>NW_020897746.1:462667-642209 GCF_003984885.1 Neopelma chrysocephalum | reverse complement strand
CCCCCCAAACTGCCCCAATGTTGAGGTGAGGCCGCCCCAGGGCAGAGCAGAGCAGGACAATCCCCTCCCTGATGCCCCAGGACAGGGATGTCCCTCCTGGCTGCCAGGGCACTGCTGACTCAGGGACAACTGGCACCACCAGGACCCCCAGGGCCCTTTCCCAGCAGCATCTCATTCCCAGTCTGTACGAACATGACCTGGGGAAAAGTATAACTGGGAGAGCCAGGAATGAGTGTGGTAATCCCAGTTTCCAGGCTGCACTAGGAAGGGAAGGACACGCTGCTGCCAGCCATTAAAATCAATCTTTGCAGGTGGAACCCTGACAGCTGGTGCTGCGAGCAGCAGCTGGATCTCTCCATGAACACACACTTTGCTAAAGCAGTGACAGTTTTTATAATTCTCTGCTCACTGTGGCACTTCTGGAAGGGCTGGGAAGCACAGCTGGCAACCACAGTTCATCACCTGAGGAACCCTTTTTTTGGCCAAAACATAAACCCATCTCTATTTCCAGCCAGGCAGAATGATGAGATGGTGTCCCAGGGGCTTTGTCCCTACTCTGTCTCTCATCACTTCTCTCTGCAGCCAGTTTCCCCCATTCTGCACCCGGGACACACCAGTTCCTGGGTCATTGGGGTGGCCTGTCCCTGCCCTTCCTGTACATCACTCAGATTTGGGAGACAGTCAAAGCACAGTACAGAGGATGGGTAATTTAGCTGTACCCATCCTTAGCGTGCAGTGCCTGACCTTTCACCAGACTTCACTGAAACACCCCCGTGCAGTCACTAAAACATGTTCTCCCAGCCAAACAACCACCTGGGGTCACCTACCTGTAATGGCACCTCTGGATCAAATTCAAACTGGGGAATAAGTTTAGACCAAGGCTCAAACTTCTTTGTTTCTGGATCAATGTAAAAGTCAAAGACTGTGCCCTGAGAGGGAAACTTGATTGTCTTGAATTCTGCCACCCACCACTTGCTAAACTCCACTCTGTAGTCCACAAGCTGCAAGACAAAGAGAGGAGAAAATATGCTAATCTGGAGAAATTCATTAGTGATGGAGAATGTTATCTATCCCTGTCCAACAGAGTGGGATTAGTCCCTAAAATATATTCCACAAGATAACAATCTTATCCTTTTTCCTATTATTAAGCCTAATTTTTCATTTTCTTCATTTCTTCTCATCACTCCTATTTATTCCCCTAAATAATTCATCCTCTGTGTTGATCACTCCTAGTCTGTCTGAGATGAAATAGATGGATCAATTTGAAAAAGAGAAATACGTGCCTGTGCCTAAACAGACACTTGATTGATTCTTGGTGCCTACTTCTTCCAACAGACAAGGACACCACATCCATCTCCATCCGTGGCCATGGACAGTCAGAGCATGCATACCAAAGCCCTTCCTCATAAATCACACCACTCTGCAAACACTTGGTTCTTGTTTTCTGGCCTCTTTTCAA
The DNA here is from genome assembly GCF_003984885.1 of Neopelma chrysocephalum. NCBI lineage: Eukaryota > Metazoa > Chordata > Aves > Passeriformes > Pipridae > Neopelma > Neopelma chrysocephalum. The sequence goes on along the minus strand of NW_020897746.1, from coordinate 640,750 downwards.
GCAGGAGCAGCAGCACTGCAGACACCAGTGTAAGAAAGCCCTGGAGAGGGACCGTGCTCCTGTGGCTGCTTCCGTGCCTGAGAAGCACCCGTTTCCCTGCTTTTTGCCATCCTATCTTCTGCACAGAGATTTTGGAGCATCTGAATTCTTGTCAAGAGCTGAGGTGACAGTTTTGGCTTTAGATGTTGAGTCAGGACTAGCAAACTGTGCTTAGTCCCCTCTCCTGCCCCAAGTTTCCTCTGTGACAGTGGGCCAGTCACTCCACCTTCCCACACAGACCATAGGGACTGCAACCTTCAGCCCTGGGGAGACGTGGAGGAGGGAGGGGAAAAGTGCTGCTAAAAAAATCTCTGTGAATGACCAGATGCATAACTGAGCCAGTTTTAGCAGCACAGGTTGCTCCTGGGGCATCTGTGGGTCTCTCCTCCCCACAGCCACCCCATGGGCCAGCACACGTGGATTGCTCAGCCTCTATCAGCAATCCTGGGTTTGAACTGAGTATCCTCTGCAAAGTCCCCCGAGCCACCATCCCTCAAAAGACCAGAAGATTTGCAAAACACATTATTAGTATCCAGGATTTTGCAGTCTTGTGCTACCCAGAGGGGCAATATGACTGTAATCTCCATTCTCCTGTTGTCACAACCCCCTGGCCTGGCAGTGGAGCAGCAGAGAGGGATGGGCAGCACTGCTAAAAGCTTTCTCGCAGTGCTGCCCCTACCCTGCCTGCAGAGCAGTGGGATGGGCTGCCTGCCTCCCTGAGCCCTTAAGTGGAGCAGTTCCAGCCCCAGCTCTACTGCCAGAACAGTGTCAAGCTCAAACTGCTTCCTTAACAAAAACCCCATATGGATTTCTGCTAATTTCAGAGCCTGGAAATGGCAAATCTGTTTTCATTCAGGGCCCCTCTCCCCACCCCCAAACAGAGCAACAGGAAGCCTTCCAGCCTGTTTGTCCTGACATTTCAGCAGCAAAAGGTCAGCACGAAGGGCCCCTCAGTGGGGAGCAATAAACAGCTTTTATATTGGCTCATTTTTCAGGAGGCTGCCCCTCCCTGGGCCGTGGTGCCGTGCTCTCCTCGCTGACATTTACAGAGCAGCACAGCGGCAGCGCCCGGCCCAGCCTCCCAGCCCAGCATCCCCCTGAGGGGTGCTGTGCCTGCACACTGTGCCACCCACCCAGCTGTGCCACAGCCCTGCTCCTGGGGAGCCAGCACAGCCAGGGACTGACTGCCAGGAGTGGGAACACTGTGTCCATGTGCCACCCGCCCACGCTCCAGGGAACCCACCCCAGGAGCTGGAAACCCCTCTGAGGAGACAGCAGCTTGTACTGCTGGTCAGGTTTGGTTTGCTCTCCAGGTTTGGTTTGTTGGCTTTTTAACTCACCCTGCACTGACAACACTAAGGCTGAGTTTTTCCCTGCTGGCACACAGGGAATGGAGGGTTAAATCCTCCACAAGACCCAAGAAAGCTGGACTCATACAGGTCATTCCATGGCCATGAGGTGTGATGGCACCAAGGGAGCACCATGCTGAGCTTGACCAGTTTTTATCCCTCCCTGAAACATCTGCTCCTTGGCTGGAAGCAAACACAAGGAGTCCAGCAGATGTTGGTTTAGCACTGAGGAACATGGACAAAACACACTGGGACCCCAGTGAGCACCTGAGCATCCCCTGAGAACAGCAGAGGGAACATCTCTGGTGTCAGGTTCATGGAGAGACCTCCACATATTCCAGACAACACACAGCCTATCAGACACCAGGTTTGGCTCTCTGAGGCCTTGACAGCAGTGTCCTGTCACTGGGCAGACCCATAGGCAGGAAAACAGGCTTTATCCTCTGACCAGGAGATGTGACCACCCAGCAGGTCCCAGCAGGGACCAGGCAGGACCAGAGCGAGCAGCTCCAGCCGATGCCAAACGTGCCTCCAGGGGCAGTTTTGCAGACACTGCCACTGATCCCTGTGCCACCTGCTGAAAGCCTGGGACTCCAAATCTAGGTCTTCACATACCACACGTGCTCTTAGATCTCTCTACAAGCGCTTCAGGTTTCTCCTGCCTGCCCTGAACCAATCACATGAAAAATCTCCAGCTTTCCCAGCCATCAGTGTGGAAACAGCAATGCCAAGGGAGGCTGGGAAGGCATCCTGCAAGCACAGGCATGCACACAGCCCACTGCCCTCTTGTTGTTATCACTGCTAACAGCTGGAAGTTATAAAACAGCAGCAGCTTTTCCAATTGCTTGGAAATCAAGAGACAGCCCTGCTGTGTCAAGCCGAGCCACGTGGCCAGAAAACAGGGCAGAATGGGACACAGGGGCAAAAGGAGATGCCCACTTCTCTCCTGTTCACAAGGCATCAGGGCAGAGACAGAGGCAGCAAACCAACCCTGCCTCCCCCAGGCAAGCCTAAATCTTTCCTAAGATCCCTGTTGTTCACATGCTCCAGCTCCCACAAGGCAGCTGTGTTTCAGCCCAGCTGGGATTGCCTGTGCTTCTCCCATGTTTGAAGGACCAGGACCCGGGAGGGGGCTGGAAATGTGCAGTATCCAGTGCTGCCTCACAGGGATACCTCTCTGGCAGAGCTCACACCCACCTCCTCTAATGAGGACAGATGGATTCCGGGCTGACAGCTGCAATCAATCCATGGGATGGATTCCCAGTGCTGTGGGAAGCAGCAAGGACAGGAGGGCTCTGTCTCCCTCTGCCCCGTGGCCAAGAGAGTGCTTTGAACGTCAGAGGTGCCACTAATGAACCACAGGCTGATTAATCCTCACAGCCCAAGAGGAGCTTGGTCTCTGCATTGTGCCCTCCAGAACTCCTTTGTATCTGGATTGTGCCCTCCTGGGCTGGGGGCATCCATCCACTGTTGCAGTCCAAAATTCGGATACTTGCAGAGAAAGAACTGCTAGGGTCTGTGCAGTACCCCTGGGGCAACAGAGGCTGAGAGAAATCCCTTAACCTGAAGGACTGGACCTTCCTCACAAGACCTGTTGATGTACAACCATGTGGATTAACCTGGCTCCTGCAGCAGGATAAGGAAGGACTTTGAGATGAAGTTATCAAACCGAGTTGAAACCCCTTTGTTTTCTTCCCCCCCATGTAATCCTGGTTAAGGGAAATATTAAGCAATTGTGTAACTGTAGCAGAAACCTGTGTAATCCCCTAGTTAACACAAAGACATCCCCTAGTTAACACAGAGACATCCCCTAATTAACATAACTCATCCTCCTCATTAACATGTCCAGCCTCCAAGACCTTTAAATTGCACTCATGTGTTCAATAAACTACTCCAGTTTTTGCCCCCATATCTGGGATCATCTTAGCTTTCTGGACCCTTATAATCCACCAATACGCCAACCAAGCCCAGCTCCTCACTGCAGAGACCCCCAATAGCTGCTCACCCAGAGGGAAGGTCAATCTGAGAGCTCCAACCACCCACCTCAGCCTCACCAGCACACTCAGCCAAGGGTGTTCCACTTCAGGGGGAGCACAAAGCCCATCCTGCCCTGCCCTGCCCCACTGACCACCCCTTTCTTGTGTAATTCTACCAGAAACTGAGGGCAGCCAACTCTCAACATCCACCTGATAACAGTCAAAATTGGTTTGTGCTATACCTGCACATTTCCCTGCACAGTCAGGTGGCTGGATAAGGCTCCACTGATGGATTCATCTGATCAGTCCATCTTAATTTGATCACATTATGAACATCCACACACCACTATAAATTAACCTGATGTTTCTCCCCAGTGAAATGTTTCTTCATAAGCAAACATCCCCCCACCTCCATCCCAGCCATTCTTTGGTGTTACCCCCTGGAAAACAAGGCCTTTAGTAAAAGTTCAGTTGAGGTTTCTGGGTCAAACAGCATCACTGACACAGCACTGGGTCTGGGAAAGTAGGAAAAAAAGAAAAAAAAAGAAAAAAAAGATCTGTATGAAAGATGCTGATGTGGCACCTCCCTTCTTACCTGGTCCTGAAACATGGATCCACCAAAGGCCCAGACAGCAGCAAAGACAAAGTAAAGCTCATAGAGCTCCTTGGGACAGTCAGAAGGTGTGTTCTCCTCAGTCAGGAGGCATTCCAGGAGGTAACACAGCATCTGAACCATGCTCTGCTCAGGAATGGGAATAATCTTCTTAAATCTAAGGGATGAAAATTGAAAGCATACAACTGGATGAAGCACCAGGGTTGCTCCAGCCCAGGAAGGCAAGGCAGGAATGCTTTGTCAGAACATCTGCATTTTCCTTGTCAGCAGTGTGGGTCTCATTCCCTTTTCCTTGTCTCATTCCCTGGAACAGCACTAAGGAGAACACTCATCCCTTGCCTGGGCCCCCTGGCACTGGCACACACACACATAATAACAGTAATCAGAAGTTTCAAGCATTTTAAAACTTTGATCCTCTTGAAAGAAGTAAAATGGAAGAGTTGCTGAAGGCAATGATTTCCTGGGAACACGAGGAGTTGAAAAGCGGTCAAATAGAGGAGTAATAAAATCAAACCTTTCATCTTGCCATTTTACATTCGGTTAAGCTACACTTACAGAATTCCAAACTAATACTGTAGCAGCACTGAAGTCCTCCATAAAGTAATTACAGCTATTTGAAAGGTTAGTTCTACAATTTCTGAATTAAGCAAGCTACCAAAATGCTCTGCTCAGGGCTGCTGCAGCTAATCCTGGGATTTCACGGGCTGACACAATGATCAGCAAAGAGGGTGGGAGGTGTCAGATGGACTTTGCTGCCAACAGCTACAGCAGCTTGGGCACCCAGAGAGCAGCTCCCTAGCAGGATTCCCAACTCCCACTCCCAAGGAGCACTGTCTGCACTAAAGCAGCTCCTCCTGACCCCTCCCCATTGGGGCTGACAACTGAGTTGTACATTGACTTTTCTTCTTTTTTTATATACATATTCTTTTAATGCAAGTGCAGCTATGGGGAACAAGCAGAAGATGGGAGAATCATACAATCATAGACTGGATTGGGTTGGAAGGGACCTTTTAAAGGTCATCTAGTCCACCCCTCTGCCATGGGCAGGGACACCTTCCACTATCCCAGGTTGCTCCAAACCCCATCCACCCTGGCCTTGAGCACTTCCAGGGATGAACCACAGCTTCTCTGGGCCAGCTGTGCCATGGCCCCACCACCCTCACAGCCAAGAATTTCTTCCTAATACCTAATCTAAATATCCTTTCTTTCAGTTTAAAACCATCACTCCTTGTCTTATTGCAACAGGCCCTGCTAAAAGGTTTGTTCCTATCTCTCTCACAGGCCCCCTCCAAGTACCAGCTCCCTCCCTCAAGGTTTTTGGATCTCTCCTTTGGCCAGTCCTCACCACTGTGTGGGTCAGAGAGCTGTGTCCCATCATGACAAGCAAGAACTGTGGTCTCACCCAACTTCTCTGTGGGCACCACTTTGAGGGTAACTCAAACCAAGAGCACCAGGACCCTTTCAAATATCCAAGATCTTCATGTTTGTCAGTCTGGTGTCCAGCCAGGAAACATACCCAGCTGGATGCTCACACAGATTGACTTGATTGTGTTCAAATGCATCAGGAAAGAAATTCAAGACAGGACTGCCTGGAGAGCAATCCACCCTCTTCCACAAACACCAGCTTCCTTCTCATCCCCAAGGGGCAGGAAAAGAAGTGTGGCAAGAAAAGAAGTGGGGAGAAGATAAAAGAGGATCTGCTCTTCCCATCTTCCACACTGCACATGGAAAACTTCCCTTCAGCAGTGGCCTAAATCTGCTCTGCTGAAAAATAACTTGTGGAGTTAACTCAGGTCTGGGCTGACACATCAGGAGATTGGAAAGACTTCCTCTTTAGGATCTCCTGGATTAACTTTCCAAGAGATACAGAACCAAGTACAGAATCAAGTCACTATCCAGTGAGGAACAGATGTGCCCAGACAAGGATGGGCAGGAGTGTCAGCTGCCCCCTCACCCTGATGTTCCTCTGAGCTGAAGCCAATGACACTCAGGCCCTGGGGACAAGGAGAACACTGGGCACACGTTACACAGAGTACAGCCCCAGCACAGCTGGTCTGGGAAGTGGTGAGTGAGCCCCTGCCTCCAGGTGGTACCTTGTCCTGAGGGTGTCCAGGCAGACGGGCAGGTACTTGTCAAACAGGATGGTCAGGTTGGCTCTCTCAGACTCGATCTCTCGCCGGTCGATCCAGCTGCTCACCGGGGGATTCCAGCCCAGGTCTGATGGGTTGATGTACAGGATCCCTTCAGGCCCAGAGGAAGGGAGAACATACAGTGAGGACACAGCAGAGACCACAATTTCCCAGCAGAATTTCTCAGCTACTTTCACACAACTAAACCCCTGCCAAACACACCTGGTGCCCCAGTACCTGCTCCCTCCTCCTGCCCCACTGCAGAGAGAAACATTAAGAGTGAAGAGATGGAACTCAGGAAACCAGGACACTTTTCGTGACTCTGCCCCAAATTTTGAACATGATCTTTTCTGAGGTTGGTTATTGCTTTGAGTCCCAGACATGAGGGGACACCTTCATTCCCTTCTCCCATGAACCTCTCCAAAGATCAGGAGCATTTTGGGTCAGAGACTGGCCCTCTCCTCATCCATCAGAGCTGTGCAGGAGCACTGTCTCAGCAGTGCTGGAGCCATGGTCACACATCAGCAGTCAGAGCACTCTGGGTACATTCCCAGCATGGTGACAGGTCCAAGGTCAGGATCCTCAGTTTGTCCATGTGCTTCAGGAACCAACCCTGGGCAGCTGTGCTCCCAGGCTGGGAGCTTTCAGGAGGGACCAAGTTGGCCAACAACAGGCTGACTAACAGCACTAGACACTGCTTGCTCCGGGCAGAATCCCAGGGTGGGACTCACCCGCCCTGGACACGGTGGCCGGGGTGGCCGAGCGCAGGTGGCTGATCTCAAACAGCAACCTCATCGTGGGGTTCAGAGGGATCCTCTCATTGCTGGCCAGGGTCAGCACCTGCAGGTGGCACACAGACAGACAGACAGACAGACAGACTGAAGCTCCCCCTGGAACAGCCATGAAGAGCCTTCAGCACCTGGCTGCTCAGCCCAGCTTCCCAAGGAGCTCTTTGGCAAAGGGCTGCAATCCCAACACTGTGACCAGCACGTCAAGGGAGGGGATTCTGCCCCTCTGCTCTGCTCTGGTGACACCCCCACGTGCAGAGCTGCCTCCAGCCCTGGGGGCCCAGCACAGGAAGGACACGGAGCTGTTGGAGCAAGTCCAGAGCAGGCACCAAGATGTTGCAAGGGCTGGAGCACCTCTGTTATGGGGAAAGGCTGAGAGAATTGGGGTTGTTCGGCCTGGAGAAGGCTCTGGGGTGACCTAATTGTGGCCTTTCAGTACCTGAAGGGGCACCAAGAGAGCTGAAGAGGGACTTCAGACAAGGATCTGGAGTGACAGAACAAGAGGAAACAACTTCAAACTCAAAGAGTGGGTTTGCATTAGATATTAGGAAGAAACTTTTCCCTGTGAGGGTGGTAAAGCCCTGGCACAGGTTGTCCAGAGAAGCTGTGGCTGCCCCTGGATCCCTGGAAGTGTCCAAGGCCAGGTTGGACGGGGCTTGGAGCAACCTGGGCTAGTGGAAGGTGTCCCTGCTCATGGCAGGGGGTGGGAGTGGATGAGCTTTAAGATTTCTTCCAACTCAAACCATTCTGTGAGCCTATGACATGATTTCTAACAGGCAGTAGAATGACCCTTCTCCCTCAACCCAGAATCCACAGCACTCCCTCAGGGTCTAGAATTATGCCCCTACTCTATTTTTAAAGGGCCTGAAGTCATGATCAGGACATTTGTTATTACTCACAAGCAACTCTCCAGAAAAGGGAAATTCCAATGAAAACAAACTCTGAGCTATTTCCCTCATGCACCATTTCCTTTATGCAATATTGTTTGGTCTACCTGAAGGAACACAACTGCATTATTCCAGGAGGTGTTATTTCAGCACCTGCATTTCTCCTGGGCTGAATCACACTCGACAAGGAATACCTGCTGCTTTACCTTGTATCCATTACCTTATTGTCATCCATCACAGTATTAAGAGATTCAATCCACATTGGATCAATATCTCCATCCAGTACCATCCACTTGGGACCATCATGTGTGAGGTTGGCCAGCTCTCGCATGATTGATGAGAACAGTCCTGGGAAGGTGACAGAATATGTTGATGAACACTGAAGTTGTCACCTCCTTTAGCAGTTTTTCTAACAACTTACTAAAAATTATGCCTTCCTCTTAAGCTTTCATAACTCTTTGCATCTGTATATAAATAATACTATATCAAGATATCTGCTTTGAAGAAAAAAGCCATTATCAGTTATTATCACTGAAAATGACTGCAGACCTACACAGGCTTCATTCCCACTGCAAATCATAAGGGATAAGAAAAATGAAGAGCAGATACTCAGAGACAAAAGAAGGTATGAATTACACAATGCAGAGAAAACCATCTGAATATGCTTTGGAAATTCTTATAATTTATTTTTTTTATGGTTTGAAGTGTATCAGGGCAATCAAGATGCATTAAACGCTGGGTCATGGCTTTAGTGAGATTGAGGGGAGAACAAGCACAGACTGACATTGAGTGACAGAACAAAATGTCAGTGAAATCAAGGAGACAGAGAGGATACAGTGTCTCAAGGGGAGTAAATAATGAATGTTAAGAAGAGCAAGAAGCTGGGAATAGAGCAGCAGCACTGCAGGGCAAATGAGAGCTCCACAAAACCAGCGCTGTCCTCCACACGAGGAAATACCTGGGGAAAGGCTGGGCTGCAAGAAGGAACAGCAGGCAAACACTAAAAACAGCCTCTCTGACGGTGAATTGTGACAAGCCCTCTCTTTTCTTTCTCCAGGACAAGCTATTCCCTCATGATCCAGGTCAGGAATGGCCGGTGGTGTTATATGACTGAGACAAAGCTTGCGTATAACAAATGCAGAACAGCTCATCAGACACGGGTACCTGATTCTGAGAGCAGGTCAAAAAGTAACACTTCCCTGGCTCTGCCTTGGCTCCATTCCTCACGTTGGACACGTCTTGGCAAACAGTCCAACACCATTAGTGTCAGAACAGCTCCTGTCTCAGAGCATCAGTGCTTCCCTCACGGACACCACGACAGCAGTGGGGAGGGAAGTGCCCCTCTGCCAACCCTGTGCATCCACACCACAGAGTGGCCTTGGGATTTAAAAGGAGAGTTTGGTTCTACAAAAAACACTTTTAGGATTCCCTTGTGGGACCTTTTCCCATCTAACAGGTACAGACTCTCCAACTGCTGGCAACGAAACGAGCGACAGGATGAACCGGGGAAGAAGAAAAGGAGGGGCTGATTCATAAGGGAACACATCTTCTTGTCAGGCTGTGGTGAAAATGGCCTGGCTGGTCTTTGACAGCAAGAAACAACATTTTCAGGAATGGTTAATGCAGACAGTATGTGCCTTGAGCCCTCAGGGAGGAGTCCTGTGAGTTCTCTTGAAACATTAGAGGCTTGAGACCACCGGGCACCCACCTGCCCATGTCCCTCCTGCTCTCCAGTGACACCCACAGTCCCTGACCCTCATTCCCCACTGCAGCCCTTCTGCAGGGCTCTGTATCCCACACTTCCCTCTATCACTTTGATTTAGGGTCCCCAAAACCAACTAAAAAGAAATTAACCCTGGCTCTGGAGGAAAGCAGGGGGCAGGAGGGGCTGTGGCAGGGCCAGGGGAGGTGGTGGCAGCTCATCTCCTGGCACAGCTCTGGCCCAGGATGATTTATGGTGACGTCCTCCCACCCCTCCCCCCACCACCTCCCAAACCAGCCACACACGGAATCCAAGCTGCCTCTCCAGATTAGTCACAACCCAACGTTTTCACTCCAGAGCTCTGTAATCTTTCAGCAGGTTTTAAATGCTCAACTTGTCCTCCTCAGGAGCAATCAGGATCAACAGCCTGGCAAATGCCATGTGCTGGAGATCAGACAGTGATAGTAAGTGGAAAAACACCACTCAAAGGTCTGAGTGTGCTATCGGGTATGGAAACCTGGGGATGGCACATTTTGGGGGGCCCCAGTGCAAACCATAGGGTAGGATGGAACTCTCTTCCATCACCAGCCCAGCCCCGAAAATCAACGTGCCCCAGTTAGGAACTGGGAAGTGCTGGTGCTAATGGACAGGATAATTATCCTTATGGCAAAAGGATAAATTCCCATTTGATAACCAAAAAGCTAAACCACCCTACATGTCCTTTCAACAGCAACTCCTCACATGGCTGGAGCAGCACACAGGCCCCTGGGCTGTCAGACCTGGGTACAGAGGACTGGCCATCCTGCTGCTACTCAGGACGTCCATTAAAAACATCCCTTTTATCTCCAGATTCAGCATGAAAAGACATTTACCATCTTTCCACTCTCTTGTTGCTGGGTTAATGATGCCAAAAAGCTCATCGTTGGTGACTGCCTTGGGGTTGAGGTCTGTCCACACAGGACGTCTCTTCATTATCTGGTGGGTCCTGTGCAGGGATCTCATCACCTGGGACTTGCCCGTGCCCGCGTTTCCCACCACGAACACGGAGTGTCGGACTGTCAGCAGCTCCTCCAGCTGCACCACCTGGGAAAACACACTCCCACAGCTTAGACAAAGGTGCCAAACTGAAGTTCAGATCTACAAAACCTGGCCTAGTGGAAGGTGTCCCTGCCCATGGCAGGGGGTTGGAATGAGATATCCTTGAAGGTCCCTTCCAACCCAAACTATTTGTCATTCTGTGATTCTATGAAATGAGCTCTCATTGGGTCTCTCCTTCAGAAGGCTGTGACCTAGAGACACAAATGGACTTGATACTGAGTTTGTTTTGCTCTGGGCACTCTAACCATGATGTGTGAAATCCCCAGTGGGCAAACAAACCTCCTGGAAATACCATCTGACAGCCATCATCCTCTGCTCTCCAGGGTGCTCTCCACATGTGCATGAGCCTCCAAGAGTCAGTTCCTTGGCCAACTCAGGGGCGAGGCAGTACTGGTTTTAGGGGCAGCTGCAACTGCATCAGACCCAGAATAGCTGACTCTGTCCTCCATCAGGGTCTGTCTGCAAGGGGAATATTGTGGCTGTTCTAACCTGGAAGTGTTCAAGGCCAGGTGGGACAGGGCCTGGAGCAACCTGTGTCCCTGCCCATGGCACGGGGGTGGGACTGGATGATCTTTAAGATCCCTTCCAACCCAAACCCCTCTGGGATTCTGTGACCGTGCAGAGCCCTCTTTGTAGAAGCAAAGAGTGTTGAGAAAACCCAACTGATCTGATGCTGGTGTAGGCAGAGAACATCACTTGGTCTCACTTTCAGCACAAAGTTGTCCTCAGGCTGCAGCCGCAGCTCCAGCACAGCCTGTCTCACCAACGCCTCGAAATCCAGGTCACGCTTCCGAGGCACACCCAGGGCAGGGAACAGATCCCCAATGAGCCCCATGAACACGGGCACATCGTCTGTCACGATCTTGGGGATGTTGAAGTCACGCAGGGAGCGCATCAGAACCTGCTCCTCGGGGCGCTCGGGGTCGGCGCGTTTGAGGGACCCGGCGACCACCAGCACGGACTTGATGGCACGGAGACCCCAGTCATAGTGATCCTGCAGGGGGAAGGGAGAAATCAATTACAAAGAGTTTATGACCACCATGCAGGGGAGGAACCAGCAGCTCCCAGGTGCCAGACCACTCAGCAACAGAAACACTGAAAGTCAAACACACAGTCACGGAATATTCTGAGTTGGAAGGGACCCACAAGGATCTTCAAGTCCAACTCTTTAGTGAATGGCCCCTCCAAGGACTGAACCCACCACTTTGGCATTATTAGCACCAGGCTCTAACCAACTGAGCTCATCTCAGGGTTATCTGTGTTGTGGCCAGAGACCTCCACCAGCCCAAGTTACCTGATCTCCATTTAAGCAGGTGAGCTCCCCATCAGGGACAGTATTAAAAAGTCAAATAATTCAGCTGTTCATGCCATGCCATGGGCTCAGAGCTGGCACTAAGTCAGCAGCAGGATTTGCATTCCAGAGACCTAAACAATTTTTTCCCCCTAAATCACAAAGCAGTTTGCTTGGCCTTTATGCAGCTTAGGCAAGGCCAGACAGAGCCCTGGATTTGCAGGAGCTACTTAGCTGAAAGGCTTGTTAGTCCATTCTGAGGCCCCAGATACCCAGGGTTCTCCATCCTGCCCACCACGAGGCTACGAGGCACATTTGGTCCTGGGAAAAGTCCACCAAGCAGACACTGCTCAGAAGGAATCCCAAAGAAGCCTGAGAGGAACTCAGGCCAACAAGCAACCCTTTTTATTTCTGCTCTGTTAAGATCTGCAGAGCCCAGCCTGACAGCTGAAAGCTTTGTGTAGGAGGCCATGGCTCCCACCAAGGCCTCCAGGGCACAGCACAAAGTTTCTGTGACAAGGCATCCCCCACCCAAGCTCATGCTGGGACAGCCAAGATCAGGTTTTCCATCTGGAGTCCTGATTCAACTCATTACTGGACCCAGATTTGATCTATGCAAGGAAAAATCTGATTAACTAGAGTTTTGCACTGCAAGTGACCCTGTTATCAACACCTGACATGACAGGGAAGTGTCAGGTTGGACTCAGAGAGGGGCAGCCACCATAAACCCCTTGCAGCAGGAAAATCAATAGGAGCCAAGAGCCTGGAAAGCACTTGAATTACCCCAACCACGGTGCCACTTGGGCCCTTTGAGAAATCTCTCCCACTAATGCAGTTGGTCAAGTGCTTTTGTCCCTGCAGATCCTCCAGGAAAGCAGCTTGATGATCTGATGACCACAAACCTTCCCTTCTCCCAGCAGCTGCCACCAGTGCAGTCAGCAAATCAAAGCTGTGAAGCTTCAGTCATGGGGGTGTGTGGCAGAGTGCCACATTCCTGATTTTGGGAATGCACAGGCCCAGGCACAGCAGTGGGCTCACCTGCTTGGACAGGAGCTCTTTGCAGAGCTGGTAGAGAGTGATGAACTTCCTGGCCAACACCCGGGCCTCGATGAACCCCTCGGCCACCAACATAATCTCACAGATCAGCTCAAAGTCTGGCACAACCATGGCACAGGGCCTGGGGAGACAGGCAACAAGAGACTGCAGAGCAAGTACTGACAACACATCTTAAGGGCAGTGGGCCTGGAGCTTTATCTTCCACGTCTTCTCCAGGGAGGCAGGTCACACACGGCCTTTTCCAGGCACAGAGCTCCTTTGCCCTCCCTGTGTGTTCCCAGAGCCAGGCTTGGTGCACAAGGCTGAAACTATCTGTAAATCCCCAATGCAAGTGAATGCCTCAAGAAAACAAAGCCAAACCTGGATGTTCCAAAGGACAATTCCTGCCACTCTTATAACACAGGTAACAAACTTGACCTCGACTCACCTGAACAGAGCTTTCAAATTCTCAGGTAGTTCAGTTCGTCCTGCATAACCAGGGTTCATGGTGATGAAAATGCCTACTGAGGGGACCAAGTTAATGTCTTCTCCGAGAAAATTGAAGGATTTCTTCTTCTCCCTTATGGCATCCTGCACACTCTTCACCTGGAACCAAGGCACTGCTTAGTGCTGCTGTTCAGTTATGAAATCCCCCCAGACTGTTGTCCCTCCCCTTGGCCCATGACAACTGGGGATTATCACTGCTCTGGTTTGTTTTTTTACTGACCAAATAAAGCTCTATACACTGTTCAGAGCAAATTTGTGTGGCAATATCATCACCATCATCTCCATCAGCACATCTCACAGAATAAACACCCTCCAAGGCTAAACCAGCTCTTCCAACTTCCCAGTGTAGCAGGAGGCAAGAGCAGGAGAGGAGATGCAGGGCTGTGCAGGCACTCACAGCACAGCCAACTCCAAATGCCACCCCAGGAGTCTCACACAACACAGTCCCTGACTCCCTCACCCACCTTCACCCCTCCCCACACTGCTCCTCATGACAGCCCAAACCCTCCTGTGCCTGCTCTGTTCCTTGAGCAGGCCCAGAAAAGGAGCTGCATTTCCCACGAAACTTGGCCTCAGCTCAATTGCAAACAGATCACTTGATACTGCTTTTACAGGCTTTAGGACATTAGATGCCTAATTTAAAACCAAACCCACAAGGCAGAAGCTGGAAGACCTCCCCTGACACCTTCACTCACTAATATTGGCTGGTCTGCTCTATTTGCCTGATGGCAGCTTTGTCCTTCTCACTCCCCACTTTCCAAGGGAGCAAATTCACTACAGCCAGACCATCTCATTCCTCACCTTCCATTCCAATGAGAGCGAGTCCATCACATCCAGATCACCTCATTCCCCACCTTCCAACAGGATTGAGCCCATCACAGCCAGATCACCTCATTCCCCACCTTCCAACTGGATTGAGCCCATCACAGCCAGATCACCTCATTCCCCACCTTCCAACAGGATTGAGCCCATCACAGCCAGATCACCTCCTTGCAAACAGCACTTGAGCGAGGGAGGACTCCCTCTGTTCACTGCTCTCACCTCACTTCTGTTTGCCATCTTACAGTTAAGCAATTAATGGAGTCTCTCTGTAAGGCCCCACATGGACATTAAGCTGCATGACTAAGGCAGCCAATTAACCATCTCCATGGTTACCCTCCTAAGAGCAGGCAGGAGAGGAATGATGGAATGACAGCCGTGCCTCCGACACAGCTCCAGCCAGGAGCCAGGGCATCATTAGCAGTTGAGTCATATCTGGGCTTCTTTTGTTCAGCTTCCCTTTTTATTTTAAGATCCTCAAAGACGTTTTTCAATGACAACTTTAAACTAGTCCCTGATGGAAGGGAAATGGAGAGGGAATGACACACAAACTCATGTACCCGCCGGGGACTTCTTTGGGACATCACGTGGGCTACAATGATGAGAGAAAGAGATGAGACGAGGATGGAGTTCATGGAGGGGTTCAGAACATCATCTTTGACCAAAACACTTACAGAAGTGTAGAAACTTCTGGGCTCTAGATCTTTCTCTCTTTAATGAGATGGGGTCTAGGAAAAATTCATAACCCAAAACCTGCACTCAGATGACACTTGGGTACAGAAGAACTTGGATTCTTTGCACCTCAATTTTCAGCACTGAAGTCTCCCAAGACTCAAAACCTTCAGTTCTGCCCATGTGGGAGCTGTCTGGGTCTGGACAGTGCAGTTGCCATTGCAACTCCTCTGGCAGCTGATTTACCTGGCTTTTTCAGCAGATTCCCATGAGATTTGGGATCTGGACAAATCCCAGATCCAGCTCTCCTTCAAAACATGGGCCAGAAGCTGCAGCAGGGCCTGCTCTCATCCTGCTGCCCCATGGTCACACCTGGGTTGCCCAGATTTCAGTCCCTGCCAGGAGCGACTCACACCCACGGGGCTTTCCTTGGTGCTCCCTCCTCATTTCCTGGACAGGGGAGTCTCCTCCCATAGTTCTTTCCCCTCTGTAAAACATTCCCAGATTTCCCAATGGGCCAGTGAGAGGAAGGGAAGGAAGGGAATGGAAGGAAGGAAAGGAATGGAAGGAAGAGGAGGAAGGGGAGGAAGAAATGAAAGGAAGGAAGGAAGTTCCACAGCCGTGGGGACAAGTAAGCATTAAGAAAATGACTCTTGAGTGTATTCCTGTTTGTTGAACATGACCCACAGCCTGTGCCTGACTGGAGGCAATAAGCAATCCCCAAAAGTCCAGCAGCCCACAGATCTGCCCCAAACACCACCCTCCTCTCCACAGAAATGGTTCCTCAGGTGGCATTTGCAGCAGCCATGAGTCTGGGCAGATCTCCTCCCTGCAGTGATACACTGAGATCATCCCCCAGCACATCAATGCCATGAGTGTCATGCTCAGGGGGAGCAGGTAGAGACATGGTGGGTGCTGATCTGGGGGAAAAAGCTGTAAAGAATTGCCTCCACACAAATGCTGTGACTGGAGGAAGAAAAGAAATGGCAAAAATGCTTGCAGCACATCACTGCTGCATTTTGTCCATGCTGTGACATTCGTGTGATTAATCTTGGGATATATCCCTCAGCTGCCCTCACAAACTGAGACTGGCAACAGGCACTTGCCATATTTACCCTCATGCCAAAGGCTGCAGCACAGCTCTGCCTCATTTGTATTTATTCACTTACCTGGACAGCAACCACCGAAAGGACCTCAACTGAGATCCTGTTAAATTCATCAAAACAGCCCCAAGCTCCTGTCTGGGCAAGGCCTTTGTAAATATTCCCACAAGACTGAAAAGAAAAAAAATAAAATAAAATTACAAGAGTAAAATCACAAGTGGAATCAACTCCAGCAAAAAATGGATTTTATTTCCCAGCCTGTTTATTTATAGCAATTTACAGCCTATTGTGGGTATTTAGGAAAGTGCATGGGAGCAGCAGGCACAACTCAATTACAATATTTATAGCTCTGCACAGTTTGCCTCTTGATTTCCTAATTGCCCTCTCTGACATCTCTGTGCTCCAGTTCCATTTAAAGGTCAGTGGGCTGAGTTACTGATGGCCCCCCTTCAGGAGAGACCTGAGCTGAATAAAATATGATCCAAGGCCACAAACCCACTGCACTGTGGCAGAGCACAGGGCTCAACCCCACAAACCCAGCTCAAGGTTCAGCACACTTTGGCCCTATCCCAGGAGAGGATTCTGGGAAAACCAGGAGAGGTCCCTCCCCAATGGCAGCCTGGAGTGTGCTGAGAGGAAACAGCCGGGGTGGTCTCAACTGAACAGGTCAAAATTTTCAAAGCATTTCACATGGAATCTACCTCCAGAAAGGAAGGGAAGGGAGCTCAGCTTGGGTCTCTGCCTCCTGAAGAATCTTGTGTAAGTCTCAGAGAAGAAAAGGGAGGAGGAGAAAAAGGTGTTCAGCAGAAAGGAACATAGCAGGGATCTGAGGAGAGAATGAATCTAAGCAAACTCAGCTGATTACCCTCATCCTTCAGGTTTCATCAAGCCCTGAGCGCCTCCAGCCCCACATATTCAGCCTGGAGAAGAGGAGACTGAGGGGAGACCTCAGTGCAGTTCCAACTGCCTGGGCAGGGGCAGAGGAGGGGCAGGGACTGAGCTCTGCTCTGGGGGGACCAGGGACAGCAGCCAGGGAATGGCTGGAGCTGTGTCAGGGCAGGCTCAGGTTGGATCTCAGCCAAAGGTTCTTCCCCCAGAGGCTGGTTGGGCACTGCCCAGGCTCCCCAGGGCAGTGGGCACAGCCCCAAGGCTGCCAGAGCTCCAGGAGGGTTTGGCTGATCCTCTGGGGCACAGGGGGTGACTCTTGGGGATGGGCCTGTGCAGGGCCAGGAGTTGGACTCGATGATCCTTGTGGGTCCCTTCCAGCTCAGCACATTCTGTGACTCTGTGACACAGCCCTGTGGCCCAGGGCAGCAGTACCTGGTGGTCCATCTGCTCGGAGCAGTTGAACACATACACCATCATGCCCAGGGCTCGGCCCAAATCCTTCGTCGTCTCCGTCTTGCCGGTGCCCGCAGGGCCCGCGGGGGCTCCGCTCATGGTCAGGTGCAGGGCCTGGGTCAGGGTGATGTAACACCTTCCACAGTAAAGGAGGAAGGAAAAGGGAAAGAGACTGAGACTGGCTCCCACAGGTCACTGTTGGGCTGCAGGGACATGGCACTTGGGCAATGAGCTCCAGAGAGCCCTGAGCCCTTCTTGGGAAAGCTCTGCATGAGCAGGGCCCGTGTACAAGCTGAAAGTCCTCTTGGGCATTAACAACCACCTCTGCCCTGCTGTGATTTCCCCATAGAATCATGGAATGGTCAAGGTTGGAAAAGCCCTCTAAGGTCGCCAAGTGCAACCATCAACCCAATCATCACCACTCTGTTCAGCACTAAACCACGTCCTCAAGTGCCACATCCATGTGTTTTTTGAACACTTCCAGGGATGGTGATTCCACCTGTTCCAATGCTTGACAGCCCTTTCAGTGAAGAATTTTTTTCCTAAAATCCAATCTACAATTCCCGCAATGCAACTTGAGGCCATTTCCTTTCACCCTTTTACTGGGGAGAAGAGCCCAACCCCCACCTCATTACAACCCTTTTTCAGGGAATTGTAGAGAGTGAGAAGGTCCCTCCTGAGCCTCCTTTCCTTCAGGCTAAACAATCCAAGTTCCCTCAACCATTCCTTAAATCCAAGAAATACTCACCTTCCACTGGGGTCTGCCCAACCTCTTCACCTCCAGGCTGTGCTTTCTTTGGACCCTCACACCACTCATTGACATCGGGCATGTTCCACAGAGTATGAGGAAAGAGCAGCTTTCCTGAAAGACCTTTCTCTTCCTGCCCAGTGCCCTTCAGCCCAAAGGATCCCACTCCCCATCATGCCTGCTCTGATGGCCTACAAATGTTCCCACCCAAGGCTGCATCAGGCCCCAGAGCTTCTCTATCAGGCTGATGATGGACCCCAGAGAGGTGCCCACATGTGGGTGTCTGCACCCCCTGTACAAGCCACAGAACTATGGTCACCATGGCCAACAAAACCTGAGAGTGCACAGGGGCTTGGCTTAGCTGACACACGTGGGGGACTAGAGCCACCTGAGATGCTCATGGCTCCTGCAACATCACAGAGAGTGGAAAGATATGACAAAGGATCCACAGGAGACTTGCACACGTCCGGACTGGCAGCTGAAATCCAGGTGGGACAACTCAGAGCATGTCACATCACCCCAGGTATCCCCACTGAGACAGGTGAACCAAGTGGCAAATGTCTCCTCAGGATGAGATGAAAGCTTCTGGACTTCACCAACCCTGCAGGGTGTGGACACCTTGCCCAGGCAGACACCCACAGTGAGCATCTGGGAGTCAAATCCCACCCTGGGATCCGAGGCACAGATACCCCAGGGGGTAACACCATAAAATCCCAAACCAGGTGTCCAGGGAAGGGCAACGAGGCTGGGGAAGGGTCTGCAACACAAGTGCTGTGAGGAGCAGCTGAGGGAGCTGGGGGAGCTCAGCCTGGACAGGAGGAGGCTCAGGGGAGACCTTCTCACTCTCTACAACTCCCTGACAGGAGGTGGGAGCCGGGGGGGGTCGGGCTCTGCTCCCAGGAACCAGCAATAGGACAAGAGGGCCCAGCCTGGAGCTGCCCCAGGGCAGGTTTAGGTTGGCCATTGGGAAGAAGTTCTTCCCAGGGAGAGGGATCAGCCCTTGGAATGGGCTGCCCAGGGAGGGGGTGGAGTCCCCGTCCCTGGAGGTGTTTAAGCAGAGCCTGGATGTGGCATCAGTGCCATGGTCTGGGTGACAAGGTGGGGTTGGGTCATGGGTTGGGCTGGATGATCTCAGAGGTCTTTTCCAACCCAGTTGATTCTGTGATTCTGTAACAACAGCTGAGAGTTGGAGCTCTGCCACAGGATTTCTGGGACACAGAGAAAGAACCAGAGGGGTGTGGGTGTCCAAAATAAACCCCTCTGTAGCTGGCAGCTCTTCCTCCAGCCACGTGGCTCTGCTGGTGTTTCCCAGGGACTCACCTGTCAGTCAGGGGGGTGATCACGAGTCGAGGGGTGTTGCCAAGGTACTCATAGGAGTACAGGAACTGGGCATCACAGATGTTGGCAAAGCAGTGCCGCTCCTCGTCTGACCAGCGGTGCCGGAGCTGCGACAGCCACACGAATGCCTGGGCATTGTCCACCTGCAACGAGCCCACAGGTACCATCAGGGGGGCCACACACAGCTCAGGGACTGCAAGGGAGCTGTCACTGGGGATGGACTGGTCACTGCAAAGGCAGGGGGGTGAGCAACGTTACCTCCCCACCTCCCATCAGGAGAGGGCAGGACCAAATCAACAAGCACATCTGTGGGAGAGGAAAAAGTGAATGTCCAAGAGAAAGAGCAGCACCAAGATTCCTGGAGAGGAGATTTAAGAAGCAGCATGGCATGAAGAGGCTTCAGCAATGCAGGGTGAGCAAAGGGGGCAGAAGCTGCTTAGCCAGGGAAGGGGCCTGAGACAGCACCAGGGGACAGGGGACAAGGAGCCATGACCAGCACTCTGCACGACCAGAAGCAGCCCTGCAGGTGGACAGACAAACACCTGCATCCCAAACTGGGCCAAGGTACCACCAAGGCCAGCTGTGCCTTGAAGCTGCCTCTGGGAGGACACAAAGGAGGGTACAGCCACAACCCAGCACATCCAGAGCACCTTCCCACCCACCTGCAGAGCTGGACATGAAACAGTGTCAAGGACATTGGGATTAGATGGATGGGGCACCTCTGCTATGTGGAAAGGTTGAGAGAGTTGGGATTGTTCAGCCTGGAGAAGAGAAGACTCCCAGGTGACCTAATTGTGGCCCAGAGTGACAGGACAAGGAAGAATGGCTTCACATTGACAGAGGGCAGGGTTAGGGATATTGGGAAGAAGTTCTTCCCTGTGAGGGTGGGGAGGCCCTGGCACAGGTTGCCCAGAGAAGCTGTGGCTGCCCCATCCTTGGAAGTGTTCAAGGCCAGGTTAAACAGGGCTTGGAGCAACCTGGGCTAGTGGAAGGTGTCCCTGCCCATGGCAGGGGATGGAATGAGAAGAGCTTTAAGGTCCTTTCCAAGCCAAACCAGTCTGTGATGACAGGGCAGTGGTGGGGGAGAGCAGTGACAGACAAGGGAGTCCAAAGGGGTCCCTGTGGCCCCACACCAGAGCAAGGGAGCTATAAAAAGAAGAGCCCAAATGCTTTTCCTTACAGCCATGTGCCTCCCACTGAGTCAGGCAGTGATCTGTCTGTACCTGTTCTATCCCTCATAATCCCCACTCCAATGCCCAGCACGGGACCAGCCAGAGCTGTGAACACCAACCTTCTGCGCGATCATCTTTGCCACCACATCCCGAGCGTGCACGTCGATGGTGCAGATGGTCATGATCTTCTGCCTGTCACCCTTGGAGAGCTGCCCCAGCAGCATGGTCACCAGGCTGTTCAGCTGGGCCACCTGCTTCTTGTGGTACTCCTTCATGGCCTTCTCGTAGCCTTCCTTCATCCTGGCAAAGGCAATCCCCACCTCGGTTGTCCACCAGATCTGGGTGCAGGAAAGAGCCACCTGGAAAAACAGGCTGCCTCAGTATCAGAGAAACACCAGAGCTTCCTCACATTTCAGTGTCTGATCCACAGGGAGATCAAGGATGAAGCATCTGTGACATAAGATTAAGTATTTTGTCACACAGTGTCACAGCACACAGGACAGGGGGGACCTGCCCCACGACATCCATTTAACACCCTGTCAGGGGCAGACATGTTTAGTAGCTGCTCCTCAGGAAATGAGTCCCTCTCCCATGTCTGACAACATGGGAGGCTGAGCTGGGGACCACAAGGCTGCCAGAGGGGCATCCAAGGGGCTCTTTCCTCTCATCAGGCTTCATCCTTTGTTCTCTTGTGGCATCTCTCACCTCTCCGGGTGTACGGGCTTCCCATGAGCCCCAGGATGCAGAAGCCACTGCCCAAGTCCTGGGACTGCATCCTGCCTGGAGCTCCAATCAGAGCACAGAGCTCAGCCTGGGAATCCATCAAGGGATTGCCAGGAGAAAGGAGAACTCGCCCTTCCTCCTTCCTGGACAGCACAGCAGCAGCCAGAAACATCCCCAGCCACAGTCAGAGGCCAGTACTGAAGGCAGGGAAGGGCAGGATGGAAGGGGAAGCCACACCCCACCTTTCCCAGGAGCGCTGGCAGGTACCTGGGCAGGGTAGTCAAAGAGCCACTGCTCCCTCGGCTTCTCCTCGTAGGCCGTGACAGCCGCCGTCATCTCGTCCCTCACCGTGGCCCTCATGGTGTCCAGCAGGTGATTGAGCCACACCTCGACCTGCAGGAGACACGAAACCCCGGGAACAGGTTTGCTCCTCCTGGGTCATGAGTGGCCCAGGGAATGGGAGCAGCAGTTCAGCTCTGCAGTCCAACACGCCTCTGTCCTCCTTTGGACTGCAGGACTCAGCCAGTTCTGCTCCTGCAGGATCAGCATCTCTTTCCAGACACCAAGGGAACACAGCAGGTTGTGTGGAACTCCAGCTTTAGGAGGAACCAAAATGAACTCCACCGAGGAGCAATTTAGTTCAGCGTGTTCCAGCTCCAGGCCATGACAGAGTCACTCGTGGGACTGAGCACAATCTGCCAGCAGCAAGAGAGAGCCTGGGAACACAATTCCTGCTGAATTTAGTATTTCACAGGCAAAGCCCTCGCTGAGAGGACAGTTTAAATGCCAAGCTCCATCACCAGGGAGCTCAGAGCTAGTATTACACACTTTAGCTTCTTATAATAGTCCATGGAGAAAAGTGCAACTACAGGGACAGAAAAACTGAGCAGTAGTTTGATTCTTAAATTTTGCACTTCAACTCATCCTATGAAAGAAGAAAGATCTGGAAAATGGGAAAAAACCCTTCTCTTTCCAAAGGTAGTCATGCAGAGGCACTATGGAATAGCTTAATCTATTTTCAATATGCTTCCCTTCCCCAACTGAGAGGGTAAGAGTAACCCTCAAAATGTCTTAAAATAATTAGAATAGAAAAGCCCTCCTTTGCACTGTGGGCTGGGACACCTCTGCCCCAGTTAGTGAGGACCCATCCCGAGTGGGCCTAGAGCTGTGGTGTAAGGAGGGATCAAAGTTACACAGCACCTCTTCCAGATTTTCTCATTCATAATGGAAGAGCAGTGAAGCTCTACAGTGTCTTGGCCATTGATGCCACCCAAGGGGCAGGAAAGCAGATTCCACAGAGAGTTTGAACACACAAGGCCCTCCCTCTCACCTGCCCACTGCAGTCACAGGGTGCACTGAAGGGGACATATTCCTCCTCTCTGCTGTACATTCCCAGGCCAACCTTCGTTGCCTTTTGCTCAGAGTCCACCTGGAATTTCACCTTGGCCAAGCTGTCAAAAAGTTTGGAAAGATGACGTTGCACCTGCAAAAAGAATTGTATAAATAAAGTCACGGAGACAGGACAAGCAGAACTGAGGTCACCCTGCATGTGACAGACACAGCCACGTTCACAAAGCAAGGACTTGGAACAGCACTTGGCAGCACCACATCTCCTCACTCGTTGCCATTAGGCTGCCAGTACAAGCCTCTTGCTGTCTCTCTCAGTACCTCCACCTATTTCTACCTCATTTAGACAGACACGCCTTAACAAATCCTGAAACTTTCCCCACAGGAGAAAAGCTCAGAAACCATTCAAACATCACATAATTCTCTAGTCCCAATTTCCCTTCATGTAGTGCAGCGAGATCTCCATCCATTGCTCCACCTCAACCTGTTCTCAGCACACTGTGGAGTTTTCTTCACTAAGAATCTTTCTGCTTTTTCCCTCCTAGAAATCAATTTTGCACTGAAGAAAAGCCCTGAATTTTCCTCCCTGGAGAAACCAGATTTCTATTTCTGCCTAAGACACAGGATAAACAGCTCAACATCCCATGCAAAACCCCCACCTTGACCAAAAGCACTTTTCCAGAAGGAACAGAATGATTCAGTCCTGTCCTGTTCACACCTCGATGAGTTTGCAAAGCCAAGGGGGAAACACTAGAACTGCTGCTGAGGCTCCCAACAGCAGCTGAGCAGGTCACTGGTGCTTCTTCTAGAGCAGGACATCACACCCAGTTGAATCCCTGGGTGTTACACACCACTGCAGCAAAGGTAGGCTTCTCCAGGACTGGTGTTCCCATGGGAAAGGCAGGTCCCAGAGCTGTCCCAGCCAGGTGAAGGGCCTTGATTTGAAGGTGTGTGAGGACACTGAGGGCACTTGGTGTGTTCAGCTGGAGGAGACTGAGGGGAAACCTCACTGCAGTTCCACCTTCCTGGGCAGGGGCAGAGGAGGGGCAGGGACTGAGCTCTGCTCTGGGGGGACCAGGGACAGCAGCCAGGGAATGGCCTGGAGCTGTGTCAGGGCAGGCTCAGGTTGGATCTCAGCCAAAGGTTCTTCCCCCAGAGGCTGGTTGGGCACTGCCCAGGCTCCCCAGGGCAGTGGGCACAGCCCCAAGGCTGCCAGAGCTCCAGGAGGGTTTGGACAACACTCTCAGGGTCAGGGTGGGATTGTTGGAGTGCCCTGTGCAGGGCCAGGAGCTGGACTTGATGATTCCTGTGGCTCCCTTCCAGCTCAGGTTGTTTTATGATTCTGTGACTTGTTTGTTCAATTCTCACTCACTGAGCCCTGGAGGATTCCAACCTTCCTCACGAGGTCCCAGTGGTGGACACAGCTCATCAATCTTCCTACCTGTGACCAAGCAGGGCTCAATCCTGGAAGATGCAGAGTGGATCAAGAAGCAACAGGCACTCAGCCTCCTCCCAGATCAGCACATCTCCTTTCAAATCTCACATAAACCATGGAAACCTTTTCCTACATCTGGAATTTTCTGCTCAGCAATTCCCAGTGTCCATTGCCAGACCCTGGCCAGTCTCAGGGCGTTGGCTGTGCTCCAGCACTTGGAGCATTCCTGCCACTGGAGCCTGGAATGCCCTTGACTCTGCCCCAGCTCAATATCCAGTTCAAGCGGATAAATATCATTGTGTATTTAATCCTCCTTTAGGAATTATCAGGCTTTGAAACTACAGTGGAAAGGCTGAGAGTGTATCCAGGTATGATCCCACTTGACATTTGCTTTGATTTTACTGCAAATAGTTTTGAATAACAGAAAGCACCAGGAATTTCTTCTTACTCCACAGAGCATTTCAGCACAGTAGCTTTCCTCTGCTTCCTGTGTTTTCTTTCTCTCCATTTAAAGTATCAATCAGCTGTGTATTTATGACACTCTGTGGGCTGAAATCACCCAGCAGCAGAAAACAGATTTAAAGCAGAGTTAAAGTTTAGTGGCAACAACAGCATTTTTAAACCTGCCCCATTCACGTGCTCATATGAACACAGAAAATGAAGAAAAGCTTAAAGAAGGAGAGATTACTCACTACTGAAAGGTGGAATAAGGAACTGATTCCTTATCCAACAGTCTCCATTTGCTGTGAACGTGCTGATTGGGTTTACACACCAATGATGCCTCCCAAACCAGGCAAGTCAGGGCACAGCATTGCCAGAAGCAGCTGAGGATTCCTGGCACAGCTCCAGCAGCACCAATAACCAACCCCAACACTGCCGTGCTCCATATGGAAAAGCACCCGCAGGACTGAATCCTCTCAGCTCTGCCCATGGGGGATAGAGGGGCCTGATCCTTGGGAACAGCAGGAAGCCATTTCCTACAACAGGAAGGTTCCTACCAGTTCCTCCCCAGGATGGCCCAGCAATCCTCCCGAGTCAGCAGCTGGGATGGTGTGTTTGGAGGGATTCCCCACACCCGGCATTCAGGCACCATCCCAGGAGCCCAGCCTGGAGCAGAGCAGCCTGCTCGGTCAGAGGTGCAGAGGGTCAGACACACAGCCTGGCCCTGAGCCATGGCCACTGTCTGACCAGCTCCTGCTTCACCCCCTCCTGGTGCTGTGCTTCCCTGCCCTACGATCAGGACACCCCAGAGCCCTTGGCAAGGGGGAAGGAAGAAGCAGTTACTAGCAAATGCCTTTTCTGCCCTCAAAAAGGGACCTCTCCAAGCCACCAGTGACCAACACTTCCACATTTGAATGACCAGTCCATAGCTCTTCCAACAGCAGATGCTGTTTGGTGGCATCCCAGGTTGGGATCCAAGTTTTGGATGAGATCTTCAAGGTGGTTTCCTCCCACCTCGCTGTGTCCCAGCAGAAACAAAACCCTGGGTTTTATGGCACCAAAACCACAGTTCTGCTCAGTGCAGAGCTCCCAGAACCTTCCACAAGCAGCACCAGAGTTAGATCAGAAAACACCCAGGGCACGTGCTGCCTGTCCAGAATGACAGATGAAGATGAGCTGTGAAAGAGTTATTAATCCACATCAGGGTGGGAGAAAAAGTCCTCCAGAAAGGACACTGCAGAGTCCCAAGACTGCATTTTCCACTGTGACACTCGTGACAGCTGCAAAATGCAAAGCTGATGCATTCCAAGGCTTACCAGGTGTGGGTTAGTGCCGTTGGAAAGAATATCCAATAAATCTGTGGAAGAAATGAAGTAAAATCTGGGAAAGGCCAACCTCTTCATGTCCAGATATTCAGCCAAAGCCTTCTCACACAGAGACAACCTGTGGAGACAAAGCAGATGAACAGAGCCCAGGACAGGGGACTGAAGATCTTTCCATGCTTCGTGCTGCCCTTTGGGTTATCAAGCAGCTTCTCCCCACCATGGGGAAATCCAAGGCACGAGCTGAGCCTGCAGCTGCCTTCCAGCATTCCTGAATGGATCAACACAGCACAAAGTAACTCACAGCTCACTCTCCACTCCGGGGTCAAACACCCAAGAGCCAGGGCAGCCTCATGAAAAAGCAGAAACAGAGGTGGAAGAAGAGGTTGGAAAGATTTGCAGTCTGACCTACTGTTTTAGACGAGCTCTGAACTGCCACAGGTGGTTTCACACGGGGATGAACATTTCCAGAACGGCTTTTATTCTAATGAGCCACATTTTAAAGTCTGATTCCAACCAACTCAGCTTTTTGTGTTTGCAAAGCATGAAAGGAAACTAGTTTGCTCCGATCTGCAAAATGAATCTTGCAGTGTTCACATGCTAAACTGCTGCTGAGCTTACAAAGTTCCTAAATAACATTCTCTGTGAGGAACATTGGCCTTATCCGATTGAAAATAAAATCCAATCTTTATTTGAAATGGAGAGCTGTTACTGCCAGAACAGCTCCACGGGAACTTTGAAGTGTGTTTCAGGTGCATTCATATGTTAAGTGAGCAGTGTCTCCATCTCAGGACACTCAGGTCTTTCCCAGGGAGCTGTTACACCTTGTGTCACACACAGGGATAATTTTGTAAATTAAAGAACATGGGCTCAGCTCTGCTGCAGATATCATGGAATCATGGAATGGTTTGGGTTGGAAGGGACCCCAAAGTCCATCCAGTCCCACCCCCTGCCATGGGCAGGGACACCTTCCACCAGCCCAGGTTGCTCCAAGCCCCGTCCAACCTGGCCTTGGACACTTCCAGGGATGGGGCAGCCACAGCTTCTCTGGGCAACCTGAGCCAGGGCCTCCCCACCCTCAGAGGCAGGATTTCTTCCCAGTATCCAAACTAAAGATCCTCTTCTCACACCCCTTCTCACAGCTATTTCAGACACTGTGTTTGGGTGGCAGTGAGGTCAGGAGCTGTTCAAACCACCTGGATGGCCCTGAACATGTGCAAATTAATAGTCAGGATGAGAATTTGCCCCTACACAAAGCCAGACTCCACTCAGGGGTTTCAGGGTGATGGGTCACAAGTAAAAAGACTTGAGAAAGGTCAGAAAGGCTGAGATTTGTGAATGCAGATAATGCACATCCTCAGAAACAGCCTTGGAGCACAGTATTGACCAACTTCTTAGAGCTGATTCCCTTTGACAAAATCCTGGGACTGACCTTCTACCTACCTCCTCTGAATGTCCTCCAGCTGTTGGGACAGACCTGGTTTATTGGTGGCCTCAACTACATTTGGAGTTTTCTGAACTTCATAGGCCAGTTCTTTAAAATCCACATCAATCCCTTCAAAGCACTTGGAGTCCTAAACAGGGACACAAAGGACACAGTCACAGTGACACACAAGTTGTGTGCTGAGGGATCCCATCCTCTGGGTGTGGCTTTGGGAGGAGGGGAAAGCTCCTCTGCAGAGAGCCTTCTGGCCAGGGCAGAGGGGACCCCTACCCCCCTCCCCAAGAGCTCTCCCACCCATGTGCCTGGAACAAGTCCCCAGTCAGGCCTTTGCCTTGTCATTGTACCCCACAGGAGCTGTGGATAAAGTGATCCGTGCAGAAGCCAATCCCTAGGACCACCCATTCCCACGGGATTGAATTCCCCCTTGAATAGCTCCTCCTGACTCCTCAGCTCCCATGTCCAGATGAATTACCCATTTTCCCTGATCACAGCAGGGGAGATGCTCCCATATGGGGGAAAGGCCACCAATCTCAAGGGTGTTCCACTGTCCCCTCCTGCCACACTGCCCACCCTGATGTGGGTATGGTGGCTGGAAGAGCAGAGCTCTTCCTTGTCTTGAGTAGGGCCATGGAACCCCAGACCACCAGCAGAGGAGCTCCCTGACACCCAACAGAGACCCTGAATTTCTGGAGCTAAATAGCAAAAAATAGATAAGTTATGTTCAAAATGTCCCTGCTCCCCCTTTCTTCCCAAGCTGAGCTTCCTGAGTGAGACAGGACACTGAATAAAAGTGCTCCCAGCTTTCCTCAGAACACTCCCACATTAACCTGTGTTAAGCCCCTGTAGCAAGGCTGTGGCTGAAGTCATTCATGGAATCATAAAATAATAGGATGGTTTGGGTTAGAAGGGACTTTAGAGATCATCTGGATCCCTCCGCCTTCACTAAACCAGGTTGCTCCAAGTCCCATCCAGCCTGGTCTTGGACACTTCTAGGGATGAGAATTCCACAACCTCTCTGGGCAACCTGTGCCAGGGCCTCAGCACCCTCACAGGGAAGGATTTCTTCCCTAACATCAAAACTAAACCTGCCCTCTGTCAGTTTGAAGCCATTTCCCCTTGTCCTGTCCCTCCATCCCTTGTTCCAAGCCCGTCTCCAGCTCTCCTGGATCCCCTTTAAGCACTGGAAGAGGCTCTAAGGTCTCCCCAGAGGCTTCACTTCTCCAGGTTGAACACCCCCAGCTCTCCCAGCCTGTCAGCCAGCTCCAGATGTGCATCCTGGCCCTGTCAGCACAGACCCCCCACCCCTGGATGCATCCCAAGGAGGTCCAGCCTCCAGAGGATCTGAGCTTCATCCTCTGCTATGGAGGGGAACTGGCTGCTGGTTCGTGGCACCTGCTGGGTGGTTGCTGAGGTGCAGAGCCCTGTGAGATGCAGGTTAAACCATGCTGTGGTTTCTGACCCACCCCCAGAGAGCTGGTGGATGTGACATGGTGCTGGCACATGGGACAGCCCTCGGGGCTCTGGGACCAGCCCCTGGACACACAGCCTGGGAAGCCAGGCGTGCCCAGCACTCACCAGAGCAGAGGAGGAACAGTCCAAGCAGCCCAGAGGGAAGGGATGGGGACAGGGTGGGCAATTGTCAGGTGCACACCCTGTCTGGGGGCCAGTCCCCCCTCAGTGACACTGCACAGGCACAGGGACAGTGGGGACACAACACCTACAGCTCACTCCTCAGTGAAAGGCACGTTCCTCCTCAGCACGGCTGCCAGGCTGCAATAACTCTGGAAGCTGGACTCAAAGCCAACCTGAGGGGTTCACCAACGACAACTGCTCCATTTCCCAAAGCAGGAGGGGGAGAAGAGCTGCCCTCCCCCTGCACCAGCACTGAAGGCCAGGGAGGGGATGCTGCCAGAGCTGCCTGGGCCACCTCTGGTTTGATAAGTGGGCACAGCCCCAAGGCTGCCAGAGCTCCAGGAGGGTTTGGCTGATCCTCTGGGGCACAGGGAGTGACTCTTGGGGATGGGCCTGTGCAGGGCTGAGGGTTGGACTCGCTGATCCCTGTGGGTCCCTTCCAGCTCAGCACACTCTGTGATTCCGGGATTTTTAGTGCCTGAGTAATTCTCCCAGTACCCTCCTCTTTGAGGGAAGAGGGAACACACCTGCAGCACTGAAGGAACCAGCAGCCTCCTGCCCAGCCCCAGCAACTCTGGATTTGCTATGCAGCAGTGGAGGGGAGCAAATCAGTCCCTCAGCACAGCTCAGGCACAGCCTGTGGCACAAAAACATCCCGGGGAACTACCACAGCACTAAGGGAGCCTCCAGGGAGAGAAGCAGCGGGAGAAAAGCCCTGCTTGGGGCAACTTGGCACTATAGATAACCCTATTTAATAATGGAGGCTCTTCTTCAATGCTTTCCAAAGAGGAAGCAGGATTTGAGGTTTCCTACCTGGGGCAGCTGTGCCCGGATATCCTCTGAGCCTATGAAGATGCCCTCCAGGTGACACCACGTGCGCTGCACCTCGAACCACAGGGAAAGGACAGAGTCGGCAGTGGAGAGCTGCCTCTGCCAGGCAGACACCTCCTCCAGGAAGAAAGCAATATATTTGGATGACATCAAATTCTGCAGCTGCACCTGGTTGTCTTCCAAAGTTTCAATGAGCTCCTCATCTGACTTCAGCAAGGGGACGTTGGTGCGGGAGTGAGGCTCGTACTGGAACTCCCTGGTGCTCCAAGTCACTCTCAGCTCCTTCAGCACTTTCTCCATGCTCATTTCTCGCACTGCTTTGTCCACAATTCCATGGACCTCACCCTCAAATTTATGCAGGTTGAGCTTGAGGAGGTCAGCCAGCGTGGTGTCCGAGTCCATCACAAACCTCACACCCGTCACCTGCATCAGCTGGTTCCAGTGCCTTTCTCTGATTGCAGGGTTTTGAAGTTCTGCCACCGCCTTCAGGGCCGTCAGCATGTTCTTCACCTTGCTGTCCAGCCCAGTGAAAGCATCCCACGCCCTCATTTCTTTATCCAGATTCCGAATCTCTCTTGCAAACTTTTTACACTCCAGATCCATGTTTTCCACATTAATATCCACCCATTTGGTGGTCTGCCAGTCACTGAGGCTGGTGTTCACCAGGGAGATCATATCCCAGAGCTCTTTGAGAAGACACAGCTCCTTCCTGCACTGCTTCAGTTGTTTATATTCTGGCACCATGACTTCAAACAGACCAGCTGATTCAGAAATCGAGGTCATGGCTGACTCCATCTGTTTAATCTCCATGTGCTTTGCATCCAGCAGTTGATAAGGTTTTTCGGTGTCAAACCTAGAAATAAATGTTTGTTATTCATAAGTGATATTGTAACAACTTCTAAAGAAAACATAAACTAAACAGTGCCTCTGAGAGACATGGGAGAGATGAAAGGCCTGTAGTACACCTTGATGGTACTACATGACACTACTGATGCCACCTTAAAGCAACAATGTGCCCTCAGCATCCAAACTGCTGACACTGGACAGTGTTCCCAGGGACACAACACCCCAGGTACAGCACTGGGAACAGGTATGGAAGGGCTCTGCATCCTCAGGACATGCAGAGATGAGCACATAGAACTTTTTTTCCCTCAGGGCTGCCCTGATGGTATAACCTGTCCATACCTGAAGGGAGCTTCTCTCCCAAACCTCTCCCTGAAGTGGAGCTGTTGGGCGTCGAAGGCGGCGCAGCTCTGGCGCAGGGCCGTCATCTCGTTGGCCTGGAGAGGAGCCACGTGCTGCCTCACAGCCAGGGCCAGCTTCTTCACATGGTTCCACTTCTCTGGCAGCTCCTGTGGGCAAAACAGAACTGCTGGGAGGCAGGACTTGCTGTTCAGTGTAAGATGTGCCTGATCTGTTCATGGGTAACCACAGAAAGTGAAAAGCAAGAGATTCCCTGTCTAAGACTGTAAGAAAGTTTTGTTGGGATGCCTCAAGTTGTGCCTGGGGAGGTTTAGATTGGATATTAGGAAAAAAACTCACAGAAAGGGTTGCAAAGCATTGGCACAGGCTGCCCAGGGCAGTGGTGGAGTCACCATCCCTGGAAGTATGCAAAAATTGTGTGGATGTGGCACTTGAGGACATGGTTTAGTGGTGAACATGGTGGGGGTGCTGGGGTGAGATCTTAAAGGTCTTTTCCAACTTAAACAATTCTGTGATTCTATGAAAGACTAAAGACACAATTTGGGATAAATATTCCCACTTATTCAAAATTCTGAACACTAATGAAGACCAAGACTCTACAAATGACTGTTCTGGTTGTAGAAACATGTTCATAACCACCGAAGAAGATCCCAGACTCAGTCCTGGGCTCACAGGATGGTTCTGTGCTCAAGAGAGAACAGTGATTCTGACATCAAGCCCATCAGGGCAGGGAACCCACTGGGAGCAGCTGAAGGGAGGAGAATGGATGTGGATGCAAACTCCTCTGGCTTCCCAGAACTAAAGGAACAGAGCCTGGGACATTTCCTGCCAGGAGATGTTACATCAGGAGGACTCCAGAAAGCCCTACAGGGCAAATCCCTCCAGGTTGTGTATACAACATCAGTACCAAATGAGACTGGTTTCTTTCTCAGCTCTGCATCCAACTGTGAGTGCACAGCACTGCTGACAATCCCCCCTCCAGACCTGGCATTTTCCTCAGAAAGGGATTTTATTTCTCCTCACTGGGCCTCTCCAGCCATACCCTCACTCAGGCACTGACACCAAGGGCTCTGCTGTCCCCAAGCCCCAGTGCTGTGCTCTCCCCACTTCCCCATGTACTGTCCAAGCCTACAGGAAAGATTTTGGGTTTCTTTTCAGCCCAGTTCACATACTTGGGGAGATTAATGGAGACCCATCAACAGTATGAAAAGAAGGGAAATAACTGAAGGCAGCTCTGAGGCAGCAGAGGTGACCAGAGTGGGGCTCCTGAAGGGTCTCTCCCTGGCACATCTCATTCCAAATAGAAATCATTATCCAGGACCACAGCAGGGCACACATGGAGCTGCTTCCTTTTCTCCTACCGACTACCAGCCCCAGGCCCATCCATCTCCACAGCCACAGGAGGAGCAGTACCTGCAGGAACTACTGGTTTTCCCACCCTATGCAGGAGCAAATCAATCATTCACACACATGTTGCTGCCACTTGCCAGAAAGGACAAGTGTTTTTTGTTATCTCCTGCATCTGCAGGGCTGCCCCACGTCCTCATTTATTCTATGAGGAAAATAAATCAGTTGTTTGAATGTACTTGCACAAACAAACACCACAGCAGCAGCTCCTGGGCAGAGGGATTAGCAGAGCCAGGTTCCGGCTTCATGCTGGACTCAAAGATGCTGCAGCAGCCAGAACACCCATGCAGTGCAGCCCTGCTGGTGTTCAGGGGTCTGTAGGACCCTGGGTATCTTTAGGACTCTTGACTCTTCCAGATTTGGTGACCAACCCCCCACAGATCACGGCTGCACAAGCAGAAAACCCAGGGATTGCTAAACCCCCTTGGGCTCCATCTGAGCCTGCAGCAGAGAACAGGAGCCTTTGCAAGGCAGGAACTCCTCCCCAGCAGCTCCTGCTTTAACCCTGTGCCCTGCACAGACCCCCTGCCCACACCCCCTGCCCACAGGGATCCACAGGGCACCCATCAGCAGGCAGCCACACACTTCTCCACTGCATCCCCTTGCCTGTTGCCAGTGCTTGTCTCTGTCCCCAGGGCTGGTTGGGCACCTCACCATCATTACTAACCTTCATCTCACGGTCCCCTTTCTGGAAATGAAAGGAACTCCCAAAAGAAAACTGACTCATCATAGCCACATGTGAAAAGGTGCCAAAATACTTTCATAACCTGTGATGCCCTCTGGGTCAAGCAGATCCGGTGGTTCAGACACAGTGGAGGCCTGAAGTCCTGTGAGAAGGCAACTCCTCTGCCAACATTATCCTTCCCATCTCCATCGTTGCTAAGAACCAGCTTATTTTAAAATAATTATAATTGAACCTAATTAACAGATGTATTTGAAAATGCATTAATTTTGTTCAAGAGTAATCGCTGGGAGTTGGAGCAGGCAGTTCTATGTTTTTCATACATAACAAAAGGCTTAATCTCTGCTTTAAAAGAAAAATCTCAATATAACTCCAAAATTTAGAGCTATTAAGGCACATCCTACAATAGCAAACTACTATCCACTGAGGCCCTCTAATGACAGGGAGCAGGGCCTTAAATATTCCTGCGATGCTCTTTGGCTCCTGCTGCCTTTGCCATCTGCTCCTTGGCAAACTGTGTGTCCACCACAAGTTCTCACTCACCTCCAGTTGCTGGTGGACTTCCCCTGGCACCTGCTGCTCGTAGGCCCTCAGCAGGTCAATGGTTTCCCTCAGGGGCTCAAACATGGCATCGGTGGCACCGTGTCGCTCCTTCACGGCCAGGAGGTGCCCCATGACCTCCACGAGGCCATCGTAATCCCCCTTCTCAACCTTCCTGCTCAGCCCTTTCTCAGCAGTTTGGATGAACTCCTCAAGGTCAGCCAAGCTGTGGAGCACAAAGCAGGGAGGCACAGAATCAGAGCAGTTCCCGTGGAATTAATATCCAGCCTTCCACAGGCAGCTGGGCTGGCAGGGACAGGGACGGCCTGGCTCTCCTTGCCCACTGCATCCTAAGGGCAGCAGGACTGCAATTCATGCTCAAAAGGATCCCTGGATGTGGTACAGCTTCCTGCAAGGAACAGAAAGACAGGTTGGGACTTCTCAGGTTGGGGACAGGGGAGCTGAGCAGGAGTGTGACAGAGACAGTGAGCTCAGGGGGGCTCTGCAGAGGCGCCTTTGAGAGGACAGTCTGTGCTGTGAGGGAGGCCCTGGCACAGGTTGCCCAGAGAAGCTGTGGCTGCCCCATCCCTGGAAGTGTCCAAGAACAGGTTGGACGGGGCTTGGAGCAACCTGGAACAGTGGAAGGTGTCCCTGCCTGTAGCAGGGGTGGAACTGGATGATCTCTAAGGTCTCTTCCAAACCAAACCATTCTATGATTCTGTGACAGTTTTCACCCCATCTCTTCCAACAGAAGAACCCAATCTTCCCAGATGAACCTGCCAGATTGCAAAGCTCCAACAAACAGGGATTCTCTTTCATGCACTGCCTCACTTCACAAGACAACTCCCTCCCTGCAGGTGGAGGGTGCAGGCAATACAAATTCACAGCAGTTCAGAAAAGCAACCAGACATTTGTGAGAGGGAAAAAATCCATCCAGGTCTTTAAAAACAAAGGCATGATCCCTGTCTCTCAAAGTCCTTGAGCCATAAATCATCAGAGACAAGGAGAGTGTTTGGAGGATGTTTCCATACCTGCTTACCCTGTTCTTAACCTCACCAGCTACTGGGTACTTTTAGCAGAGGTAGAATGGGCTCCTATGTCTCTGGTCCTTCCCAGCACATCCATTGTCCACCTCTCAAAGCACTTAAAAAATAAGTGCCCACTTATATTCTGTGGATGCAGTTGGGCCTAAATGCATCCTTAAATACTTCACCTAATAAACTGCTGAGTCAGGGACTCCCAATAACAACTCCTAAATGCTCCTTCACAGCTACACAAAAACCTCTTTGCACAGAAATTATCTAACAGAATTATGGTGCTGGAAAGACAAAGGAGATCATATCACCACCCCATGCAGCTGCCTCCTCTACAGATGTCTGTGAACACTTCTCTGGGAGCAGCCAAGACCTGGGACACCCTTCACAACTTCACTGAAGTTGTGACCAGTAAATCAGCTGGGGGATCATCCTGCACAGACCTGGTGGCTGAGCAGCTCTTCAGAGCAGGGAATGTGTTCTTTCTAAACTTACAGCCCAAACTCCTCCTTTTTGTACCCTGGAGCCATCTCCTCATGACAGGCTGCCTGAATTTCGATGCTTTCAGAAACAGAGCAAGTACCCCATGGCATTAATGCAGCTTTACCGATGGTCAATGTCTAACCCTACAAAGCAGGCCCAGGGCCCCAGCAGAGATGGGATTATTTGGCTCAGGTTAAGCAGGCAAACACATGCCCTGTCTAATGCCACACAGCAGGTCCCAGGGCCATTGGCTCAGGGATGTCAGTGGTACCAAGTCCACGTCACTGATCCCAATTCACACGCCAGCAGAGACCAGGGGATGGAAGACACAGGGATGTGATGGAGCTGGCACGAACCATGGACCCTTCTCCTGTATTAGCTATCGGAGTGGTCAACAACACTTGTGGAGTTGGACAACACTCTCAGACACATGGTGGGATTGTTGGGGTGTCCTGTGCCGGGCCAGGAGTTGGACTCAATGGTCCTTGTGGGTCCCTTCCAGCTCAGGGTATTCTATGACTCAACTGGTTATCAGTGTGAAACAATAAAGCCCAGTCAAGACAAGAGGAATCCCAGGGCAGGTCCCAGGAGCAGAGGCAGGAGCAGCCCTCACCTGTGTGTGACGTGCTCCAGGAGATGCTGCTTGAACACCAGGCTCCACCTTTTAATTTCATTCAGCAAGGCCGCCTTGAAAGGCCGAGCATCGACCCTCACCCAGCCCTGGAAGGTGCTGAGGGGCTCCATGTGAGTCACCTCCTCGTAGAGCCTCTCGTAGGAGTCGATGTGCTCCCTAAACTGCTGCAGTGTGGGCAGCGCCTCAGGGACCGTGTCCTGGGCCTCGAGCTCTGCGGCCGTGAGGACGCGCCCGTAGAGCAGGAACTGCCGGCTCAGCTCCCGCCGGTCCTCCCCGTACACGTGGGAATAGCGCTCCAGGGAAGCCCGGAACTCACAGCACGAGGACACCACGGCCTGCACACGGCACAGCAGCTCCTGGCGCAGCTCAGCCAGGCCAGACATGTCCTCCAGGTCTGCCTGGAGAGAGGAGAGAGCAGGGGAGGGGAGAGCAGGGGAGTGGGGGGAGGAGGGGAGGGGAGGAAAAGGGAAAGAGGGGAGAGGAGAGAAGGGAAAATGGGGGAAAAGGAGAGTGAAAATAGGGGAGAGGGGAGAAGTGAGAGGGGAAAGGAGAGACAAGAAGGAAGAGGGGGAGGACAGGAGGGGAGAGGAGAGCACAGTGAGGTGGGAGCAGTGGGCACCTTCTCACTGCCACCCAGCACGAGAGAGGGCCATGGCCACAAACCTGGTAGTGGGGGAAGCCACTGTGTGTGGCCAGCCGGGGCACCAGCGAGGAGATGTGGTAGATGCTGTTCAGGAGACTTTCCACCATGTCAGAGAAGCCATCATGTGTGCCAGGGTCCAGGGATGGGTAAAATACCAAATCTGGGATCACCAAATCCAGCTGCACCTCAAACAGGGGAGCAAGCCCTGCCTTGGGATCTGGCAGGGAGGAACCAGGATCTTTCTCAAGGGGAGAAAAGGCATCTTGAGCCACCACTAACATCCTACCAGGAGATGCACACAGGGCAGCAGGGACAGCAGGCAGGTGGGAGGGAGACACTCACTCACAGGGTCCAGGGCTGTTGTGTCTGCACAACACGAGATGTTGGCAGAGCAGCTGGTGTGGTGGTACCCACTGAAGACAGTGGGGAACCAATGAGACACAAGTGATTTAAGGACTGGAAAACATGCTGAGGAAAGCTTTAAAGAGACCAGGCTCTTCAGCTACTCCAAAGGGAGTCTGAGAGCTGAACAATTACAGCAAGTAAGTACTTGCAGACGAGAAAAACAACGGGAACCAAGAGGCTCTTTAATTTAGTGGAGAAAGGCATGAAAAAAAACCCCAGCAACCAGAAACTGAAGCCAGATGCAAATGTGACAATATGTGCAAGTTTTTAACAAGACGGTGAAGAACTGGATGCAATTCTCCCACTCTGTGTGCCAGGAGGGAGGCATTCCTGGAGATGTGCTTTAGTTGGACACAAGCTGCTCTCAGCAGAGGGAGGGAACCTCCCTGGTGGTCTTAGGCAGGATGCCTGATCTGGTGGCTGCTGAGCCCAGCTCGTCTCTTCGCAGGACTAATGCTCAGGGACTCGTTCATGACTTTCACAAGCAGAACCAGCTCTTGAGACTCCCCACAAATGAAAGATTGTGTCACTTTGATGCTTTGGGCATGGGAGGGTGGGAGATTGCTGAAGCCAAAGCCCAGAGCTGGGAGGATGTCTCAATTTTGTCTACCCATTAATCCCTGCAAGTGATGAACATTCATCTCTATCCCTCCCCCCGAGGAATTCAGTGATGGAGTCACCCTCCCTGTCTGGAGGGTCCCCCAGAGACAGGGAAGAGACCCAGTGGAAAGCCAGGAAGGAGAGTACAACTTGTGGGCATGAGGGAGAGCACAAGAAGAGACCTTCCCTCGGAGAGGCTGAGCAGCCACCGTGAGCAGGGGACAGGAACCAGTGTCACCTGTGTTCTCCAGGAGGTACTTGAGCGAGCACTCGATGGCAGTGAAGAATCCATCCAGGACTATCTCATCCACATAATCCACATAGGCCTTCCAGGAATCAGATGCTGGGTCTGCAAGTAAGAGGCTCTGGTTTTCCTGGAAGAAAAAGAAGATGCCTTCAAACACAGCAGGGTTGAGTCTGTTCTCCAAGAGAGCTGCCCACAGCTAAGCACTGATGCCAGTGAGCCCACGGGAACCAGCCTCCTGGAGGGATGGGAAAGATGGATGTTGCTACTGGTGGTATGGCCGCCATTTGCTCCTGTCAGGGGCTGCTTTGTCACCTGGAAAAACTCAAGGGGAAAATGGAGTGCAGAAGAGCCTTGGCAGCTCTGCCACTTGTTCTCCTCCCTGTTCTCTGAGGACACAGGACTCAAGACTGCTTTGCAGCCCTGGGGAAGGGAGCACTGAGGACCTCAAAGGCTCATCCTGAGGCATGAAGACCCAGCTGGTTCTCTTCAGAGTCCAAGGCCAGACAGAGACCCTCAGGAGAGGGCTGGACATAAAACCATCTCCCTCCAGGCCAAGGGCTGTCCCTGACATGCATAACACCTGGCACCAGGCAGGTGAGGAGCTGAGCTTTGGGCCTTCACCTGGTCTGCAGAGGACTCTGAGCTCTGTCAAAGATGCTGGAAAGCACCAAAGTTTGGGACAGCAGCTTTTCTCTTGTCACTCAGCTTCTCCCTGGGCTGGCAGCATCACCTCCTGCTCCAAAGAGGGACAAGGAGTCTGAAACCAAAGGGTCAGCCCCAGCCCGCTGCCTCTGTTGGCAGGTAAGTACCTCGGAGTGTATTTTTCCTTGGAGCAGGATCCCAAACCCGATGCACCACTCCCCTCTAGTGGCTCCAGCAGCCAGGACTGCAGCCAGACCCTTCCCTGGGCTGCAGCTGCTCCCAGTCCTGTCACCAGCTCAGCAATGCCAGACCACAGCCCTACACCCCCAGTCCAGCTCACCCATCAGAGCCAACATTAATTAACACTGGGTAAGATTTTCAAATGACTTAAGGGAGCTCATTTAAGGTGCAGCAGCTCTGGACATTTTCACCGGCACAGGGACACACAGAGCCTGTGAGGAGCCAACAAACCCCAGGGAAGGTCCCACTCACCTTCAGCAGGGAGTGGATCCTCTGCCCGGCCTCTCTGACAAGGCTGTAGCGCTTTTCCAGGTGACTCTGACAGTCCTCCAGGCTCAGCACTGAGTCCCTTTTACCATCCTTCCTCTCCAGGATGGGAGATGCCCACGAGCCCACAATGCTCTGGATCAACTCAACGTTGTCCTTGGCTTTCTGCAGCCTCTGCTCGAGGTCATGCACACCTTCCACGACCCCGGAGATGTGATCCCACACACCTGGGGAGAAATGAGACCCCTGACTCCCTGTTTTCAGAGCTGCTGGGCCAAGCTCTGGTGCATCTCCCTTCAGAGCAGCCTCTGGCTGTTTCCCCAAGGTCTCATGCATCTCTCACCCATCCTTAAGGCAAGAGACTCATCTGGACTAGCACAGCCACTTCTACCTCCCTCCTGTCCCAACAAGCCACAGTTCAGACCAGCACAGCCTCTTTCCTGCCAGGAGCACCCCCACCATGGGGATGCCTGACAGTCCTGCTCCCCTGTACCCAGGATGATCTCCTAGTGACTGACCCCAGAGGGAGAAGTGTGGGGAGGGTGGGAACAGCAGGCTGAGCGTCCCTGCCCTCACCACCAGAGCAGGGGCCCCCAACCCCAGGCTGTGCCAGCCTCAGGTGCATTCAGGTGCAGGGAACTTAGGGTTCATCTGCAGCAAAATCCAACTTTATTGTACAATGGAGAAAGAGCTTTTGAGCCTGAGGATCTTCTGCTTTGCATGTTCCCCAGGGATTCACTTGGTCCTGCTCATACCACAAGCTGGAGGGCAGAAACACACATCCCCCCCACGAGCAATTTGCTCTCACCAAGAGGCTCCCTCTGCTCTGCTTTGCAGCTAAAACTGCTCAAGGAAGAACTTGGTCAAATCACCCTGATGTCCCAGTGCACAAACACACCTCCAGCTGCACTATTCCATCCTGCTGGAAAAGCTGATGAGGTGGCCTGGGATGAGTTGTTTCCCAGTGCCAGATGGCTGGGCCAAAGGGTTCCCACTCCCTGCACAGCTGGGTGAGGAAGCAGTGACTGAGTGGCATCACTTGGGCTGGCACAGGGGGGCAGCAAGGCAGGGAGCAAATGCTTCAACCCCAGCCTTGCCAGGTCCTGCAAACCCAAATGCTGCCATCTCACTGCTTACAGGGCAGCATCTCCTGCCCAGAGCCCAGGCTGAACCTGAGGGTAGCAGGATCCTGTCCACAACCCCAGTAGATCAAGGGAATGTGGAAAGAAGCAGGAAAGCTGGGGGCTGCTCCTCATCTCCCCAGTGCCTTCTCTGCTGGAGTGTCCTCTGTCCAACTGGGAACTGCCATTGGGAACCAGAGGACAGAGGTTGGGCACAGGGAGGAATCTGCTGAGACACAGTTCTGTGCTGTCCCCTCCCCCAGCACCAGCTCACCCTCCATCTCCCAGGTCAGGGTTTCTTCTGCCTCTTTCAGCTTCACGTCGACATCCTGCAGCTGCCCCTGCACCAGGGGATATTCCACCTCCAGCACAGTTCTCAGGACCTTGTTGTACCTGTTCCCCATCAGCTCCAGGTTGGCCACCAGCTGCCGGTAGGATTCCCTGGAGGAGTAGATTCCTGCTGCCATGGGTGGGATGGCTCCTGCCCGGCTGCCCGACAGGTAACTCACCTCCCTGAGCACCGAGACCAGCTGGGGACACAAGGCACAGAGCTGAGCACGGGACAACCCTCCCCGTGTCCTGGCAGACACCCTCCAACCAACCCTGAGCACCTTGGGGGCTTCCTGCTGGTTTATTCCCAAATCAGCACACTGGAAAGGGTCTGGACACCTCCTGGTCTGTACTACCTAGCTCCCTTTGATCTTTGACTCTGGTTTTCTTCCCAGCCAAAGGCACAGAGCTCTGTTAACTACCCAGCCAACAAATTCTATCCAGACTCTAAAAGACACAATCCCCTCTGGTCCTCTCAGCCATCCTCATCCATGTGGATCACCCCTCAGATGATGAGGGACTCACATCACCAGTCTGTCAGCAACACTGTTCCTGCAAACAGAGTTTGACCCTTATCTAATTGAAAGAGAAGATGCTCCAGTTCTCTTGGTTTACTGGGCTGACTGGCTTAAAAGTATAAAAAAATTGAAAAAAAGTAATACCACGGCTCCAAGCCTGGTGACTTATCCCCTCCTGTGCCCAGCTTCCACCAAAGATATCCAGAGGCTTCTCCCATCCCAACCAAAGCACTCAGTGCTAGTGCATGTTTGAGGTGTGATGGGACAGGACTGAG
Source organism: Neopelma chrysocephalum (assembly GCF_003984885.1). Lineage (NCBI taxonomy): Eukaryota > Metazoa > Chordata > Aves > Passeriformes > Pipridae > Neopelma > Neopelma chrysocephalum. The sequence goes on along the minus strand of NW_020897746.1, from coordinate 599,697 downwards.
GGGGATTATTAAATTATAAACCCAAGTATAAACAACTCCCTGCAACAAAGGGAGCAGCAGGGTCTGCCAATGTGATACATCCCCTCTGAGACTAAAAGCCTTTGCTCAGTCCAGTGCCCAGAGAGTGGTAAAATTCTCCTGTGCTCCTGGGGTTATGCTGGCAGGGTGACAGAAACTCAGTCCATTGTGTGGGCAATGGGGGGGTGAGGAGCTCTCCTGGCTGCAGATGAGCTTGGGGTGCAGCTCCCAGAAAGTCACCTTTCCCTTGGGTTAGCAGAATGTGTCATCCCTTCCTGTGAAGGTATGGGGCAGAACTCTCTGTCTGATCCCATCCCACCCACACCCTCTGGTCCCAGTTCCCTGCCCCTGTTTTCCACAGGAGAACTGGAATCTGCAGGTGTGACCATAAGCAGGTGAAGCCACAAGCACAGGAACTGCATGGCCAGGAGCCTTGTCACTGCCCTGGGTGACAGGCAGGGGTGACTGAAACCTCTCCACCACTGTCTGATGTCAGCTAAACCCCAGTGTCCTGCAGAAGTGGCCAAGGCCCCTGGAAGCACAGTCCCTCTGAAGGAATGGCACAGGGGGATCAGGCAGTGCCTGTCAGGAGAGTCAGTCGTGATGCACTCAGAGTGTGTCAGAGAAAACAAAGACAAAGAAGAAATAAAGAAAGAAGGGGTGAAGAGGAGTGCAGGAGGCACTCTGGAAAGGTGGAAGAAGTAGGACGTGGTGGGAGGAAAAGGGAAAACCAGGGGCTGAGGAAACAAGAGGGCAAATGAGATAGAACTGAGCTCCCCTCCCTTCTCTGCACTGCAATGTCTGGACATCCCCACCATGGGCTGGGGGGGTGTTCCCCTCTCTCCCCTCCTCCATGGAAGGTGACCTCTGGAATGCATTTCCATCCTTAAGAGTTGCAAGTACACCCTCCCTTCCAAGCAAAACCAGGTGCTCCTGTCTATTTTGGAGGGAATGAAGGGGCTGCTGAGCAGGCCCTGGGGGACATCAGACCATCCTCAGTGTGCTCAGAGAAGAGCAGCAGCACTCACAGACTGGAGCTGAGGACAGGCACACTCAGCACATGCCAGGCTCCAAATCCCATCACCAGTGGGAAGGGTAGAAAACATCTCCTGGGGCCAGTTGGCTCCCACCTTAGTGAGGAGCATTCAAGGAGACAGGCAAGTCCTTTGACTGAGGGGCAAGCTGGAATGAGATCTAAAACCTAAACCCTTTCCTTGGACAGCAGCAAGCCCCCAGGACAGGGGAAGCTTTGGATGCCAGTGTTTCCAAGGCCACTGCAACTCCTCCCCTTCCCAGCAAAGGGCATTTTTACAGCCAACAGACCCTGGCTCCCACCAGGCCCCAGAAGCTCTCAGCCCATCTGTGCTCACTGCTGGCTCAGACCCTGCTCCTGCTCCAGGGGACCCAGAACAGAACTTAAATCTATCATCAGCCTCATGCTCTGCAGTGAAGGAAACACTGGAGTCACAAAACAAACCTTTGCTGGGTGTTTTACACCCTCTCAGAAGCTCAGGTTTCAGGTACACATAACATAAACTCACCTCTGGAGATGATGTCCCAACACTCCCCACACCAGTATTGACACTGGTCTGGATGTGCTGACACCAGTTACACACCTGGCTCCTCAGGGACTTTCTGCCACTGGTTCTGACTGGAATTTGCTCTGCTAAAACTGTGATCCTGATATTTCTCCAGGAGACAGAGCCCATGAAGAGGAGGGTAAATCCATGTCACCCACCACAGAAAGGGTTCCACAGATCTCAGAGAACAGACCTGGCACCAACCCCACCAGACCTCTGCACAGCGGGGCACAGCTTGGAGACATGCCATGAGAGGCAGGAGAGTGGCAGCAGTTCTTACCTGGGGATCAAAGTTGACAGTGATCAGTTTGGTCTCTGGGTCTCGCCGGATGAGCGGCTGAGTCAGGTTGTACTGGGATTTTTCTGAGACTGTCTGGGACCACTCTAAATACAGTTTTTCCTGATACCTGACAGAAAAGAAAAACATCACCGTGTGGTTACCAAGCCAGCAGACCATGGCATGTAACTGAATGGAAGTCCAATCTGAGGATTAAAACCATGAAGGAATATTAAAAACCCATCCATGCCATCTTCCTAAAAATCATGGCTTCCAAGACAAACACCCAAAGACCAGTAACAGCATGAAGGCAGGAGGACAAAGCTCTCTCAAGTACCAGTTTTAGCAGAGGATTCAGATGTGGAAATAGACTTTCTAAAGCATTTAAAAAGTGGCAGATCAGCAGCTGATGGGCATTTGTGGGTGCCATAAACCCACAGGGATGCTGGGGGTGGCTGCAGCTGCCCTCACTTCTCCCAGTCGGTGCAGAGAGACCTTGACACCACTGGGATAGGAACACAGAGGGCAGAACAGGGGCCTGGTACCTCACATGCCATGGACAGTCCCATCCACCCAAGTAACAAAGTCTTTTCTGAATCAAGTTGTCATCTGACCACCTTGGTTGGGAAATGTCACCAAAAACCAGCACTCTGTTGGGTCACCCAGACCCTCTTTGGGGCTGCTCCCTTCTGAAGGGCTGTGCTTAATTATCCATTATCCAGGCTTTGTTCTGGTACTGGGGAACAGGGCTCCCACCATCCACCCTGCAGGACCCAGCAGCCTGGGGCCTCAGCTGCCTTCACTGCTGACAGGGATGAGGCCCTGCAGGGATCTCCTTCCTGGGGAAGAGGCTCCCCTGAAGGGTCAGCCCAGAGCAAATAGTTCAAGTTTAACATGAAACACTGAGATGCCAAGTAATGGGCAATGACTCCCACTCCAAATTGTGGAATACAAACATTACAGCCACTGCAAACACTGTCAGTGAGTGGGTATGAGCAGGTAAAGAATTCTGCCCAGCCCAAGCCTTCTACCACAGCAGCTCCTACATCCCACAGCAGCTTTGTCCAAAGTTTCTTTGGGCTGCACAGCCTCTGTTCCTTCCACGCAGAATTCTCCTTTCAAGCCACCCCAGGAAGTCTGTGGTGCACAGTGACAGGATCCCTCTTCCTTTCCCAGAAGAAGACTCCCTCTGCCTTAGGAAGAGACATTCCCAGGCCCTGGGCTGGTAGAAGTGCTGGAAGGTAGCTTAGAGGAGGAGAAGGTTTTCTCACACAGGACCTGAGCCCCACTTACCTGTCGAGCAGTTGGATCATTTCCTCATATTTCTGTACCACCCTCCTTCCTTGGGCAGAGTCCAAGCACCTGGAGACACAAGGGAGCAGCTCAGTGCTATGTTTAGTCCTGATGGGCTGCAATCTCTATTTACCCCTTCCCAAGAAACCCCACCAGACTGCAGGCAGGTCACTGCTGGGTGAATGGCAGGTCACTGTTGGGTGATGAGAATTCCAGCACTGGTTCATTTTCTTGATCTTGGGAGACTGTTTAATGCTGAGAAAGTTGACTTCTGTCAGTACCCGAGGGTTGGGCTGCTCCCAGGGAGGTCCTGGAGACCAGGTTGAGTGGGATTGCAGTGTGAAAGAGCCTCATAACATCACAGAATATTCTGAGTTGGAAGGCACCCACAGAGATCATCAAGTCCAACTCTAAAATGAATGGCCCATACATCAAACCCATGACCTTGGTGTTATCAGCACCACGTTCTCATTCCAATACTTCTTTCAATTGCAACCTAGGACTGGGTCTGAAAGCTGAAGTGCCCCACTGTGCCTCTTACCCACTTCAAAACAAACCCAATAAATGAGTTTCTTTAAAAAAAAAAAGATGGCAGGGAAGCAAACAGCACCAGTGCACTCACTTCACACCTCTGCCACTGAGGATTGTTCGAGTTGTAACCACTGGGTAATGTTCAACTCAGAAAGAATATTGGATTGATTGGAGACAAGATTTCAAGATGGTCATAAAGCAACTTATCTGGAGCAGACACTCACAGGTGTGGGATGTGCCTAAGCTGATCAAAAGGCCTCTGGATCCGCGCTCGCAGCTCCCGAGCCCAGCCCAGCGCTCCAGCCACGGGGGGCATGTTCTTGTGCAGGGGGGGAGACCCTGGGGGAACATGGAGACAGCATTTCACTGAACACAGCACTGTAACCCCAAAGATAAACCAACAGGCTCTGGAACCCCAAAGATACACCAAAGATACACCAACAGGCACTGTAATCCCAAAGAGACACCAACAGGAATCCATCTGCACAAACTGCCCTGGTTTCCCAGCTTCTTCCCTGAAATCCTGCTACATGATGTAGGTCTGGGACAAATCCCCCTGTGCCCCTGGACCCTAAACGAGGGATCACAGAAGAAGCCCAGCATGTGGTAGAACCAGAGCTGACCGAGGCATCCTGTGCCTGAGGTGCATTCCCTGCTCCCCACAAACACCAGGAGAGGGATTTCTGCCCACGAGCTCTTTGTGACCATCCCATCTAACACCCACAGAACAACACTCCCCAAATCCACAGCAAATTCTGGACTCATTCTCCTTTGTTAACCTGCACTGGTTCCAGCAGTGCTGCCCCTTCAGGACTTGCCTGGTTCCAGAACAGTCTTTCTGAGGCAAGGAAAAGGGCTGCTGTTCAAAAAGACACACTAATCCTCATAATCTGACAGGAGTCTCCCCATTCCCTCCTGTGCCAAAACCCTTAATTCCCAAGTCCCCCTTCCATACTCAGCATTACAAGGGAGAAGCTCAGCACGTGCCCTCATTCCCACTCACACACATATACCTTTAAAAAAGAATATTTCAACAGATTATTTGCTTTAATGCCAAGAACAGAGCATTCCCAGACATTTCCATTTCCACAGGGAGCTATAGAGGCTGAAAACCTTTGCAATTTGGAAAGTCCTAATTTCCTTAGCAAAAGCAAATTATTTTCCCCCCAAATTAATGTAAATCCAACTTTCTGTAAAGTCAGTTTTCCTCAGCACAGGGCACCCACCGAGCTCGAGCCCTGCCTGGGTGTGCCTGGAGTAGATGAGCCTGGTCTGGTCCAGGGCAGTGCTGAACATGCTGATGAGCAGAGGCCATTTGTCAGCAGCAACTGCAGCGATCACTGGACGCTCCAAAAGGCTCTGGAACATGGTCAGCAACTGAGGAGGGGGAGAAGCAGGGAAACAAATGGGGAAAAATTCACACTTCTGCGAAGAGACCCACTGGGATTTTCCTCACTGACCCAGATGCTTCATCTTCCTCAGTAGTCCGAAAGTCTGCGCTGATGGGCACTTTGGCAAAGGGAATTATTTTTCCCCCTGCTTTTCCAAGTAGTTCCTCCCTTTCATAGAATCATTAAGGTGGGAAAAGACCTCCAGGACCGTTAGGTCCAACCTTTGACCGAATCCCACCATGCCCACTAAACCACATCATGGAGAATATGAGAGATGCTCAGACTTTCTCTGGGGGTGAACCATATTCCCACTGTCATTCTTCAAATGCTTCAAAATTTATTATTAAAAAAAAAACTCAGAAAGATAAATACTAGCACTTCTATCACTTTCTATAGTCTTTTCTACAATTATATTGAAATTTTTCAGAAAATACATTTACTTTCTCTGCAGGATGGATTCATTGGTAAACAAACCAGCCTTGTTTCTAAAAAAACCTCAATTTTCAAAGTAGAAATGCATCCATGTGTTAACTAAAACAACGAATTGATATTAACAATGATCATCTGGGTTTAACAGCAGTTCTCATCAGGAAATCAGAGAATCACAGAATGGTTTGGGTTGGAAGGGATTTTAAGGATCATCTCATTCCACCCCACTGACACGGGCAGGGACACCTTCCACCAGACCAAGTTACTCCAAACCCTGTCCAACCTGGCCTTGAAAATCCTGGACAAAGCATCATTTCCTCCAGCTCACAGAGAGACCAGTAAAACTTCTGGCATCCCAAAGCCTGATTTGAGTAATTCCTTTGACTACTCTTCCTCAAACTGAGTAAAGGTCTGCTCTGTTTGTGTCTTAATGGGAAGAGCAGGAACACTCCCCAGGTTTCCACAGCCACCGTGGCTGCACAGCTCATGAGGGACCCACAGGCCTGAGCATCACTCACCAAGTCCAGCCCAGCAGCTCCAAGTGTCACTGTCCCCCTGCCCAGCCCCATGTGCCTCCAGCACTGCCTGGGACAGGCCAGCTGTCACTCCCCAAGGCAAACTGGGACAAGGGAGGGGACACACCAACCTTGAAGATGTGCTCCAAGTCCGAGGTGTCATCAAAGGCCTGGGTGAACACAGTGCCCAGCCGATGGTCGATGTCTTCTACTTTCTGCTGGAAACCCAAGGCATCCTGCTCAAACTCCTGGGGGAAGGGGGACAGTGAGCTGTGAGACACAGAGACCAGGGAGATATTTCCTCTTCTTATTCACCAAGAATTAAACCACTTCTCTGGCCAACCTCCAGCCAAGTCCCACGGAGTCGAGACACTCCTGTCCCATGGTTGGACCAGGGCCCTCCAGGATGGATCCCCAGTCCAAGGGGTACTAACTTCAACCTAGATGCAAGACAGACCTTTTCCCACACTCTCTTACCCTGCACTTGTTTTGAACACCACACCATCATCCAAAAAACCCAGAGATGCACTTGTTGAGCTGCAAATCCCACCTACTTTCAAGCCAAAACATCCCCATGGTTCTGTTAGTCAGGTGACTCCAAGTGGGGCAACAACAAAGGCAGTTCCAAACCACTTGGCATGGGCTGCCCAAGGGGGCTGTGGAGTTCCCACTCTTGGACACTTCCAGCCTTGGAGATATTGATCTGGTTCCAGCCCTGCTCCAGCTGTGCCTGTTTTGAGCAGGGAAGTGGACTGGGTGATCTCCAAAGGTCCTGTCCAACCCCAGCAGTTCTGTGTTCCTGTGATTCCCATCAGCCTCTGGCACTGCTCCTCTTGCCCCAGTTGGAATAAACCCTTTGAAGTTCAAATGTAAAATCCAGGTTTGTTTTCCTGCAGGTAAAAGAGTCCAAATCAAAGTGTGAACCTGACAAACAGGGAGACTTCAGGGCTTCTGCCCTGGCTTGGGCAAAGCCAACAAAAATGAGGCCATGTGTCTGTTTTCTGGAAGGACAGAGCATAAGGCAACAGCTTTTGCTGGTATCACTGCTCAGCTCCAGCAGCAACAGATGCCATGTTTGAGCTAAAAAGAGGCTCTAGAGAGTAACAGAGAGTACAAAACTCAACCACTGAGAGAACAAGCACAGCTCAGAGTCACACAACACACCACAGGGTCACTGGAACCAAACCAGCTCCTGCAGAGCCACTGTCACACTGTCACCCTCCTTCAGAGCCCTCCCTCCTGAAGGAGAGGGAACATGGAGCAAGGGGCTTTCCAGCAGGATTGTCCCAGGTAGCACCAGGGATGTGGCACCCACTGCAAAGGTGGACCAGGAGCCACAGGGAGCAAAGCACGAGCCACCCATCCCCACAGCAGAGAGGTCCCACCACCAAAGGAAAGTCTCCCAGCCCCAGGTCCCACCCCCAGCCCAGCCCCCCTCAGCTGCCCCAGTGTAACCTGGAGCCCCTCACACAGAGCTGCCCTCAGCCTACCCCAGCTCTGTCCCTCCCTCCTCCAGGTGTGGGGACAGGCCTGACCATGTCCTGCTCACCAGCCACAGCAAACTGACCCCAGGGCAAACAGGGAAGCAGCAGAGGAAATCAGAGATCCTCTGAGATCCCACACAACTGTGGGACATGGATCCCTTGGGAAATGCCATTCCCACCCTTCCTGCACAGCTCCCTGCTGGTGTCACAGCCTGGGGCAGGAGCTCTGAGCAGTCTGGCTCTCCATGGCACGTTGGCTTTGCCCTGTGTGTGCCACACAAGTATCTGTGACCCCATGGCCATGAAGCCATGACCCACAGGGCAGGAATATTCCTTTAATTAAAGCACTACTGATAATCAAACATGGAGTCCTTGAATTCTGAGAGCTGAGATGCCACATGTTTATCCAGACAGGAGCAACACGTCCCCAGGGACTGTGGAGCTGGCCCTCATCACAAAACCAGGCACCAAAGCAGGAAAGCAGGAAAGCAAAGGGATGGGGATGCTGGCACAGGTCAGACACACCAGCAGGGAAAGCTGGGGAAAGGCAGGGGAATTCAGGTTCCCATCTGCACTGGTCTAAGGTCCTGAACCAACAACGTATACCAGATATGGAGCTGCAAGAACTCCCAAATCTCTGCAGGAAAGGCCAGCAGCTCCCTGTTCCCTTCAGTGACAAATCAGATCACAAGGAAGGAGCTGGGAAGGAACCAGCAGGAGCCAGGGCACCCATCACTGAGGGAGCTGCTGCTCTGGGAACACAGATGTCCTGCTGGTGCCCCTGCAGGCTGCTCCCACCTACCGTGTTGGCCAGGTCGAGGCAGTCGTAGCTTCGCTCTGCAAACACCCTGTAGGCCTCCTGGAACTCCTCATACATGTCCAGCACCTGCTGGCCCAGGGCCCTCCCTCTAACCCCGCTGAACTCCATCTTCTCCAGCTCTGTCAGGTCCAAGGCCGTGGTCAGGAGACCCTGCAGAGCCAGAGGGGGCACACACAGGGTCAGGTGGTGACAAAGAAGATGACAACAGTTGTCACAGCACTGTGCTGTGTCTGCTGCCCTGCTGAAAGACCTCCCCAGGCAACGGGGGAGTGACACCACTGGGAATGGGGAGCCAGGTCCCACCTGTCCTGGGCCAAGCCCTGCTCACAGCACACCCCTCCCCAGAGGGCCATGTGCTGCCACCAGCAATACACCTTCAATTGTTTTTAAGGGTGTTCAGAGGACTGATACAAAGCAGCGTGTGAGACCCTGAGACATCATCCAGCACAGCTAAGAATCCCAATTTTAGGAGTATTAACCAAGAAGGGGCCTCTGATATTTACAGTACTTGAACTGCCCAAGGCTCCTGCTCAGCCACAGCTCCCTGTGCCCACGCAGGTGTCACTGCCCCTGCCCAGATGGCCTTGTCTGCTGAAAGGACACAGGTCCTTCCTTCTCAACCTCAGGTGGCAGGGGAGCAGGGCAGGGCCTGGTCCCACAGTGCCAGCTCTCAGGAGGTGCCCCACTGACCCAGCTGTGGCAGCTCTGCCCCCTCCCACCCCATCCATTCCTTTTGCTCAGGCTAAACAAGGTCTGCTTTCCCAGAGGAGCAGGAGGAATGCTCTGATCTCCAGCACAGGACTGTCCTGCTGGCTGTCCAGCTTGCTGTGAGCTCAGGGACAAGCCCAAAAGCTGAGCTGAGCAGGTATGGAGCTTCACCCCCAGGCAGGCAGCACCTGGGCAGCACCTCCCAGACGGGGCTGCCAAAGGGGTCCCAGCCCAGGACACGGCTGCCCCTGTGTCCACTGATACTACTCTCTGCACCAGCCAGCACGGTTTGGTTACCTGCACACCAAATCCTACTGGAAACCATCAATTCCAGAGAGTTGGGATTGTTCAGCCTCAAGAAAAGGCGGCTCTGGGGAGATCTTAGAGACCAAGTGGTGCCCAGGCTCAAGGGGAGCTTATGGCCTCTCCAAGTCAGGCAAGACCCAGCCCTAGAGTGCCTCTGAAGGCCTCAAGAGGCCCAGGAGTTTGTACTGGGTTATTTACAGCCCCAAAGTCCCCATCCCCTGCTCCAACAGGAGCACAGAGTCCAAGAGGACTCTTGGGAGCACTGACCAACCCAAGCAGAAGGAGACACAGCAGTTTATCTGACAAAGGCACTAAGCAAGACCTGGTCAAACAAGGTCCTGGCCTTGATGCAATGGGAGATGGGACAGTGCAAAGAGCAGCCCCATTCCCTGCCATCAGGGGAGGCCACAGGGAAGGAAGATACCAGCGAATGAGTTCATGGCTACAGAGCTCTCCTGATGGCCTGCAATACTCTTCAAGACCAGAGTCTCACCTTCACCATCTCCAGCCTCTCCAGGAAGCTGTCCAGCCTTGCAAACACCATCCAGGAGTGGAAGTCCCACTTCCTCACTTCCTGGCCTGGCTCATAATACATGTGCAGATTTTCCCGTCTCTCCTCAAACACCCCTTTGAAGCCATTCAGGATGTCAAGCACTGTTTGCACCTTGCCCAGGCTCTCTTCCATCTCTCCTTTCAGAAGGTCTTCTGGAGACAGGTACACCACGGCCTGGAAGAGTAAAATCACACCTGAGAGCACAGCAAACAGTGACTTCTTGCACTGAACATGTCTGACCCTGCCTCTGAAATTCAGAATCACTCTGCCAGGGAAGGATGGAGGAAAGGAGGAAAGAAGAGACTTTCATAAAGAACTTCCCATGGCAAACACAGGGGCCACAGACACACACCTGCTGGATGAGCAGGTTGCAGATTTCCTGGAGCAGAACTATGATCCTCACAGCCACGTTGTAGTGCTTGGAAGTGACCCAGATCCAACACACCATGTGGAGCAGAGTGACCAGGAAAGGCTTCACTTTGCTGAACTCAACAGCCTCTATGTCCTCCAGGGGGTCCTGGAGGGGTGTCAGGTGCAGGTGGATGTCCTGAGCTTCGGCCAGAGCTGTGGGAAGAGATGGGAGAAGCGGTGAGAGCTGCTGAGCTGTGGGGTCAGCAGTCAGCACCATGGTGAAGCTGTCCCAGCATCTCACCTGCCTCAACATCCCTGAGCATGGTTTTGAAGGCTGGGACATAGATGCTCTTCACTCTCTCCAGCACCTCTATCATGTTCCTGACCTTCCTTGATCTCAGTTGGTCATAAATGCATTCCAGCTCATCACACCTGCAGCAGCCAAGACAGGTCACCAGCCCATGCTGGGGCAGCATCAGCTGTCCCTCCACACCACCCACTTCCCCTGGGCCTGATCCAGGATCTCCTCCAGCTACACAGGGACTGAGTCCCAGCGGTGACAGGGAACAGGACCCACCCTGCAGGACAGCCAGGGATGTTGGGAGTGAGCATGAGAGCAGCTCTGCTGGGGGCAGGGCTCTGCTGGAAGGAGCCATGTGATGTTTCTGCAGGCACCAGTGACAGCTGTGCAGCAGGCAGGGCTTTGTCCCGGGTCAGCCTGAGCCAACACGGCACAAAGGTTTCCAAAGGGCAGGATCAAATTCCACTCCCTGGCTCATCTAACCCCACTCTGGCACCAACAGCCCAGCAGCAGCCAGCTGAGGGCACAGAAGGTATCCATCAGCTGCACTCTGGGGCTGGTTCCCAGTGAACAGTGATGGAAAGAGCATTTCCAAAAAGCTTCCCTCATGCTGTAGCCCTGAGCTGTGCTGGGGCCCAGTTAAACCCCGCCAGCTGCCCAGCAGCTCCCAGGCACCTGGAGATCATCATTATTTCATGTGTGGGACCAGTTTTCCTCAGCTCAGGTCTCTGCATGACCCCGAGCAGCTGCTCTTCTTGGCTGACAGCAGCAGCAGCTCTGTCTGCACCAGCAGGGCCCTGCACCCAACCCAGCACAGTGCCCACCACAGGGTACCTGTTCTTCCAGAATTCCAGTTCCACCTTTGGGTTCGGGTTGCTGCCTTGCAGGAGAGGCTCTGAGGACTCTTTCTTCAGGGCTCTCTGGATCTGGTGGCTCCAGTCAATGATGGCTGACTCGGTGGCATGGACGAGGGATTTATCAATCAGCTCCAGGCTGCACAAAACAAACCTCATGGATCACTTGGCTTTCCACTCATCCATGCAGATCCAGCTCAAACAACCCCTTGGGCAGCTGGATTTTGCAGTTACAGTCTAGATTCATGTGTCACAGCCACAAAACAATCAAACCCATAAGATTTTGTCTTTGTTTTAAACGGGAATTACAGCCTGAAGGAAATGGATGAAGCTCCACAGCAGAGTGGGCAACAACACACTGGTCATGAAGTGAATCCCCACAAAGAGCCAGCTGCCACCCCTGCACAGCCACTGTCACACCAGATCCCTTTGGGTTCAGGGCCTGACCTGCAGAGCTGTACCCCCAGCAAGTCTCTCTCTCCCCATTCTGTTCTCCCTGCATCTATTCTACCGTCCCACAGTCCTTCACTTGCTTAATTCAGAGAGAAAGGACACAGAGTGGGAGAGGTCAGGTCACCCCTCTGCCTTGGAAGCAGTAACTCCCCATTCTATCCCACTCAGGAGATAAAACCACACAGGGTCATACTCACAATCTCTCGTTTTCTGGATCAATGTCCTCGATTCCCTCTGAGCCAGCTGGAAGAGGCAGCAAGGTCCTGCCCTTTACTTGGCCAACAACCATGAAAACAGTTTTTTTTAGGTTGTGGACATGACGGATGATGTCCTGGGACACCACTCGTGGCCAGCCCTGGTGGTTCTTCCGGTTGGTCAGGATGGGCACAATCACCTACAGCAGGAGTCATGGAAGAGCAATGGAGAGGAGCTGAAGGAGGGCAGGGTTAGATTGGACAGTAGGAAGAAATTTTTTCCTGTGAGGGTGGGGAGGCCCTGGTACAGGTTGCCCAGAGAAGCTGTGGCTGCCCCATCCCTGGAAGTGTCCAAGGCCAGGTTGGACGGGGCTTGGAGCAACCTGGGCTAGTGGAAGGTGTCAGAACCGTGGCAGGGGGTCAGAATTGGATGATCTTTAAGGTCCCTTCCCAGTCAAACCATGATGTGATTGGATGATTCTTTGAGCAAAAGTGCTGCAGGAGACAGAGAGGCCACCAGGCTCCACAGTCCTGACTTGGCCAAGCCTGGAGATCCATATTCATCACTGTCCCAAGTAGTTCCCTGCCTATAAGAAACAAGGGCAGGTGGACCTCCAGCCTACACTGTTCCTGGTGAACCCTCTCCCCTGAATCCAGGCAGCTGAGAAGGGTGGAAACCAGCAGACAAAGTGAGCTGACCCATCCTCGGGCTCTCCCAGCCTCTCAAACCTGCAACTACAGACAGCTCTGTGGAGTCTTGTCCTGTGCTTTTCCCACATCTCCCCGTGCTGACCCCCCAACCCAAGGGCTGTCCCTGCACAGAACCCCCCTGTGTGCAGAGATGGAAGGTCTTCTGGTACCTCCTGGGATCTACTGCTGCTGAGGGTTCCTCCATCCCCACCCCAACCACACTGCCAGCCTCGAGCACAGCCACTCTTTAGGTTATTTTCTGAGGTTGCAGCCCACTAAATATGATTTCTGTCTCTACCAGTGAAGTTGCAGGGTCTGCACTGACCCAGCACCATGCTCATGGCTGGGCTGGGCTTGCCTGGACCTGAGCTGCTTCTGCTTGTTTGTGATGGCAACAGTGCCTGTCACCCCCCCGGGCTGGCTCTGGGGTTGGAGCCAGGTTGTCCCTGGTGACAAACAGCCTTTGTGTGACCAGGCTTCAGGGAGGCTAAAGATATAAAACCAGATACAAACGGACATAGAATTAAAAAGGAACAAAGCAGCCCAGCACCACCAGGTGCCGTCCCGGGGTGCTGAAGATTCTTTGCCTCACGCCTGAGGAAGACCAGCAGCAGCAACCACAGTGCCCAGGGAGCCTTGGGAAGGGGGGCACAACCCCAGGGCACAGAGGCAGACCCAGAGAGCTCCCCTTCAATGGCTTCAGCTGCACTTCTAGCAGGATTTGTCTCTATTACTCAAATCACATGGACTGCTAATGAGACTAACGTCATAACCAGTCAAATAAGCTGTTCATTTTCTTTTGGATTGTTAAAATGACAACTTGGCCCCCAGTGAACCCCCAGCCCCACAGCACCAACGTGTGCCCCCTGCAGCCATCACAAGGGGTAGGTGTCACAAGCAGATGAGGTGGCCACAGCTGTGACCCACAGACATGGTTTGGTGGGTCAGTTCCTGGTGCCCCAAACAACCCACAGAGAGTTTGACACAAAATGTTTATTTCACTGAAAAATTCTTCTAAGACTGTCCTAAAAACTTGTGACAAAAGCTTCTTTCACACAGACCCACCCCAGCCCCTGGCCTGGCACCATCGTTCTGTTAACCATAAAAAATGAGAACAAATCCAGGCACAACCTGCTCCCTATGGAAATACCACATCTGCCTGCACAGGGGAGGGACCAAAGTCTGCAATTGCAGCTGGGATGTGCAAAACCTGGTGCTGAGGGCAGCCAGAAAGCAGCATCTAAGACCTGGGGAGTGTTCCTACCCCAGCACCTCCCTGCAGCAGATGGTGTTTGCAATGCCCACCATGGCTCCCAGCAGCGCCCACAGATAGAGCAGAAACTGCTGCTTGAGCCAGCTTTCCAAACCCCAGGGCTCATCCAACACCTTGGAAGAAGGGCTCCCCATGTACATAATGTGTTAACCTACAAAACCCTGAGAGCCAGCCTGCCAGCCTGCTCTTGGGAATCCAGGATGAGTCACCATCCCAATATACCAACAGCATCATCTGAGCTCTGCAAAGCAAGGAGTTCCTCTGCTGTCCCTTACAGCCTCCTGCTGGGACTTCTCCAGGCCAGGGGCCATCGGGAATAAATTCAGACAGTGCTGTCTGGGTCAGGCTACTAACACAGGAAGGAGAGAGTTCTTAAACCTCTTGAAGATCCCTTTGGAGAAACATCAGCCCACCTGAGGTAACTGTGCACTGAACAGCAGAAGGCTCTTTTGAACATCAGGGAACACTTTCTGATGGTGAGGGTGACCAAGTGCTGGCAGAGGCTGCCCAGAGACCGTGAAGTCTCCATCTGTGGAGATACTCAAAAGCCACCTGGATGTGGTCCTGGGCAACTGGTTCTGGTTCTGGGTGGCCTGGCTTGAGGAGGGGCTTGGACCAGATGGCGCTGAGATGTCCCTTCCAGCACTGACTGTCACAGAATCACAGAATGGTTTGGGTTGGAAGGGACCTTAAAGATCATCTCGTTACACCCCCTGCCATGGGCAGGGACACCTTCCACTAGACCAAGTTGCTCCAAGCCCCGTCCAACCTGGCCTTGGACAATTCCAGGGATGGGGCAGCCACAGCTTCTCGGATTCTCAGGAATCCGTCCCGTGATTCTGTATCGCGGGTCAGTCCCACACCTCTACGAGACAGCCCGGAAGCACCGCGGGTCAGGATTTAGGAGTTTCTTTTAGGGGGCTCTACAGCCTCAGCCCCCCTTACCTCCTCCAGGAGGGCGGCGAAGTGCGCCAGGGGGTCGGCGGGCAGGTCCCCGCACAGCAGCTCCGCGGGGCCGGCGCCGGGCGGGCGGAGGAAGAACACGGCCTTGCTGGCGGCGGGGGGCGGCGGGGGCGGCCCGGGGCGCAGCTCCAGCTCCCCTCCGGGGCCGCGCCAGGCGAGCAGCGCCGGCCCCGCCGCGCCCCGCACGAACCCGCGCAGCGCCCGCGCCGCCCCCGCGCCGCGCTCGGCCCGCACCGACAGAGCCCGCGCCGCGCCCCGCCACAGCCGCTCGCACACGGGCTCCAGGGGATCCGGGGGCTCCAGGGGCTCCGAGGGCTCCGGGCCCCCCGCACCGGGGTCCTCCGAGGGTTCCAAGGGCTCCGGCCCCACGGCCCCGCGCTCCCCGCCGGGCTCCGCCGCATCCATCCCGCCCGCACCGCAGTGTTTGCGGGAGGAGCCGCCGTTGCCCGGGCGACTCCCGGGAGCGCTCCCGTGTCCCGCCGGGAAGCGAGGGCGGTCCCAGCCTCCTCTCTCCTGCTCCTCCTCCGGCCCGTTCCCCTCACTGTGTCCCCGCTGCAGCTCCAGAGCAGTTCTCCAGCCGGGCTCGCTCCGCGGCAGCTCAGAGCACAGCCCGGGGAATTTTTCCACACCGGGCACAGACAGGTCCCGTCCATCACCCCCCGTGCTGCTCCCCGACCCCACTGGACAAACATCGACCACCTGGAGCTGGATCCCGTGTGCTGGGGGCTCTTGCCACTGCTGGATTTGCATTTTATTAATACCCAATGTGACAAGTGTTTCATTATTTTCCAGATAAAAGACCTTTCTTTCCTTCCATGAAAAGCAGCACAGGGATCCTGTGCAGGCCCAGGGCTGCTTGTCTCAGCCCAGCAGTAACCAGACCCTCTCCTGGGCACCTCAACCCACTCCTACAAAAACCTGCCCAGTAACAGGTCCTTGCTCAGTCTTTCCCCAGTCCCTGAGGGCTATTCCTAAAAGCCCAGCAGTTTTTCTGCAGGACCCAGCTGTCAGTTACCGTCTCTGCTTTAGACAAGCAGAATATCAAAGCTCAGATCATCAAAAAAAAAAAGATGTTTTGCTTCCAGTTTGTTTCCTAATTTCCCATCACCTTAAAATGAAGTCTTTACTATGTGCTGGCATCATTTGCTGAGCAGGGCCTGGGGGCTGTGTGACTTCAAGTTGCCTCCAAAAATGAACTCAATTCAAGCAGCACAGAGATCCCCTCCTGCTTCCAAACACAGGCAGTTGCAGCAGTGGGAAGGGAAGAAGGAGAGATGACCCACAGAAAGCCTCAGAAAACTCCTCTTATCCACAGACCTCCCCCCTTTCTGCCTGCTTTGCCAACTTTCCTGTTCCCTGCACCCAGAACTGGAATCTGCTCGAGGAAACTCCCAGTCTGATCCAGTCATTCAAAAGCCACCACTCATTGGGACCAGCGTGGGCTGACACGCAAAGCTCCTGTCTAGAGGGTAAAAGAGGCAGAGAGGATTGTTCTGGCACAAAACACAGGCATGACACTCCAGCATGATCCAGACCTGACAGGCAAGATCTTGGTCTTTATCCCAATGCTGTAATGCAAAATCAGACAGACAAGGCCACTCTCTGGAGCAACCCAGGTGTTTGTTTCCTCGTTAGTAATCCAGATACAACACAGCTTCCTGGAGGACAGTGAGTGCTTTATTCAGATTCTAAATAAAGGGTTTGGAAAGCTGACCTTTTGAAAAAAAAATCAGTGGAGAAAATCAAAATAAAATGGGAACACAGATGTATAGATGTATTGTCACTCCTAATTTAACCTAAAAAGTAACTGGGTTCCATTTTACTGTTAATTTTCCTCCTGTCACCTGGGTTCTGATACCTGGTTACATCCCCCATCATCCCCCATCACTGAGACCTGCCCATTGTCTTCTGGCAAATCCGTGGCCCCTCAGGGCCTCTCACACCCTGATCTCTTGCAAAGGTCACACCCGCTGCTGTTACTTTATCAATAGCTTTTAGCATAAACCTCAAAATCAAAACAGTTCAGAGAGAAGAACTTCAAGCTAAAAGAAGAATGCCACATGGCCTGGTGAGACCCTGGAACAGGAGCTGTGTGGCAGATCCTGCCTCCACAAGGACTGGAACTGCTGGCAGACGCTGGAGCTGCAGTCCAGGGAGGTCCATGCTGACCAAGCAAGCCCAGAACCAAGGCCAGCCCCCTTCCTGCTGTGCCGGCGGCACCGCGTGCTCCCGAGGCCTGCGGAGAGCAAGGAATCTCTCTGAGAGCAGAGCATTCCCAGCCGTGTCTCTCTCAGTTTACTGTTTTAAGCTTCTTGTCTGGTACTTCCTGGTGGTTCCTGGCCTGTTTCCGTTTCTGGCACGCTGCCCCCGTGTTCTCCCCCCCAGTCAGTCTGTCCAGGACCAGGGATGTCTCCTTCAGGAGCCTCATCTCCCGCTTCTCCTTGCGTTCCTCCATTTCCACAATGTCATCTGCAAACAGAGCCTTCAGCGGCGGGATCAGCTTCGGGATGGTTGGAAAGTCACCGAAACGTACCTAACACACAAGAGCACCTGCATGAGAACTGCTTTTTGTTTCCCTTCCTGCCCCTTGCCTGCGGCCTGTGCAGACGGCAGGGCGCTGCCCCTCCCTGTGTGCACACCCGCACCCAGCAGCACTGGCTCGACAAGTTATTCACATTTTCTTCACAGAAATATCGTGAACCAGTACAAGTTCTGATTGACAGGGAGCTGCCCTCACTGCCACAACTGCCTGCAGCCCAACGGTAGCAACTTTTGCCTCCCAGATGTCTGCTGCAGAAAGCCATCGAAGCAGCACACAAATTGAGAAGGGAATGCGGATGGAAGCAAAATTAGGTTTTTGGCTGGGAGTAGAAAGCACAGACTTAAGGTGCATGAGGGAAGTACCCAGTCAGTGTGTTAAGAGTCGGATTCAAGAGCCATCAGCACCTGCCTCACCCTGTGCCACCCCTTCCCCACATTGGTGATGTCTGCTGTCAGCAGTTAAAGGAGCTGTTTCAGAGGAGACTGCTCTTCAGGAGATGGAATATCAAGACAACTGGAGAATTTAAATCATGAGCAGCCATCCTAAAGTAACACTGCAAGCCCATGGCCTGGCCCCAAGCTCCCAACTCACCCTCATATGGTCGAAGGCAATTCCAACCTTGTCGCTGAAGTCCTCGCTGAAGAGCGGGATCTTGGCGTACCTCTGGCTGAAGTGGTTGAGCATGATGAACTCTGCATTCATCTTCATCCCAGTCTGGATTGCCTGGGAGGTCGTGCTGCAAAGGAAGCAGGAGCACTCCCTGGTCACACCCAGGCAGGGCAGGCTGCCCTGCACACAGGTCACATCACACCAAGTGACCTCACCCCTGCTGGGCCCAAGGGTCCCCACAGGCACACCCTGCTCCTTTCCCCGGGGCAGCCTGCCCTGGGGGCAAGTTTCTGACTTCCAAAGGGCAGGAAAACAGCTGTAATTACTTGGAGGTCTGCATTTAAGAGCTCCACAAGTCCCTGGGGACGGGGACTTTTTCAAACACTTGTCCCAGAAGTCCCAGCACGCCCAGCTCTCTTGCACTGTGATTTGCAGGTAATTCCATGCAGCTGCTCTCAGGTTTCCCCCTGTTTGCTGGGGACAGCGTGAGGAATCCCTGGCTGCAGAACTCACTGGAATTGCACGTTTAGTTACAAGGGGAGGACGACCCTTCTACCCCCTGAGCTTAGGTCCAAGATGTAATCAAGCAGGGGGTAGAGTTACTACTATCTACTTGACAGCTTTCCCCATTTATTTTGGGGGATGTTGAGAGGAGCTGCAATGGTTACAGAGCTGCTGCAATTAGCAACACACCATTTTTAGTGTGGAAAAGCTCTACACACACCAGAACCTTCTGCAGGACTTGGGCCCTTCACCCCCAGCTCCAAGAAAACACCCAGCTCAGCACATTTCCCTTCTTAACAGGGACAGACAGCAGAACACACCCCACCTGTGGGTCTTCTCTATAGCTTCTTTTTCCAGGCCATCTTCCAGCGTGGCTTCGTGGATCAGCAGGGTGGCATCTTTACCTGTGTAAACCATCATATATTCAATTTTCAGTTGAAGACTGACTAGTTCAACTGCCTATATGAGCTCTCCTTTTCCCCCCTCAGCCCCTCACTGCATGGCAGGCACAGCTCCAAGGGTTTGGGGGTGCCCATGTCAGATACTTCTCCAAGAGACTCTTCGAGCAGAAGGTTCTGTCACCTACCCATTCGCACTAAGGCCATGCAGGGCATTGTGTCCCCAGAGTAGACTACTTTCCAGCCAGATTTGTGGATCAATGAACATGCAAAAGCATTTTTACAGTGCTGGACTTCACAGGTCTGAAACTGAACACAGACACAAGTGTTAGAGCCCAGGTCCTCTCCTGCCCCTCACAGCCACGGAGCCCCCAGCTCAGGAACTTACCTCAGCCAGGTCGTAGCTCTCTAACAGAGAGCTCACAAACTCCTTGGCTTTAGGTCTGATGTTCTCACAGCCTTTCACAAGAGACTGAGAAGGAATCATTCTGCGAGGGAAGGAAGAAGAGAGAACTAAGGAGAGGCACAAAGTAAAACCCGATCTAATTTTTACGCGGCTGATTTCTCCCGTTTCTCCTCCTCCGTTCAGCACCTCACAAACCAGGGTAAGGTGTGCTTTGGTTCACCTGTCTGTCACTCCCCCTGCTTTCACTGGTGCCCCAGTAACTATTCCAACCACCTCTTTCCCACTGTCAAATACTCTCTCTCCCACCTGCCCAGCTCTCTTTTCCCACAGAGAAGGGAAGCCTGCCTGTGAGCCTCTATTAAGCAGCACAGCTGAGTAACAAACTGTATCCTGCCCTCTGCAAACTGCACATCCTCATTCTACAGGCAGTGGAAGGACTCAGAGTCACCTCCAGTGAAGGGGCTGGGGAATGGATGGCGGGTTTTGCCTTAAATAAGGACCCAGCAAGGACTTTTCTCCACACACCACACAGAACACTCACCTGATGTCTCCGAGAATCTCTTCACAGTGGTTGTGGTACTCGTGTAGCCAAGGCATGATCTGCTCAGGTGCTACCAGAAACAGAGGGCTGAAAGCCTGACCAAGGGCTGCCTGGAAAAGCAAAGGTGGGGGAAAACATCAGTACTAGGTGTACACCAAATCAGAGAGAAGAAATACCCAGGGAAGTGCTGGTGCTTCTCCACTACTCAGAAGTTCCTCTCCCGTCACCCCAAGCCAAGTTCAGGAGCAGTGGAACACCAGGGCTACTCACAAAAGCTCTCCTTCGCTCCATCAGGATGTGCACCAGCCCCTGCAAAGGGAACAAACAGGACACAGGCTGCAGTCAGAAATGCCTGGGGAGGGAATGGCAACAGTGCTACCTCAGCTCAGCAAGCCTGGAGTCAGAACAAACCTGCAGTCAGATATCCTTGATTACTGCTTTTCAATAACTGCAACTTGCTGAGCTGCTGTAACACTGACACTGCTTATACCCCAAGCTGGTGGCCAGAAGCCCCCAAGGCCCTCAGCCCTTCCCAGAAGGGTGGAGAGCAGTAAGTCCCTGTCCAGCTCCTCAGACCCAGTGTGATGGCCAGAGAACAGAGCAGCACACACCATGTCCTGCTCAGGCCCAGACTAGAACAGATCAGCTGGTCCTTCTGTGACTCTTTACTGCAAACAGTAGAGGGGGCTGGGTTGGACACTGCTAAAAAATTGCAACTCTGGATGATTCCAGGGACTCCAAACGGGGAGGGAGAGGGAATTAGAAACACAGGCAGATTGAGCAGTGCCTGGGGAAGGAATGCAGAGAGGAATGCAGAGCAGGGCAGCCCACACTCATCAGCTGGAGCTCCAGCTGATCCCAAAGAGCAGAGCACACGTGCACAGAGCCCCTTCCCACACTGAACCCACCGAGTGATGGTCCGTGTGCATGTGGGACACAAACACAGCCACGAGGTTACACAGCACTTGGTCAACCTGCTCTCCATAGTGACGGCACAGCTGCCCAAAGGTTCCTTCTCCACAGTCCAGGAGCAGGGATCGGGTAGCGCTGGGGACACAAGTGACAGAGACATTTGGCAGCCACTGTATGGGCTCTGAGTGGGGCCATGCTGGGAACGGGGATCTTTTGGGTTGGAAAACAGATCCCAGTGCTCTACACCCCTCAGTGCTGCTCCAGCCCCACAAGCCAAGGCTTTAGAGACTGTTCTGTCTGCACACCTCACTCTGGTCTTGTGCTGATGCCGAGCACACCCTTGGGGCAGATGGTAAAATGGAGACATTAAATGCTTGGCTTTACAGGTGGCTCTTGACTCTTCCCCACCTACAGAGAGACTGGTGCCTGAAAGTGCAGACTCCAGGATGGGGCACTCACCCAGAGTCACCAGCACTGTTTAGATCAGCCCTTGGGCAGCACCCCCAAGACACTGAGCCTCCTCAGGCAGAATGCAGGGCACTGGGATTTACCTGGTATTCACCAGTGTGGAACTGACATTTCGGATCTTCATTGGAATTGCAGATCCTGTTCCCAGGAACACAATTTCAGGATAGGCATCCACATTTGCTACAGAAAACAGACAACAAGGATCTGTAAGTAAGTGTTCTCCACATACTGCCCAGTCAGACACCATTCAGTTCACCAGCCCAGTAACTCCAGAGCCAACACGCCCAGCACAGTCAGTTTTGCCTCCCTCAGCAGCAGGTTTACAAGGGAAGGCAAAACAAGCACCACCACTTCACAGCTTTGTCTGGGCTCTAAAGCAGTGGGGCACCAAGAGCTCCTACTTCCCATTGCACTGATCCAAGCCAGGTTCCTGATCCACACCTGGTACACCAGACAGGCTCTCTTTGCACTCCTTCACACGGGTCTGGAAGTCAGGGAGGTCCAAGGCTTCACTAACAAAGGTGTTGTGATCACAGACAGTCACAGCATCTCTGCAAGAACAGGCCACATATCAGAATGGGGCAGGGCAGGCACTGAAACAGCCCTTCCTGTGCCACAACAGCCTTACAACAACGGGGCAAATGCTTTTTCCAAGTTCCAAGGAGAAGACATGTCCACAAGTGTGGTGTGTCCCAAAAAGGCCTAATTGGGCTGAGCCAACCACGGTAATGATTGTTCCACCAAACTGGAGAAGCTCCTGGAATAGAACCATGTCCTGATCCAGAGCTGCCAGGCACTAGAGGGCACTGCAAGGCAGCACGGAGGGTCCTGGAAGAGGAGCAGCCACCCAAAAGGGCTCCAGGCTCCACTGAAAAGCATAAGAGGTCTGTGCCCTGGGCCTGCATCAGAGCATGTGCAGTACTACAGGCCTTCAGACACCTTGAGCAGAGAAACTTAAACTCTTCTTGGCACCTGGGCCCTCCTGTTCTGCTCAACAGAGCCAGAAATCTGAGCCTGGCAGCTGGAATCCTCTTGCACCATGTGGTCCCTGGCCCTTAAGGTTCTCATGGAGCAGCTTCACTCACTTGCCCACAAGGCCAGCACAAGCAAAGCTGACAACTGTTTAACCACCTGGAGCTTTCAGCTCTGATATCAGGCTTTCTGGATCTTCAGACATTGTCTTTCACTGGGCTCCCCAAAAACTCTCTCCCTGCCCCTATCTGCTCTGCCACAGCCATGGTTGGGTGCACAGCATGAGGCTACAGGAGTGAGGGATAGAAACAACACTCCAAATCACTGGTCAGGTGTTGTTTTCAGTGGTTCACTTGTCCATGCCCTACACCTTGTCCAAGACTTTTAGGGACAGGGACACAGCCTGCCAGACACAGTTGTCAGCCTGGCAGAAAGGATCTGCAAAGGATGCTGACACAGTGTCCTCCCTCACTGAAAAGCTGCTTCAAGCCAAAACCCAATCCCTGGGAAGTCAGAGATTCCCACTGACCTCTGCCACTCTTGCTGTGGCCTGAAGTGGTACTTGAGGAGGCACTCCCCTCTCACAATGGGCACCCAGCACTCAGCCTCTGCTTCCTGCGGGGAGGAGGGGACATGGAAGGGCACATGGAACACGGGCTGTGCTCAGGGCACAGGGCACATGGGCAGGGCCTGGCCTACCTTGCTCTGGTAGGTGGTGAGCAGAGGGAAGATCTCAGGGTGGATGAGGTTCAGCTGAGTTTGGATCTTGTAGCTGCGCGGGTTGTGCACGGCCGAGGAGTTTTCATTGAGCACCAGATGCTGAGTCCCGGGGCCAAATCTGTCAGAGCACAAGAACATGCACAACAGCTTCAGCCCCACATTGGAGTTGAGCACACGTGCACACCTGAGCTAAAGATCTCACCTGAGCCAGCAGAGACCTACTGCCAGCCAACAGCTCTTTGTACTTCGAGAAAAACAAGAACAGGCTGCTGCCAACAGAGTCACAAACCCAGCAACCAGAGGACCACGTACCTCTGCATCCACTGCTGGTAGCGGCTGTCTCGGAGCACTGCCTCAGGAGTCATGTGAATAACCAAGGCCACCTGGTTCTCAGGAAGTCCCTCCTGGTACCTGGGCACATTCAAACACAGAAAAAACACCTGTGCTTCAGTCCATCCCTTGGCATACCCACCCCTCTCCCACCCTGGTGCTCCCAGAGATGCCCCTCCCAGACAGAGCACAGACCTTCAGAGCACGGCCCAGGAGCTCCAGGCTCCACAGCACCAAAGCACAAGGCTCAGACCCATCATCTGCTGACAGCTCCACCGTCCCCCACAGGCCAGTTCCTCTCCTCCATCAGCAACAACATCTGCAGGGCCTCCATGAGCCCAATATGCCCCAGCACAAGCCCTACAGACTTGTTATGTGCAGTCCAGGCTTCCAGCACCCAGAGAAGCAGCAACCTCCACTGCTGCCCAGCCAGACACCAGTGCACATTCCTGCTCTGGGGGGCCCTGAGGGAAGACAGGTCTATGACAGTCACAGATTCCCACAGATCCTGCCTTTCCTAAAAGCCTCAAAATGCACCACCAGTCCTTTCTCGCATCTTGAGCTCCTTAACAGTGCCAAAGAGCTCAGCCATCAGCCACGAGAACCAGCACATCCAGACCAGGACAAGAGCTCCTCTTTGGCAGAGCTCAGCACAGGGATCCTTCCCCAAAGCCTGCAGGTGACCCCCCTACCTGCGGAAGGTCTCGTTCTCACACACAGCATCCACAAACCCCTCGTGGGGACACTCCAGCACCAGGAACACAGGGCCAGGATCCATGGGGGTGCACAGCTCCTCAGGGAACAGCTGCAGGAGATACACAATGGTCACACCACAAACTGTGTGCACACAGCCCTTCCTGCACTGCTCTGTCAGCAGCTGTTCCACCAGGCAGCCCCCCAGCAGTCCCTCTCAATGCTCAGCAAACCCAGCCAGGGCAGTTCTTGTTCCCCTTCTGCTCTCACTACATAGTGTGGAACAACAAATCCCCGCCCAGGTCCCAGGGCAAACCACAATCAAACTTAAGGAAAGGAATTTTAGCAGCTTTTAGATTCCCATGGCAGATTCAGGAGGTAGAAAAAGCATGTTCAAGTAAAAAAAAGGCTCTGTGAAATTCTTGTGACACAAAGATATGTCAATCCTCTCTCCCAGATCAGGATCTTCACTTGAAGATCAACCTGGGCCATGGCCAGAGCTGGCTCTGCCTCTCACTCCAGTGTTTGAGAGATTCAGACCCTGGATCCAGGAACCACTGAACTTCTTTTGATATAAGAAGTGCAAACACAGTAAGGAGGGAGTTATGGCTACACAGGCAATCAATCCCCAGATTTAAAAAATGCAGGGATTAACCCCACTAGCTTGCTCCTAGATCTGCATCAGCTTTGGGAAGGTGAGGGGAAGAAGCTCTGCCAAAAAGCAAACATCCAGCCATACCCACACAGGTATTTATTTTGGAGTGTACTTCCTTAACCATAACTTCAACCGCCCCAGACATGCACATTCACCAACAATCCAGAGATGGAACAATCCCAGTACCTACTGGTAGGCAAACCATTCTGCACAAAAGCTTGTCACTGGGAGCCCAGTGAAGGAGGGAGGGTGGCAAAGCCACAGCAGAAGCACAGACACATCTTACCTCTTTGCCTTCAAAAGTGATGCTCTCCCCATTTTTGAGAGCTGTAATTATGGGAAGGATGGCTGGAGTTCCCCTGAAAACAAGGCCATACAAAGATTTAGATGGACAACATCCAAGTGCCTGCTCCTGCCCCGTGCCCCAGGCTGGCATCTCCTACTCACACTGGCAGCCCCATCTCCTGGGCTTTAGCTGCCAGGAATTTCCCCTTCTTCGGGTGAATCTGAAAAGAGAAAAACACAATTATCAGCCAAACAAAGAGGGACAGGAAACACCATCCACATACTCCCAGTTTAAGTCTTTCCCCACAAGCCAAGGAATTTTTTTTTTCCTTTTCAGTTCCACAGCCACTGCTCTAATTTACCCCAAAAACCTTTGACCAGACTGTCTGCTTTCCAACATCAGGCTGCTGCTTCTTGCTCCCTCCTTTAGCCAAGCAAGCAGGACAGCCTGTCCTGCTGGCAGGGTTGAGGAAGAATGGAACCTCCACACTCTTAACAGCTGCTCCATAAAGAACACACATAAAAAAAACATCTCCAATTTCACACAGTCCTACTCCTGCTACGGCAACTCCAACGTCGGAAAAGCAGAAACACATCAGAGCTGCAAAGTACTACTTGAAAATGCTGCCTCCAGTTACATCTGGCCAGCAAGATGAAATGTCCTCATGGTATCAGGAGCATCTCTTTACAGAGAGGGAGGTCAAACACTGCAACAGGCTTCCCCAAGAGGTGGTCAATACCCCAAGCCTGACAGTGTTTAAGAAATGCCCTTTACAATATGCTTTCAATTTTGAGCAGCCCAAAGTGCTCAGGCACTTGGACTGGATGGTTCAACCCTGGAAGTGTCCAAGGCCAGGTTGGACAAGGCTTGGAGCAACCTGGGCTAGTGGAAGGTGTCCCTGCCCATGGCAGGGGGGTTACAACTAGATTACCTTCAAGGTCCCTTCCAACCCAAACCATTCTGGGATTTCAGGTGATCATTGTAGGGCCCTTCCCACAGAAATGCTGTTCTATTCTCCAATGTGTTCTGTGTTGGTTTAGAGACCTCTGTGCCCAAGCTTACTTTACAAAGAAAAGCCATCACCAGCTCAGCATTCCTACTTGCACACTTCCGCTCATCACCTGTAAAAGAAAGCAAAACTACTCAAAATCATCACTCGATGTCACTTTCCTTAAAACCAAAATGTGCCAATATTTGCTAAAGCATTAACAGGAACAACACAGGAACATCATCTGCCCAACTTGGAATCCAGCAGCAAAATGTACGAGCACCACAGGCCAGAGAGCCCATGGCTTCAGCTACAAGAAACCAAACTAAAGCCAAGACTGAAAAACAATCAGCCCAACATACAGCTGTAATTAAATTACAAAGGCTGGAGCACACACCCCAGCCAGCAGCAAACTACTACAGGGACTAATCCCACCCCAGCAGGAATCATGCCCAGTTTCTAGGCCTTATGAGGCCCCTTATGAGTTCTGTGTCAGGTTCCAAAGCACAGACCTCATTCTGCTTCATGGAATCCTCCAGCTGAGCTTCTCTACAGACCTCACTTCCAGAGAGCAAATGGCTCGGAGGATAAATGCATATCCTTAATTCAGCTTGATCTCATTAAAGTTAAAATGGCCATTCCATGTTTTTCACCTGTTTTCTTTGGGCTTTCATTTCCTTTGCTCTCCTCCAAGCTTTGCTGTGCAGCTCTCGGGGATCCAGGTCCTGTGTCCCCTTTAGGGCTGTTTTCGCCTTGGGTTGATGCTCCAGGACTCTGGGGTGATTTACTTTCAGCAGCCAGTGGTTTCCCTGTCCCAAATCCAGTAAAAGCAGACAAAGATCACTCAATCAAAAGGGACAGATAAGAAAACCAGGAGTAGCATTCCGCCTTCTATGACAGGCATGTTTAAATTGCACCAAAATACAGAGCTCCAACCCCCAGTCTGAGTTGCATACTCCAGTCACTTATTTTGGGAACCATCCCTCATCCAAGTCCTCCTCCCCAAACTGTTAAACTCTGTCAAGTCTGTGCTGCACTCACAGTATCACAGTTTTCAGCAGTAAGAACTCAGCTGGCTGAGACAGCCAAACCCAGGGATTTGGCTTTGACATCATTCCAGCCACCCACACCTAAAGGAACAAGCCTGACTCAGCAGGTCTTGTTTCTTTGAACAAGATCCTTCTCCTTAGAAAAACACACAAATTAATGAACTTCTGCTTACTCAGGCTGGCAAACAAAAGCTGCTCCTTAAACCACCTTAAGTGTGCTTGCCCTGTGTCAGTGCAGCATCAGGTGCTCACCTGTCAGAGGTATCTGGTGGACTGTCATTGTCTCGTCCTTGTACTCGGGCTCTGTGTGCAGCTGCACAGCTAAGAAGAGATCAAACACAGCATTAACACCTTCATAAGCAGAGATTCACACTCTACAACAACGCAAATCAGAAAAGTGTCTTTTTCTTTCTTAAACACAACTTGCTGAACCTTCCCCTTGCCTTTCTCTGCCCAACCTCAAACCCCAATGAATACCTGAAGTTTTAAAAGCCCACCATCCTCAGGGAGCTGTCCATGACACCAGTGAGCAAACTCACTGGCAGACTCTGGAAGCAAATTGCCTTCACAAGAGTTCTAAAACCAAATGCTGTGTGGAACAGTCAGTCTGGCAGCTCCCCAGCAGGGACAGAGCTGGAGACACTGTTGTGAGGGGTTTGAACAGTGTAGCAGAGTAAAACAGTCATTTAAAACTTTCTCTGAGTGTATCCAAACAAGAGGCATTTACTCTGAAGTTGTTACTGTTCAGTGTAACTGTGGTTACAGATGAAACAAGATATTACAAGTTCACTTGCTCACACCCCTGACCTACATACCTAAATCCATCCTTTTGAGGGGCCCCGGAAAGAGGCGAATGGCCTTCAGGTAGTTTTGCTGGAAAAGAGACAGTGTATCAATCAGGAGGTGGCACAAGCAGTGCCAGGACAAGCACCGCTTCCAGCACCTACAGGTACTTCCAGAGAAGGGAAAGGCTCAGTGCCCAGTCAGACAAATCTGGGCAGAACCCAGGCAGCTCTGGGCAGGGGTCCCACCTCCAGCGGGCACAGCGTGTTTGGAAAGAGAAAGGATAACAAAGAACCACTGTCCCCACCCCTTCCATCCATAGAATTAGTCAGCAGAAACTGCATGGAAATAAAACAATGCTGAGGATTGCAAATTTTCAGCTCAGATGTTGCATTAGGCTGGCAAGGACCTCCTTAAGCAGGAGATCAGACTGAGTTTCTATTGACATAAAACCTGGAGGGAGCAGACAAGGGAACAAAGAACTCACTTCTCCCAAAAGATGATTTATCAGGATACAAGGTGACAGGACAGTTTTAAGGAGCAGAAGTCTCACACTGTCCTGTGATTTGGATTTTGAAGGCAGCCCTCCTGGCTGACACTTACTCACACAAGCATTTTACACCTGCACAAAGATTCACTTTGCCACCAGCTCTCCCAATTACTGTGAACTTTAACATTTCAAGGGTTTGCTCTCCCTTCTGCACCTTCCCCCACTTACCAGCTTTGGTGGCCCCAGGAACATACATCTCTGAACCCCTATAGCCTTTAAGGTGAGAATCATACCTAAAAACAAGCAGGGAAACAGCTTTATCACAGCCCCAGTTACTGCTGGGAGATCCCAGAAGAAAGATCCCTCTCAGTGTGCAGGAGTGCTGGACCTCAGCCTGAACTGAGCTCAGATGCAAATTTAATTTTGCCTCAGCTTTGTGGCAGTTTCAATAAGTCACTTATCTCTGCAGAGAAAGAAAATATCTACACATCTGGGTAGCCATCATTTGGAGCAAGGCATCTGAACATATTGTAATGTCCTCTTTTCTTGGAGATTTCCAGAATTTTGATAGACAAGATCCTAAGCCATCTGTTCTAACCTCCTCCTGCTTTGAGGACAGTGGTGGCTACAAACCTTTGTCATCCCTTTGGACTCAAATCAGTCTAACTCATCAGCAGCTCCCTGCTGGCAACACAACAGTGGTAACACCTTCTGCTCTGGGAGATTTTGGGAAGATAAAGCCAGGCAGGGCCTGTCCCACCATGTGTCTGCACTGTCACAGAGCCCCACGTGCAGCCCAGGTCCTGTGACTGCGCCGTCCCTGGTCCTGCCAGGACCTAAAAAACCCCCAACCTCACCAAGCGACCACCCCGGGCCCGCAGAGCCGCCCCCGTGGCCGTGCCAGCCCCCCCCGCTCACCTGGCAGCCCCCCGACATTGGCCCAGGCCACCCTGCTGAGGAAGATGCTGTCCAGGTGGGAGATCTTCAGCCTGCGGGGGGACACGGCGTGCGAGGGACTCAGAGGGGCCGATCCAGCCCTGGGGCGTCCCCCCGGTGTCCCCACTTACTTGTGCTCCTGCATGGCCCGCTGGGTGCCCTCGCCGCAGTTGAACAGGTACCTGGGGGGAAAAGGGGCGTCAGGGCGGGCCCGGGACGGGCGACCGGTCCCGACCCCATCCCCGGCCCCTACACCGGTCCCGGTTCCGGTCCCGACCCCAGCCCCATTCCCTGCCCCATCCCCATCCCCATCTCCATCTCCCTTCCCAGCCCCAGCCCGACTCCCTGCCCCAGCCACCACACTGGTCCCCGTCCCAGTCCCGATCCCAGCCCCACTCCCGGCCCGGGACTGACCGGTTGAACTCGGAGAACACGTACACGGCTGCCCCCGCGTCCCGCGTCCCGGCCGCCACCACCTGCACGTACACGGTGTTGGGCCCGGCCAGGCTCCCGCCCGCGCTGCGCCGCCGCTCGCGGGCCCACACGTGCCGCGGTACGTCCTTGGGCCGCCGCGCGGGCCGCGCCACCGAGGGGCCCTCGGACATGGCCCAGCCGCGGGACCCGGCCCTGATGACCCCGATCCCGGTCCCGATCCCGATCCCGGCCCCGCTCCCCGCCCGCCCCCACACGAGCGCGCGGCCCGGCGACAGCGCCCGCACCAGCGCCCACATCCGCGCGCACCCGCCCCCCGCCAATCGCCCGCGCCGGCGTCCACGCCGCGCCGCCATGAGGGGTGGGACAGCCAATGAGAGGCGAGGAATGCCCGGCCCGGCCCGCCTTCTTGCGCCACGTGATGCAGACGAACCAATGGAAAGAGAGATCCTGCCCGGCCGCCCCGCCCCCTGGGTCGCCAGGGCCCTGCCCGGCCGTGTCACGAGGCCGCGCCGGAGCGGGGCGGGGTCTTGGGGGCGTTCCGGGTCCTGCCACTCACGGTCCCGCCATTCCCGGCCCTGCCTTTCCCCATCCTCTGCCGTCACATGTCCAGCGCCAGGCACTGTCCCTGCCGGGCTCGGACCCGTTCGCAGCGGCGGCTCCAGTGCCCGCCGGGCCCCGCCGGACTCCTCACACCCCTCAGTCCCACAGTCAGGCGCGGATTCCTCGCCGGTCCCACCCCAGCTTTCCATAAAGCCACTGATTCCGGCGCAGTAACAGTAATACCCCGAAGCCGGTGCCTCCGCGAGGAGACCCCAGCAATGAACTGCTCGCTTTTCTCCCCTCACTCTCCCTCCAGTCCCGCCGTGTGTCCCGGTGTCCCTCCCCGGGCTGTGCCGCCGCTCTGCTTTGCCGTGGCAAGGGTGGGCAGCTCACGGTTCCCCCC
The DNA here is from genome assembly GCF_003984885.1 of Neopelma chrysocephalum. Classification (NCBI taxonomy): domain Eukaryota; kingdom Metazoa; phylum Chordata; class Aves; order Passeriformes; family Pipridae; genus Neopelma; species Neopelma chrysocephalum. The sequence goes on along the minus strand of NW_020897746.1, from coordinate 569,053 downwards.
AGAGCTCACCCTGCCCCCGTTCCCCGGCCACGGCGTGTCCCGGTGCCTCCGCAGCCCCCGCGAGGCGCAGCCGGGCCCGGCCCTGCACGGAGGAGGAGAAGCACGACTGTCAAGGGCAGGTTTCCTCGAGAACGTCTCCAAGAAACCTGTCCAGTGTTTGACCTCCCTCTCCGTAAGGAAATGCTGAGCAGAAGTGTGCAAGTAGGAATGCTGAGCTGGTGATGGCTTTTCTTTGTAAAGTAAGCTTGGGCACAGAGGTCTCTAAACCAACACAGAACACATTGGAGAATAGAACAGCATTTCTGTGGGAAGGGCCCTACAATGATCACCTGAAATCCCAGAATGGTTTGGGTTGGAAGGGACCTTAAAAGTAATCTAGTTGTAACCCCCCTGCCATGGGCAGGGACACCTTCCACTAGCCCAGGTTGCTCCAAGCCTTGTCCAACCTGGCCTTGGACACTTCCAGGGTTGAACCATCCAGTCCAAGTGCCTGAGCACTTTGGGCTGCTCAAAATTGAAAGCATATTGTAAAGGGCATCTCTTAAACACTGTCAGGCTTGGGGTATTGACCACCTCTTGGGGAAGGAAGCCTGTTGCAGTGTTTGACCTCCCTCTCTGTAAGGAGCTGCTCCCTGATGCCATGAGGACATTTCATCTTGCTGGCCAGATGTAACTGGAGGCAGCATTTTCAAGTAGTACTTTGCAGCTCTGATGTGTTTCTGCTTTTCCGACGTTGGAGTTGCCGTAGCAGGAGTAGGACTGTGTGAAATTGGAGATGGTTTTTTATGTGTGTTCTTTATGGAGCAGCTGTTAAGAGTGTAGAGGTTCCATTCTTCCTCAGCCCTGCCAGCAGGACAGGCTGTCCTGCTTGCTTGGCTAAAGGAGGGAGCAAGAAGCAGCAGCCTGATGTTGGAAAGCAGACAGTCTGGTCAAAGGTTTTTGGGGTAAATTAGAGCAGTGGCTGTTGAACTGAAAAGCAAAAAAACTGAAAAGCAAAAAAAGTATTTCCTTGGCTTGTGGGGAAAGACTTAAACTGGGAGTATGTGGATGGTGTTTCCTGTCCCTCTTTATTTGGCTGATAATTGTGTTTTTCTCTTTTCAGATTCACCCGAAGAAGGGGAAATTCCTGGCAGCTAAAGCCCAGGAGATGGGGCTGCCAGTGTGAGTAGGAGATGCCAGCCTGGGGCACGGGGCAGGAGCAGGCACTTGGATGTTGTCCAGCTAAATCTTTGTATGGCCTTGTTTCCAGGGGAACTCCAGCCATCCTTCCCATAATTACAGCTCTCAGAAGCAGGCAGAGCTGCACTGGGGCAGGCACAGGCACACACACAGCTGGGCAGTCCCTTCCTCTCCTTGGCTGCCAGGCCCAGGCTGGACACAGCCCTGAGGCCCCTGGTCTGACCTCCAGCAGCAGGTTGGACCTCTCAAGGCCCCCTCCAAGCCCCAGTCCCCCTGTGATTCCCCAGGCCCCACCATTCCCTGCTGCTCCTCTCCCACAGGAGCCTGTTCAGGGCCTGTGTACAAACACCAGGCTGCAGCTCTGTTTATTTTCCAGCTCTCTAAACCCAGTGTGAGCTCTCGGGCTTTCTGTTTGCTTCAAAAAGAGCCACTAATGTTACTGTAACCAGAGTACCCCAACATAAACAATACTGACCATCAATATCCCTTGTCTTATGAGTTCCAAAGGCAAACCTTATCTTTCCCAGTGCTTTGCTTTCCAAACACTGTCTCCCTTTATTCTTAGTGCCAATGTTCTTCCCTTTGTCTTCCAGTGATCCAAGCAGCCTTTTGAGTGAGGACCTCTCTAGACCTCCAGATCTTGCCATGGCTGTTTACAGCTGTTCTGTCAGACTTCCTTCAGACCTATAATACATCTAACACTTCTCTTTCTGATTCCCATCTCTTCACACAACAGCTCAAAGTAGCACGGTAGTTTTCCCTGGGTATTCCCACTTCTGGGTTAAAGAAAAGGTTTGTTTGTTCCTTTGAATGGCAAACTCTTTGTTCAGACACATTTTCCGCATTACAGTGCTGCAGCCTTGGCACTTGGCTCTGCACCCTGTAGCCACATGAGAAGGGAAACATCAGCTTAGATCTTAAACTCTTGTTGGGGTGTCCTGTGCAGGGCCAGGAGCTGGACTCGATCCTTGTGGGTCCCTTCACTCTGTGATTCTGTGATTTTTAAAATGCTCCCCAATAAAAGCTGGAGTTTCCAAAGGCAAGTGTTCTGTCTGTGCATTCCTGCCTGACTGCTGTATCATTCCCTCCCCCTGGAAATGTTTTTCTGCTCAGGTGAATTAGGAGGTATGAAAATACCTTTTTTTTTTGCTTAATGCATTTTTTAAATACCTTGGGAGCACAAGAGTTTTCTTAGGGCTCTGACCAGCTGGCATGGGGGCTCCAGCCAGTGTTTCTATAGTGGGTGAAGTAACTAAGGCAATGTATGGTATTTTTCATCATATGTATCCTGGCAATTCTGTCCAACTTTGCTGGCTTGGCTTTGTGTGCGGAGGCAAGTGTGGAGAGCTGTGACTGCATTTCTGCCACGTGACAGAACTGCCTGCAATATCTCATTAGTCTTATGGAGATTTCACTGGAGGTACATAAAACTCTGAGCCTGATAGGAGGCTTATGCTTGATGTCAGCACGTGAGTGCCCTGGGCTGCTCGGGCTGCAGGTGATCTGGCACCTCTCACAGGGGGAGGAACTTCAAAGACTGGATCACTGCTTAGGAGGAAATGTCTTTTGTTTCACAGTTTGGTCCTTGTCTGGGGTGAGAGTGGTCCCAGCTGAACAGATCAGTTGGTGGAGAAGTGGGGACATCCCAGAGTTCAGTCCTTGCAGCAGCTGTGAAGGGAATGACTGGGAGGGCCCGTTCTGCAGCAAAGCAGCTGCTGCAACAGTGGGGGAACTCTGAGGGTCCCTCCAGCTCTGGAGTCCCAGCACAGGAAGGACATGGAGCTTCTGGAGAGAGTCCAGAGGAGGCACCAAGATGATCAGAAGAATGGAGAACCTCTGCTCTGAGGACAGGGGAGAGAATTGGGATTGTTCAGCCTGGAGAAGGGAAGCTTCAGGGTGCCCTAATTGCAGCCTTCCAGCACCTGAAGAGAGCAAAGGAAAGATGGAGAGGGACTATTTACAGGGGCATGGACTGACAGGACAAGGGGCAATAGTTTGAAACTGAAAGAGAGCAGGGTTAAGTGGGTTATTGGGAAAAAATTCTTGGCTGTGAGGGTGGAGGGGCCCCAGCACAGGTTACCCAGAGAAGCTGTGGCTGCCCCATCCCTGGAAGTGTTCAAGGCCAGGTTGGACGAGGCTTGAAGCAACATGGGCTAGTGGAAGGTGTCCCTGCCCATGGCAGGGGGTTGGAACTGGATGAATCCCTTCCCACCCCAACCATCCTGGGATTCTGTGGCACTGCCCCAGGAGTGCGTATGTCTCCTGGAACAAATTTCCCAGCCCTTTGATAGTAAATGCTAAATTACAGTCTAATTTCCCCAAATCCTCCCTCACCTTCCCAGTGATCACACACAAGGATCAGTCCCAGCTTGGAGAGTCACCATAAACCCAGTGCTGCCTCAGGGCTGTGAGGAAACACTGCCCATGTGGCCCATTAATGCTCCAATAACACAGAGTAATGCAGAGTTTGGGTAACTAACCCAGCTGCAGCGATAGCATCAGCTGTGCCACAAGGGAGATTGAAAAGTAATATCCCAACAGACCCCAGGAACAGACAAGGGAGGATCCTTATCTTTGGGACTTTTCCAAGATGATACCGATGTTTCCATTTGTTTGCTAAGAGGGACTGTGTATTATACTGATTATCATCATCCCCTGGAGTCTGGGGTTTATTAGAAGAGCAGGTTTATGTGTAGATTAAAGACAGCACAGGACAATATGAAGAGTTTATGGGGTCAGTGGCTCGTAAAGATAACCAGTCTGGTCGTGATAAGAAGCAAAATTAGGGGAAAGTCGAAGACCTTGAGGGCAAAGCAATAACCAGGAAATACTGATCCCAGGCAAAAGGATTCCCACAGAGACAGCAGGGAGCAGGAGAGGACACTGAAGAACGGGTCTCTGAGCTGCCAGAGACTGCTCAGGGCTGCCCAGAGGTGGAGAGGTCACCCTGGGACAGGAGGCACTGGGACATGAGCACATGCAGCTGGATACCCAGACTTGGTGCACACTCCCTCTGTGTGGAACTGGGATAGCACTGCAGAGCATGGACAGGTCCCAGCCTCTCCCCTAAGGTGCCTCAAGGCCTGGCCCAGCACTAGAGAGGACTCTGCCACTGGGGAGTGAAAAGGATGCCCAGGAGCATCACCTCAAGAGGTGAAGGACTTCCCTGGAGTACCCGTGTCCCAGAGTGACCTTGGGGAATGGGTACTCCAGGAGGCTGTCCCAGACCCCCTTTCCCACTGCCCTTTGGGCCAGACACACTCCTGCCCACTCTTCCAGCCCCTCAGAGACAAGTCCAGCTCATGGAAACTGCACAAAATTGAATCCCAAACAGACTAGTGGCTGGAATATCGTGCCCAAGCTGAAGGCACAAGGAGTGATCCAGGAAGTTGTGTGTGTCCCTAAGCCTTTCCTCAGAGCAAAGCTGTCTGCCCAGAAGGGCATGATAATATCCAATTACCCCTAAAGTTTCTACTCTAACACCCCTTGACAGGGAATTACATGTGAGCAAAGGTTCATGAGTGAGCCTTGCTTCCCATAAAACTTCCCAGACTCCTTTCCAAGCAACCAGTGTCAAAATCCCCAATTTCCCAGATGGGTTGTGCCCCCTGCAAAAAGAGCTGCACGGGGCAGTGGCACAGCAGGAAGGTCTCACAGAGGTCCCCTCTTGCTCAGCAGTGCAATGTGCAGCTTCAAAAGCTCAAAGGATTTACCTTAAATCCTGCTGAGTTTGACTCTGCAGAGCCACAGGGGTGGGCTCACTCTGCAAATCTGTTTTTCCTGAGGGATACAGTAACTGCAGTTACCAATCATATCATGTAATCGGGAACAGACAAGGACTTCAGGAGGAGAAATCAATTTGACAATGCTGCTTTTGCCATAAATAGAAGATCTGAGTGGAGGTTAGGGATAGGATTACTTTAGGAGGTGAGCTTTCGGGTGGTTTTATCTCTCAGATTAGTGGCATTTTGCTGAAAAACTCTTATTTCTCAGTGGCAAATAATGACAATACTTGACAGAGGAGTGGGGAAATTCTCACAAAGTGGCAGAGGACAGAACAGAGGGCGCCTTAGTAAAACATTCAGAAAAACCCAGAAAATAATTAGACAAATAAATAGGCAGCTAATGGGAAAAGAGAAATAAACTCATTAGGCCACAGAAATACTTGAATTTAGAATGATTTCAGGGAGCCAACAGCAAGGTGTAACCCAGGGAACTTCATTATAGAGCAGTTTACACTTCTTAACTGCAATCTCCCCCAGCCCCTCGGTCCTGTGCCTGCCAGAGGAGCAGATGTTGGACAGGCCTGGCCCCTGCACAGCCTGGTCTTCCTCTCCTAGTCCTCCCAGTCCAGGGATATTGCTTTCTGCTCTTTCAATAAAAGGAAGGTAAACACCCTGCACCCAGCTGAGGGGCTTGTGATTGTATTCAATTTTGACTGTCAAAGTATAAATTAAATCAATTCCTGGTGGTTCAAGAAGGATCAGGGTCCTTCTCCCTCTAATTTGCTCTTTTTCCTCTGTCCGTGGCTCACAAAAACCCAGCCAGTGTCATCCAGCTGAATGTCACTGTTTTGAGGTGGGTTCAGTGAGGGACACAAAGCTTCCCCTTCCACAGTGGGAGCTGGGGCAGCTCAGGTGGATGAACTGGGGCTTTTCCCAACTGCAACTGCGTGGCTGAGACCTGGGAGAGGGGGAGAGCATGAAGCACTGGAGAAACAACATTCTCAGGGCACGTGGTGTGTCACAGTCATGTCTTTTAGCTCAACATGTGCACTGGGAAGTGCCTTGTGTTCTCTGCTTTTCCAGGTCAAATCTGCATTAAACTGAACAGCACAGGCTGCAGCACAGAGGGAAAGTCTTAGAGGGGCTGATGGTAGAAATCAGGATGAGACCAGGAAGTTTACTGTGGAATTGATGCTGAGGAAATTCAAATACCTGGAAATACAACACGCAGGCAGGACATGCAGGCAGCCTCAGCTTTGGCTTCAGCAGACCCTCCACCTCTAGGCCCTTGCTGTCCAGTCCATCACCATCAGGCTGCCCTTGTGCTCTGTGTGCCCAGGTCCAGCCCTTCCTTCGATAGCTTTTCCCTGGACAGCTGCAGGATGTGGCAAACTGCCAGCACACAGAAACCAGCCTGTATCTCTGGTTCAGGAGGATTTATTGCCATGCTCTGCTTCTCTCTGCTCAAGGCACGTCTGTACTCATTCCTGTGTGACCCAGGAGCTTGGTATCATCCCACCAGAGGACTGATCTGGGCCTGATCACCCTGTGCACACCAGTGCCTATGTGATTCGATTCCAGCCCCAGGACAGCCCTCACCAAACTGGAGCCAAACTGAGGGGCAATTCAGGGCCAGGTTTCAAATAGTGGGTGAGGCTCTGTCTGCTCTGGAGGTAGTGTGGAGAAAACCCCAGCTGCATGGGCTGGGAGACTGCCTGATCTGCCCCAGGACAGGCAGGAGGTGTCACAGCACGGGGGTGCCATAGGCCAGTCACTGCACTGTCATCAACACCAGTGAGCTCCTGGGAGACAGTCTGGGGACACTGACCTAAGAGCTGACATACATATCCTTGGCTTAGACACCAAGAGTCAAGAAAGGCCCAGCTGTGCTCTGGAGCTTTTTGCCAGACCCGCATCGCAGGGCAGGACAAACTGAGCACTGGGACCCGCTGCCCCATCACCCACCCAGGACTAACCCAGGACCAGCCCTGTGGGGATGCACAGGAGGAGGTGGCTCCATCTGCTCCTGGGGGCCGCACCCCAGTCCTCGGGCCCCTCGGGCGCTGCCAGGGAGCGCTGGGCACAGTGGCCAGGACGCAGCTCCACTCGTTGCCCGAGAGGCTCCGCGGGCACCCCCGTCTGCGGCCCGGGACCTCGGTGCGCTTCGGCCCCCCGGTGTCGGGGGTCGGCTTGTGTCGTGTCACCGCCTGTCCCCTCTGTCCCGCGGCGGCTCAGCGCGGCCCGTCCCCTCCCCCGGCCCCCGGGAGCAGCCCCGGCCGGGCCGGGTCCCCGGTGACTGCTCCCCCCGGGAGCGACGGGCCCCGGTCCCAGCTGCGCTCTGGCGTTCGGCACGGAGGGAGCGGGGGGATGTGGTGTAAGGGCACGGCCCTGCCCAGCCCCGCGGCCCCGGGACCACCCGCAGAGGCAGCCACGGCTCCACAGCCTCCTCCCGCAGCCCCGCAGTCCTATCCCGCAGCCCCATCCCGCACCCCCGGCACTGCAGCAGCCCGCACTCGGCCCTAGATGGCACCGCGATCCCGCAGCTCCGCCGCGGCCGCCTCCTCCCCTCCGGGGCGGAGCGGGGGGGGCCCGGCGGGGCCACGGGAGTGAGAACGGGGCGGCCCCTGCGAGTCCCTCCGCGTCCCTCCACCCACCCCCTGCTGCCCCTCTGCCCCTTGTGCCGCCCCGTGCCGCCCTGCTCCCTCCCAGGCTGTCCTGCTGCACCTTGCGCTGCCCCATCCCCTCCGTGCTGCCCCTCCTCGCACCCCGCGCTGCCCCCGCCCTGCCCGGCTTCCCCCCGGGCTGCCCCATGTCCCTGCCCAGCCCTTGCCGCTGCTCCGGGCTCAGCCCCACCCGGACACTCCGGACCCTCCCCCCAGCCCGCAGCACAGAGCTCCCACCCTCTGCCCATCACTTGCCCTCGGTGCCACTTCTGGCACCCCCAGCACAAATTCTGGCACAGGGCCAAGCTCCCAGGAGGCGCCTGCCCAGGGGAGCAGAGCCAGCTCCAGCAGCTGCACAGGCAGGGCCTCTGCCCCAAGGGATGCCCTGTCCCCCTCCAGCGCAGCCATGGCACTGCAGTCCAGCAGTCTGGAACATGGGACCCTGCCCTGCCAAGGATGGCACAACACCCAGGACCAGCCCCACTTCCCACCCTCACCCCTGGGCCAGCTCCAGCCACAGCTTGGATAGTCCAGGACCCCAGATAGCTGCTGGGTTTTCACCAGCTCATCTATCACAGGACTCACTACAGGGCCTTGAAGCTGGTGCTTGGCGTAGGCGACCTCTGATAGTTAAAGTGGGCCATGAAGCACCCATGGAAAGCAACCCCCTTTTCATCCCCAGGGGACTGATCCCCGAGGAGGAGCAGTGGGCTTTCCTCTACTTTGGGTCCACCTTGCTCCAGTCCTGCTCCCTATCCCGCTGCTCATGTGGATTGTGTGCTGCAGGAGAAGATTCCTGCAGGATCTAATGGCCAGGACCTCTCTGGTTGTTATAGGGACGACCCACCATATCACCTCCTCCAGAAATCACTCAGGATTTATGCTGGGATTTCACCAACAGATTAGATGTCCCTGGAGAGTGGTGCAGGGAGAGTGGGACAGCCCAGAGCAGGTCTGTCTCTGCAGAACCAGCCCCTCTTACTTCCAGGTGGGCTTAATGGTCCTGGACCTGTGTGTAGAGAGGGATGCCAGGATCCCACCTCTGCTCGGAGCAGTCCCGAAGTACAAAGCTGCTTCCCTGCACTCCCAGTCATCCCATGAAACACGCTGGGTAGAGAACACACTTCAAGCAGGAGCTTGATGGTTCTCTCTTTGACACAGAGCTCATTTAACTCTGTCCCCCTCCTCACTTATTTATGAGCCTTCATCGTGTCGTGGCCTCACCCTGATGGACGATGTTTGCACATGTCCTTCTTATCCAGAACATGGGGCTTTGCAGCCACTTCTCTATTTACTGTAATTTTTAGCTCAGACACAACCAGAACTCCCACCCTGTCTGGGCGTCTCAGTGCAAAAAACAAGACTAAACTATTTTGGGATGTTTTTCCCTTTTTCTCATACTTGGGTGCTTTCCCATGTGGCTAAGGCTTTGGAGCCTTGGGGAGGGTGAACCTGTTTCGCACACCCCCGGGAGCTGCCTCCGACCCCTGCACATTTAACCCTCCTCTGACCACAGGCACCTCCCACACAAGGCGGCTTCATGCTTCACTTTTTTTCCAAGCTAGAAACTGTATCCAGTGTCAGGGATGAGCTTGAGTGCGGTGGATGGGAACGAGCCTCTCAGGCTCCATCCGCACCATCCTCCTTGTCACCTTGTCTGGTCACACCTCCCCAGGGTGCCCAGAACACTGCGTGCTGCTGCCCCAAGGCAGGGTGGGGACATGGGTTTGGCCCTGTTTGTTTGGCACATGTGGAAAAGAGCCTGGAAAATGCCTCTTTGCCTCCATCACTCCCGTTTTAGCCCCATTGCGTGGCATCCGCTAGGGAAAGGCCGGCACGAAGCCGAAGCGATGTGCAAACCTTCCCCTCTCCTGCCTCTGTCACAGCCAAGGGTCTCTCCATTGAAGTTTACTTTAAGGTCTAATAAAATTTTCAAACTGGAAAAATCTTTATGCGGAGGGTTCTCTTTGTTTAGAGGAAGAGGACCATAAAGATAAAGCCCTGCCTGCCTGCTGCTCCCCTCCCGCTGCCCGGGCAGGGGCCGCACCACAGCCCTTCCCTCCCAGCCTGGCTGGGGTTGGAGGAAGAGCTTGTTTTCCTAATGAGAAGTTTGAAGATTAAAAGGGGGAAAAATCAGCCATTTGGAATCCTCTACTGATGCTGCAAATACCCTCGTTAATAGATATGTCTCGTTTTGTTACCTCATTTTAATTAATCATTAAACAAAGACAGCTGCCAAATTTTGGCTCTGGCTTTGAGCCTACAACTGACTTGGAGCCCTTGAAAAATAGACTATTTATGGTGCCTGGGCTTAAAGCTTAAATTTCTTGTATAAACTTTACCCTTCCTAAGAATAGCGTGGGGTGGGGAGTGCAGTGCCGGCCACATCCCGGTGCCCATGCCCCCGGTCCCCAGCCTGGCGTGGGAGGGATCGGGGTCCCTCAGGCTCCAACAGCCTCATCTTGGACAGAGGAGCGGCTGCACTGGTTCCAGGCTGTCCTGCAGAGAAGTGCTGCCCTGGCCCTGTTGTCTGTACATGGGCAGGTGCCTTCAACATGGGAGGTGCCCGATTCCCAGCGCCAAGTGAGAGTTATCCCTGCAGCATCCTGCAGCAGGAGAGCTTCCCTGCATCCCCAGGGCTGACTGGGTGCATAAGGAGGTATTACTACCCCAGAAAAGACAGGGTCTGGGGTGAAGAGCTTGTTACATGTGTTAGGGCATGATTGCTGCATCCAGCCCTGCCACTGGGACTGGGGCTCCTGTGTCTGCTCCACACAGACCCTTGGGACCAGAACTGCTCAGGCTGCCCACAACAGGGACACAAGATTTCTGTATCTTCCCTTGGATACTGGTTTGGGGTTCCACAGACTCTGAAAGGGCATTTTTATTCCTTTATATCATTTTTGTTTCTGTTCAGAGTATCATGGGGACAGGCAGCCTGTCCTCAGATCATAGGAAGGGAAGGGAAGGAGCTTTCCTAGGGGACTGTGGCTCAGCACAGCTCAGCAGGAGGGTATAGCAGCACTGGAGGAGCAACCCCAGCACAGACTTTTGGCTGGTGGATCATTCTGTGCCAGGTGAGGCTCAGGAGGTAGATAGGTTGAAGCAGGGACTGTGATCCTTGGGTGGTGTGTGCCCTGGTGTGCTGCTCACAGGGCATCCTGCTGCAGAGCTCACTGTGCCCTGTGCTCCTGGCCTTGTGTCAGTGCCTACACACCCCCACACCCATTCCACAGGTACACAACACAGAATTCAGTGCAGATCAATTCATCACCTTGTGTGGTGTCGCACACTCAGTGTCACCCTGAGACCCCCCTAAGACTTCCCTGAGAGCTCCATGAGAGCTCCCTCCTTGCACACAGGCAGGGCTGAAATACCTGCCCTCCCAGCCCCGGGGCTGAGCCAACTCTGCACCATGTTCGAAACACCCCTGCAGTTACCTGAGCACCCACACCCCTCACACCCTTCACACTCCTCACACCCCTCACACCAGTGCCCTGGCTTTGGGTAGTTCCCCTGCAGCAGCTCTGGCAGGCCCTGTGCTTTGTCAGTGGGGTCACCCCATGGCCCCCGAGCCCTTTGTGGGATCCTGACGCTGGAGAGCTGCCGGGCTGGGTTGTGGGTGTGAATGAGGGGATGTGCCGAGATGATCGATAAACCAGGTGCCTGCAGCGAGCACCTGCCAGCGCTCAGGGCACAGAATCTGGCCAGGTGCTGGGCAGAGGACATTTGACCCTTCCAGCACTTCAGGAGCACCTGTGAGGAAAAATCACCCTGCACGGCTGCTGGTGGCATCCCGGAGCCAGGCAGGGAGCACGGACCCCTCGAGGGAGGTGTTTCCCACAGAGCTGCCCCATGGCTGAGCGTGACCGGGGCTGAGCCCCACGGTCCAGGGCTGTCCTGCTGACCGGTGTCCATCCCTCCCTGCTCGGGGTGCTGCGGCCGCACACAGGCACTGCACAGACACGGGCACTGCACAGGCACGGGCACTGCACAGGCACAGGCACTGCACAGGCACGGGCACTGCACAGGCACAGACACTGCACAGGCACAGGCACTGGCACTGCACGGGCACAGGCACTGCAGGCTCCGCACCGGCTCCCGCTGACCTGCCCCTCCTGCCCCGGGGAGGGAAGGGGCCGGGCTGCAGGATGAGCTCCTCCAGCTGCAGCCGGGAACCCGCAGCTCATATTTCACCCCGCTAGCAGGTCTCCCACTCGGGTGACACCAAACGCGTGTCACACGCGCTGGAGGCACGGGCTGCCGGCCCCCGCCCGCCCACACAGCCTCGGACCGGATCCTCCAGCCGCCTCCTGCCTCGAGGGCTAAAATAAACTGTCTGACACACAGCCGGCGCGGGGCTGCGGGGCTGAGGCTGCATGGAAATCCAGCCACGCACGGGCAGGGACAGACACCCCAGATCACTTCCCCAGCACCTGCCTGGATCGGGGGTGCTACCAGATGCAAACTCTGCATCCTGCTTCCCACTGTGAGCACCCCAGGACACCCCTGGACCCCCCATCCTGAGCAAAGCATGAGTATCCATGAGTATGCACAGCAGCACAGCCACACCAATGCCACACTGCCACCACCTGTGGAGCACCGTGGCACCCACGGGCAGCCAGGAGGGGCAGCTGTGTGGCACGGGCAGCAGGTGACACCACGCTCCCGTGCCGACTGCTCTGGTGGGATTGCCAGGGAGCACGTCCACACCACCTCTGTGCCACCCATTGGTGGCCCTGTGCCATCAACCCAGCTGTTGTCCTGGGCTGCAGAGCCTGGAGGACGGAGCTGAGACCCTCTGCTGAGGGTGCTCTCAGCTCACAGCACTGCTGGGATAAACTCACCATGTGTGGAGCTGGCAGGGATGGGATTCCCCTCTCTGGCCTGGGGTGTTATCCAGCTGGTGGCACACAGGGCCCCCTCTGAAAGCTCCTGTGAAATGGATCCATCACCTCCAGAGCTCCCTTTCCTCCTTACCCTGGCCTGGCTGTCAGCACTGGGCCATGGCTCTGGTGTTGCTGCAGGATGGTCCTGGTCCACTTGAACTCTTGTGGCAAAACTGTCCTGAAGACCTTCCAGTGCAAGGATCTTCTGACAAAAACTCAAATGTCCCCTGTGGGCAGGAGCAGCGTGGACAGCAGATGGATTGGACGAAAGTAGAGAGACATGTGAGTTGTTCCACTGCCCAGTGTGGCCTGTTAGCTCTGAGCCCTAAGGATGCCAGCCTCAGTAACAACACAGGTATTGCATTAGTGCAGAAACTCATTAATACAGAAACTCTCACCTCTCCACCTCATAAATGTCACTATTTCCCTTTGTGTGCTGTCCTAAAACCCTCCTGCTTCTGAAGGACATTTTGTATGGACTGTAGCTCTGCCCTGTGCAAACTTACCCTGATCAGACCTCTCCCAGGCACAAGGCCTGGATGTGACACTGAAGTACCTTCCACAGGGACCATTGTGCCCATTTCATTATCGGTGTGGGCTCTTTCGGGGCTCCGGCTCAGGTCTCTGCTCGACCAGGAGCTGCTTTGCCAAAAGGACTTCACTTACAAGCTGCTCTGTAAACAAACCCAGTGGAAGCCGGGGATTTATGGAAGAGCTGGAGAAGGGCTGGGGGAGATCCCCCTGTTACATGTGCCTGCCCAGCCAGCGACTGCTGCGAGACCAAAGGGACTGTTTGTTAGTGTGAGCAGCAGGTTCGCCGGCGGGTGAGTTTACAGCGAGATGGATATAAATAAATAGAGGAAAAAGGACTTTCCCTGCCTGGGGAGCAGCATCCTGCCTGCCTGGGGAGGGCTGCCCTTGGCCTGGATGCCACTCAGAAGAGGGATTTGCTTCAAGGGACCTCCCTGCTGGTGTCAGAAAACCTACAGGGATTTTTTTTTTCAGAAGAGTGAAAGTTGTGGAGGGGAGGATGGGACTGCCACCAGCACTGTCCCCAGTGCACAGCACCACGGTGGCACCAGGGGCAGGGGTGGGAGGACAACATTCTGCTTGTTATCAGTGAGGAGAAAGCACTGGGGAGGAGATGTGTAGGGCAGAGGAAGCTCAGGGAGCATGGGCAGGGAGCCTTCGGGGCTCGGGGTTAATGAGGGGAGCTGAGCTGATCCAGGCTGAGCAGAGGTTTCAGCTGCCTCCTGGGTTGCTCCTGTGTTCAGGGATCACTGGGGAGCCCAGGTGGTGAGGACAGCATCTGTTCCCTTCCTAACAGCAAGAGCCTGCAAACCTTCAGGGCTTCAACTGAGATCAAAAGGGAAAGGGTTGATTTAAGGGACAGGCTGCAGTGGCAGAGCTCAGCCCAGTTCAGCCCAGCAGGATGGCCAAGCCCTAAAAAGGGGTTTATAGGTTGGAAAGTGATGTTTTTAGGGATTTGATGCATAAGTGAAGTCAAAGGGCACTCAACAGCAGCTCATTCTTCATTTCCAAGGAGTGAAGAATCCCAAGTTTGGAGAATTCAAGTCCTTTGGGACCTGCTCACACAGCAAACATGATAAAGAGCAGCTCCATTCCCCAGGTGAGGCTGTGTCCCCAGAATGCAGGAGAGCAGGGTCTGTGAGCTCCCCCTTTCCCTTTCCATTCCCCATCCCTTCCCCCTTCCCCAGCCATGCTGCTCCCCAGAATGGTTGACCACAGCCTGGTGATTCTGTGGGCATGGGGACACGTGTGTCACACCTGCCAGGGCAACAGTGAATGTACCCTAAAGGAAAGTAAAGGGGGACTGTCCTTGGGGTTCTCAGTGCACTGGACCTGCCTGTCAGGAGAGCTCTTGGAGCACAGTTCTGCCCTCCACCACCCATATCATGGGTTTCACAGCCAGGACATGCCATGCTGGCTTGGTGAGAGGGACTGCTCTGCTCAAGCAGCACCTCCCAGCACCTCTGGGAACACTGAGCTGAGCTCAGTAAACCCTCCAGTGCCCAGGTGCTCTCTCTAGGGAGAAATCTTCTGGTCCTTGAGTCCAGCCTTTGGAGGAGAGCAGAATGCCAGGACTTGAGCCACCTCCTCCAGCCAACAATTGGAGATCAACTGCTCATAGCAGGCTAAGAGAGGTCGAGAAGAGAAGGCTACAGGGAGACCTCAGGGCCCTTTCCAGTGCTTGAAAAGGGCTCCAAGAGAGATGGAGAGGGACTTTGGGCAGAGGCCTGCAGTGACAGAACAAGGGGGAATGGCTTCACACTGACAGAGAGTAGGGTTAGATGGGATATTACGAATAAATTGTTCCTTGCAAGGGTGGTGAGGCCCTGGCACAGGTTGCCCAGAGAAGCTGTGGCTGCCCCATCCCTGGAAGTGTCCAAGGCCAGGTTGGACAAGGCTTGGAGCAACCTGGGCTAGTGGAAGGTGTCCCTGCCCATGGCAGGGGGTGGAATAAGATGGGCTTCCAACCCAAACCGTTCCATGTTTCCATGTGCCCTCTCCTTCAGTGGGCCACAGCCAGCACACCCTGTTTCTTCTAAGCACAGGAACTTTGCAGTGCCAAGGAAACCTGTTCCTGCTCTCCCAGACTGGCCTCATTGGGCAGAGGGAGATGCCCAAGGGACACTGTGAGGCAACGAGTCTGGCAGGGACTGACCCATAACTCGAACGCCCTGGCTGGGATCCTGCCCCACTCCCCTGCCAGGGCAGGACACCTCCAGGTGCCTCTGCTCCCCTCTGCCAGCACAGACACTTTATGAGGTGCAGAGAGACTGGGGGGCCAGGGCTACTGCTCCCCCTCCCCACGGAGCCCCAGGCCCCCGGGGGGGACAGTGGTAGCCCTGGGGCTACGTCGGGAAGGGGACAGCAGCGGCAGAGGCGCTCGGGCAGCTCTCCCGGGAGGCCCCGTCCCCCGCCCCTGCTCCGCGGGCTGCAAGAAGTTAATTTATTTTTGGAAAAGCAGCTCGCGGAGTTTGTCTAATTCCACCCGCACCAGCTCCGTTCACTCTATTTTAAACCAGTTCTTACTGTGCTTCAAGTTTATAAAACACAATCAGTGCTCCCTGGTCAAGGCAGCCCCAATCCGCGGAGCAGACGAGGAGTGGCAGAGCAGCATCTCCTCCAGGACACTGTAGCTCAGCTGAAAAGTCCTCAGGTAATTTATGTTTCCTACTTCATGTCCTTCTGTTCTCTGGCCGCTTTCTCCCGTGCGGGTTTGGTTGTGGTGACACATGGCACCGGCGTGTTGGGACAGCTTTAGGGAGACAAGCACAGCCAGAGCTGCCTGCTGCTGCTCCCAGGCTGGGTGTGGGACCTTGGTGGCACCTGGCAGGTCGTGGACTACACACAGATGTCTGTGGAGTGTGGCGTTTCTTCGGGAACAGGCACAAAGTGCATTTGGCAAGTCAGGAGCTGGCCTTGCTGGAGGCTGGCAGGGAAATGTGGTGAGGACACAGCGGTTGGCTGTCCACAGGGAGGATGGTGGCGAAGGGCCACTGAGGTTTCTAAAGGTTCTTGCTTTGCTGCAGCCCTTTGGAGGCTGCTCTGATGGTTTCTCTGGTCCCCCCACCCCTGCTGGCACAGAGGGTTCCCTCCCAGCAGGTCAGGCTGTGTGGTGGCACCCTGCTTTTACTCCTCTTGCTTTGCCAACACTGTGCCACAGCTCCCTTAACTGGAGAGGGTCGTTCTGGCTGCAGCAAATGCTCAGAGTTTAACACAACTTCTCCGTGACTCACCAGTGCAACCCACAAAAACTGTTTAGAAGAAGCTCCCGGCGTCGCTCACGCGCAGAAATCCAGGGCATTTATGGAGCGCTTTGTTTCTCTTACATGAACACATTGCAAAGCGCTGCCCGTCAGAAACCACTGATGTCATGTGCTGAGCACTGGAGGGGGAGGTTTTTCAGCCTTGTGCTGGGCTCTCTGGTGTTTGGAGGGTGAAGTTTTCGAAAGCGCCGCCTTGGCAGCCACAGCTGTGACATTCCCAGCACGGATGGTTCGACTGCACGGAGCGGGAAGGGCGGCAGCACTGCAAGGACAAGGCTGTGCTGGGTGCCTCTCCTTCTCATAGGCTGCCTGACCCAGTGCTGCATGTAGGAAACCTCTCTCCCGACCAGAGCAGCCCTCAAGGCATGTACAAGTGTTTTTGGAAAAGGGGTGAAGGTTCAGGTTTTAGCTCTGTGCATTATAGCTGCTGCTTCGCTGAGCTCCATCTGCATCCTGCTTCACTTTTCCTTGTTGCCTGTTGGTGAAACACACATAATTTCAGCTCTGAGTGGGAGAAAAACACCACCCCAAAAGGCTTAAAAATTGAAGTGTTTTTTTTTGGCTTGCATGACCCAATCTCTCCTATAAATGTCATTTGTGAGATGGCCCCAGGGACAGCAGCAGGCAGTGACCCCAGGTCCCTCTCTCTGGTGCTGCCTGTGCATTCTGGTGGTCCAGCTTGCAGGGGAAGGGAAATGCGGTTGTTGTGTGGAGTGTACGGGCTAAAAATAATTTCCCTCTCGTGCTCCATCTGAATGGGCAGCCACATATGACTGTACATGGATTTGTCTGATAGTCCCGTTTCAGTGTAAGAGACAAAATATCTTAGTTATGGCTTTGTTCTTCAGCTAACAATGGGTAGCTAAAAATATCCGACTTTGTTCCACTCAATAAAGTTCTCTCAAGGGGAGACACTAACGTTACATTTTTGCCAAATCCATGCAAAACACAGCCAAAGAAAATGCACATTTTTGCCAACAACTTTTCATAAACCATGTAACTAGCAGAAAACTCCATACTGTTCTGTGAGCAGGGTTGTGCTGTCTGCTGTGCAGCATCCTGGGGCTCCTGGCTGCCCTGCTCCCCTGGAGCATCCAAGGGGGGTGAGGTACATGGCTTCCTCCCATCCCCATCCTCCTCCTCCTCCGTGCACACTCCAACTGTGCCATGGCCTGCCGTGCATTTGGGCTTGGTGGGCACAGGAGGATGTGCTGCTGCCTGCTCGTGCCTGGCACAGGGTGATTGTCCCATCGCTGCCAGTGGCGGCTGGTTGGTGGTCACTGTGGTCTCGCTCCAATTCCCTTATTTCCCATTTTCTGGCAGCCAGGGCTGGAGGGCGGCCAGGCCGTCCCGGCCCCGCTGTGCGAGCGCTGCGCTCGTGTTTGTGAGAAGCCTGGCACGGCTGCAGTGCACTCACAGCCTGACAGCCAAGAGGAAACCAGCAGAGACCTCACTGAGCTGGCACGGGCCCCATGGGGAGGAAGGAGATGGGCCCTCCTGTGCTCACCCCCATCCCCACACTGAATCTCTCCCTCCCCACTGCTGCCGCCAGGTTCCTGGTGCCTTCCTTCCAGCTGCAGCCCTGCACGGCTGGAACCTGCTCCCAGAAAGGCTCAGGGAGGCAGGAGAGCCAGTCCTACCCTTTCTGTCTGTGGAGACCGGTCTGCTGCGTGGGTGACACTCCCTCCTCGCTGTGCTGCCTTGCAGCCCTGGGCAGGGCAGAGCTGGGTGAGCCCAACAGAGGAAACCCCTCTTTCCATGTCAAGGCTGGACCAGATGAGTGAGCAGCCACACTGTTTGCAACAGGTACTTTGCTTTCCTGTTGCAAGTGTTCCAGATCAACTGGACCCCCTTTTGGTTTGGGCTACAGAGCTGCTCAGGAGGTGCTGGCTGAGTGGGACCAAGTTTTACCTGTGCTCAGCATTGGGAAAAGAGGTTGGACTTCTGCCTTCCATGGCACTGCAGTTTTCCAACCTACCAATCATTCCTGTAGCTCTTCTCTGAACCCATTCCCATTTTCCAGCATCCCTCCTCTTGTGTAGGCACAATGACCAGCAGTAAACTCCCTAGTTCTGCTGTCTGACCCTGTGCTGTATTTGCTCTCCAAGCCGCAGTGCCAAGTCCAGAGCTCTGACTCCATCAATGCGCCCCTTCCTGCAGCCTTGTCCCCTTGCTGTTTTTCTCCAGGGCCATTTTTTTTTGCATGTGACCACCTTAAACCCCACTGGAATTCAGAGAGGGACATTTCAGAGGAGCAGGGAAGGTCTGGTGGTTGTGGCAGAAGCCAGTCCCCTGTGCCAAGACCTGTGGAGCTGTTTTGGTGCTGGTGAGCAGCTGAGGGTGCTGCCAGGGGATGCTGTGTGGCTCTTCCACATGTCATGGCTGAATCAAAGCCTCCCTCTGCCTGATGGTTACCCTGCTTCTTCACCACCCCTGGTGTGGAGGACCTGTGTCCTGCTGGAAAGGCTGAGCTCCAAAGGTGGGCTGCCCACACCAGCTGGACGAGCGTGTGTTTGGAAGGAGCCACGGCATGACGTGATTCATGCAGTGTTTGCTGCTGCAGCATTCCCGGAATGTACCTGCTTTATTTCTTGGCCTTCTTGCCTGTTATCAGAGAGGAGCTAAATTAATGCACTGGGGTTCAGATGAGAAAGAGATCCAGCCCTGCTCTTGGGCTCAGGGAATCATGCACCCATGAACCAGGGGTGCTTGGACCAGGATGAAGGCCCCCAAGCAGGAGGGCAGGGCCTTGCTGGGATGTTGCACTGTCAGACATGACACATTTGTGACAGGGCTATGTGTCACCTCCCCACATGCCTTTGAGGCCCTGGCAGGCTGGCTGTGTGTGTCCTCCAGCACAGGCTGCCTGTTGGGTTTGCAGATCATCCCCTGCTCCTGGGGTGATCAGTGATGTCCCACAGTGCAAGGCTGGGGCATCGCTCGTGGTGCCCCCTCTCCTGTGGGCCCACCAGAACAGCTCCACTGGAGGATGGTTCAGAGGTGCAGCACAGACCCGGCACCCATCGGAGCAGAGGCAGGAGGTACCAGGGAAGAGGTTCTGCTGGCCTTTTCCCCTGCTTCTCCACGGAGCACCTTGGCCCCACCAGCCCAGCTGAGTGCCCTACAGGAGCAGCCAGTCCTTGTTCTTCCCTGCACTTCCCTGGCTGCCAGAGGGTACACACTGCATAGACGATGTTGTGTTTTGGGAACTCCCCAAAGCCCACCTCTCCTGCCAACCTCCTTCCCAGGCTCTCCTCAAGGACCCATTCCCACCCTTGGGATGGGGAGCCAGTGGTGGCCTTGGATTCAGGCATCAGGTATGGAGTCTGTGCCCAACCTTGAGAGCCTGTTTGGGAAGTTCAGTGAGCAGCAGTGAGCAGATAGCTGGGAAAGGGGGAAAAGACCACACTGGGTCCAGCTCCTTGGTGTCCAGCTCCTTGCTCTAGGGGAGACTTGCAATAGCACTGTTGTGGTGAGTTAAGGCAGGACCTTTCTGGAAGGAGACAGGAAGCAAGTTCGTAATTTTTTTGGCTGAAGTGACACAAGGACGTCAGATTTCCCTGCTAAGTGCAGAGCCTGAGCCTTCAACCACCATCTGTGTACTCTCTAGAAGCACTTCTGTTTTGGGACTACCCTTATTGTACGTGAGCTGCGAGGATGGCGCAGGCACTGAAGTTCAGGATTATGACCCTAAATACCCCTCCCAGGTCACTGTGACTCCAGGTGCCTGCTGCCAGCCTCGTGGCCTGGAGGCAGGGCTGTGGCTGTCTCTGTGTGGCCCATCTGTCATTCACCTGTCCCTCAGTGGTGCTGGGTCTCTCTTAACCTACACCCCCCGTCCCACTTCCCATGTGAGTTGTTTCATCTGATGCTTTCCCTGAAGCAGGGTTGGATATTCAGCAACCAGGAGTTTCAGTTTCATGTGGCAGGCAGGGAGAGGGACCCCCATACTTGTCCTTCCTTCTGAGCCAGCTCCCAGCTGATTTCCAGTCCCAGAGACAGCAGTGCCAGACATGGTCAGGGCAGGTGAGGGAAGGGGTTGTGGCCATGTTCAAGCACTGATGAGGGTTGGGAACAGTCTGGCTGTGCTGACCCTCCCCACTCCACACTTACGGCCAACTGCCAGGACATGGGGGGTTCTAACTTGCAGCAAGGGACAGCTGAAGACAGGGGCATCACACATGGGAATGGTTCATCCAGACATCAGAGGATACTTTGGGATCTTCCAGCTATGTATTTGTGTCTGCATGGCCCCAAGATGGGATCTCATGACTAAGGATTTATGCACAGGCCCTTGCCGTGACCTGCTGTGGTTTTCTCCTGTCCTACCAGCTGCTCATCAGGTTTAGTTTCAACTGTGAGGTGATTTCTGAGACTCTCTGATGGGACAATGTTGCCTTTGTCTTCCAGGTCATGCTGTGTGTATGGTACACGTGGCTTCCTGGCCAGCACACCCTTCTCCTTGGGTTCACGGAGCACATGGGGAATCCTGCTCCCAGGATTGTCCCCTTGCACACATTGGTGCTTCACATGTGGCCCTGAAGCCAGAACAGCCAGTGCAGTGACTTCATGACTCTCTGACCACTGCACCCGAGCCCTGCCTATGTCCATCATGCAAAGTGCCCAAGGCACATGGCAGCCACCAGCTTGGGGTTTTTGGCAGTGTCCTGGAGAAGGCACCAGGGCAGGGGTTGTACCGTCAGGGGCCATTTCTGACTCACATTGATTTATGTCCCAATCTCAAGCCAAAATATACCCTGCTTGCACAGGCACTGTTGGAAGAGATGCAGAGGCTTATCAGCTGTCTCCAGGGACTTCCTGGCTCTGGACCTCACCATGGGGATGTGGCAGCCACGAGCAGCCTCAGGAACAGAGCCATGTCCCCCCTCACAGCTCTGGGTTTTGGGCTCTACTGCCTCTCTGCAGGGATGGCAGTGGGACTCTGGGCCTGGAGGTGCTGCATGCTGTGGGTGAAGTGTGTCCCTTCCAGACAGCACCTGCAGTGATTCACTCTGGATGGCTCTGGTTTGGTGTTCCCACCTTCCCCAGGGGTGTGCCTACAGTGCCAGCCACAGTGCCCCAAAGGCTCTCCCTGAGCCCTTAGAGCTGTCACCTGAGGGCAGCAGATAACACTCAGCATCTGTGTCTCCCTGGACCAGTCCTCAGCACTTTATTCTCTCCTTACAGTCTTCCAATCCCTTTAACTGTAGCACTGGTTTTATCCTTTATGTGATTTTTTGGGCCCCTCCAGGCCAATTCATCCCCATGTGCTGCTGAAGCCACTGCAGGGGAAAATAGCTGTGTCTGTTGGCTATTGAGTGTGACAGCCTGGTGTGCTCTCACTTTGAAAGGCTTCTCTGTGCTTAAGGTGAATTTGCGAGGTGCTGCTGCTCCCACAATGTGCTGCAGAGCAATGACTGAGTTTTGCAACTATCCTGCATTTCTAGAAGCTGAATTGCTGCTGAGGTAATGCAAATGATGAGGAAATAGGGCTCAGCATCTCACTGTAGGAGCTGGTTCTGATGCATTCCTTCAGGGCCCTGCTGAGATGCAGAGGCACCTGGGGAAGGAGGAGCTGGAGGGAGCTGTGATGCAGCCCCAGCACACGTGTGTGCGTGTGTTCCCTGTCTGCAGGGCAGGCTGGGCAGTAAATCACAGCATATCACTGGGGAAGGGCTGCTGGAGCAGGTCATTCCACAGGGCTCTGACAGGGCCCAGCAGCTGCTGGACGAGGCAGATGGAGTTTGTTTAACTCCCAGCAGTGGCAGGACTGCCTTGGTCCAACAGCTTATTTGCAGTGCGAGCAACAATAACATGCCTTTGCTGTTGAGGGAGAATTGCAATGCCGTGTGGGATTTACTCCCAGCCCAGGAAATGTTCCTGGGAAAGTCTTTCCCCTCCCAGTGTTAGCAGAAGAGGCGTGAGTCCTCTCTGCAGTGGGACGATGAACAACAACTCCCCAGAGATGTGGCAAACGCTGCGGAACAGCCTCGCACGGCCACGAGCTCCGGCGCGAAGGATCCCGCTGCGTTCTGTCCCGGGAAAACTTGCAGGGCCCTGTTTCTGCCCCACAAACAGCACGTAGGCACCTCCCCGTGGGCTGTCATCGGCCCCGAGGAGCTGTCCCAGCACAGCGCCGAGCCCCGGGGCTGACAGGCTGCTCCCTGCCGGGGATCTCTGCATCCCTGTGCCACACGGGCTTCCCCTGCCGGGCACTGCTGTGGGGGCTGGCAAAGGGCAGGGCTGGGTGCCCATAGCTATGGAGTGCTGACAGCACAGCCAGCCCTGCTACTCCCTGTTCTGGTGTCAGCAATGGTCCTTTAGGTGTTTTTTTCAGCTTGGTAAACTCCTCATGCTGTTACTCACACATCCCATGTCACTGCTCTGTGCTCTCTCTCTTCCTCCAGGCTCCAACATCAAGCCCTGCAGAGCAGACAGGGCTCCTGGGGCTGTGGGTATCCACATCCCCCTGCAGTCCCTCCCTGCAGGAAAAAGAGCCTTCTCTTTAGCAGCACAATCAAAATTGACGTTTACCCCCATCAGTGCAGCGGTGTCAGGGCCCTCCTGGCAGGGACTGTCTCATGTCCACATGACACCAAGTCCTGTGGGGCTTCCAGGGCCCAAGAGGTTGGATAGTGTTGCTGCACAGGACTGTCTCCATCATCACAGAGCTCTGTCCTGATGTCAGGCTTCATCTTCAGGGATGTGTGTTAGTGAAACAGGATCACACAGCCCTTCAGAAGGGTTCCTAAACACACTAGTTCAGTTTGAACAAGAAGGAGACCAAAATATTTCTCTCAAGCGGTAGTGCCAGCATTGGTTTCCTCCCGAGGAAACTGCTACTCCAGACCCTGCTCCAGGTCTGCAGAGCCAAGGAGAACACCAGAGGCAGAGGGCTGAGGGGCATTGAGGGCCAACAGCTGCTGCCTGAAAATGGACCTGCTGTGTCCCACCTGAGACACCTCCCACCAATCTTGACTTGGATAAGGCATCAGTAGGCACCTAAATCCAAGCCTCTGGCTCATGTGGGCTGAGCACAAGGAGCAGACAGGGTTGAAGAGTGGAGAGGTCCCAGGCAAAGCATGATCAGGGCACCTGGGAAAAGGGAGAGGGTTGTCTTTTGGGACCACAGTAGATGGTGTCCTTGAAGGGGAGGCATGTTTGGCTCAGCCCTGGGTGCCATAGACCCGCTGCTGTTACTGAAGCACAAGGGACTGGAGCTGGGACATCAAGAGTGCACTGAGGAGTGGAGCTCACAGCAGTTAACCCATAGCACACAGCCAGGCCTGGAGGAAGAGATAAGGGATGTCTAAGCCCGGAGTGGGAGGCAGCAGCTCTTTGGAGAATCGTGGGATGTGCCAAGAGCCCTGTTTTGTGCTCTGTAGCTGTACAGCAGTTTGACACAGAGCCCGTGCCGGCTGTGCCGCTGGGGATTCTCCCCCGTGCAGTGCCCTCGGGGGATCTGCTCCCCTGCCTGCCTCCTCCAGGGCTGTGTGACTGCAGCACGCTCTGCCTGCCCAGCTCCACAGCCATTTGTCACTGAGAAATTTAACTTTCTGAAGTCTGCAAGCTTGCTAAGAATAAACTTAATAAATTAGTGAGCATATTTAAAGTGCAGCACTGCTCGCTGATCTGGCATTTTAATCTACTCGTGAAGCTATCCAGAGTGTTTGCTCAGCGTGTGGCCAAGTTCTGAAATATTTGCATGCTTCTATTGTCAGTACATCTTCTGACCCTCTGCAAAAGGATGGCAGGAGGAGTGAATTTATAAGAATCTTCCACTGGCGA
This sequence comes from Neopelma chrysocephalum, assembly GCF_003984885.1. NCBI lineage: Eukaryota > Metazoa > Chordata > Aves > Passeriformes > Pipridae > Neopelma > Neopelma chrysocephalum. The sequence continues at coordinate 545,015 of NW_020897746.1, read as the reverse complement.
AGGTAGAGGAGTGGTTCCTGCTCACACACTCCGGAGTTATCTCCCTGGGATCATCTGCGCCTGCTGTTCCGATCCAGGGGATGAGGTACTTTTAAAAAATGCAGCTGTGCTTTATGTTCTCCAGGGCTACATATCCTCTGCAGTGACACACATTCCTTGCAGGTCAGTTGTAAAACATGTTTGCTGTTGGCACACAGGCAGCTGGAGCCACTCTCTCCCCTTGGCAATGGCCAATAGCTGCAGGTTGGAGTGGCCTCTGCCCCATTAAGGCAAAGCACTGCCCTGCCCATCTCCTTCCTGCTGCTTCCCTGCGGCTCCAGGCAGGTGGGCAGTGGGAAGAGGGTATTGTGCAAGCCAGATGAGGAATAAGGAGCTGTGTGCAGGGCTCCAGGAGCTGGTTGTCCTCCCCTAATCCTCTGCCTTGTTGCATCAGTGTAGGTAATGGCCTCTCCACAGGGTGGCTTTTCTGTAAGCTGCCTTGTCCCAGCGGTTCATGAGGATTCACAGAGCTCTGATGAACTGGAGCAAGAAGCCCTTGGCTCTCTGTAGCCATGGCTGTGCTTCTTTCTGTGACTATCCCCATGCTCTGAGGTGCAGGCTCTGGCTCTGCAGTCCTCACACATCTCTTGGGGTGCCTTCACTGTGAGCAGAGAGCAGACTTCCAGCTGCTGGGAGCCACAGGCCTCCCAGCTCTAAGGCACTGGAAAGACTTCAGAGTTTGTCAAGGAACCCAGGGGAAACTGGGCACTGTTGGCATTTTTATGTAATGGATTAGCTGCTCTTATTTATCCATCTACTGAATGCAGGCTGAACTCCTTCCCAAACGCCACTGACTATGAAGGCTGCACCTCTCACCCAGGTGGGGAGAGGGACAGAGCAGTCTGGCCCCAGAACAGGATGCCTCCTATCCTTAGCAGTTTTCAAAGGTCAGAGTTTCTGGAAAATATTTTTGGGAACAATTCCTGACATGTCAGGGAATACAGATGACAGCAGGTCCTGCCATGCTTGGGGGCCCAGCAGAGCCTTCCCAGCCTGGTCAGTGCCCTGCACGTGATGTTCGGACGACAGCTCGGTGGGTGCAGATGAAAAACAAACCTGGTGTGAACATGAGAGAGGGAGACAGGGAGGGAGGGAATAAGCAGGTTGGAGAAGATCTCAGTTGGCCAGTTCTGTGTCTCTCTCTGGGGGCCCAGCACAGGAAGGACATGGAGCTGTTGGAGTGAGTCCACAGCAGGCACCAAGATGATCAGAGGGATGGAGCAGCTCTGCTGGGAGGAAAGGCTGAGGGAACTTGGATTGTGCAGCCTGGAGAAGAGAAGCTTTAGGGTGACCTAACTGTGGCCTTGCAGGACCTAAAGGGAGCCCACAGGAAAGATGGAAAGAGACTATTTACAAGGGCCTGGAGTGGCAGGACAAGGAGGAATGGGTTCAAACTGACAGAGAGTAGGTTTATATTAGACATGGGGGAGAAATTCTTCCCTGTGAGGGTGAGGAGGCCCTGGCACAGGTTGCCCAGAGAAGCTGTGGCTGCCCCATCCCTGGAAGTGTCCAAGGCCAGGTTGGACAGGGCTTGGAGCAACCTGGGCTAGTGGAAGGTGTCCCTGCCCATTGTAGGGGATTAAAATGAGGTAATCTTTAAGGTCCCTTCTGACCCAAACCACTCTGTGATTCTCTGAAGTTAATAGCTGGTTTGGGTCACTGTGAACCAGGTGTGTTCCTGCCTGAGCATGTAAACAGAATAAGACATACAGTCTGACATGTAGGATTAGGGAAGTTAGACCTTAGGTAGGAGTAGACAGAGCCAAGTTTTTTGAGGAAGCTTAGTTTTCAGTTAATCTGGGATAAAAAAACCCAAACAATCTAAGACCTTGCAATCTTGTAATGAAAAAAAAAAACCTTATTTTTTGAGAAAATAATTAGTAAAAAATTAATTTTGAGGTGGATAGAAAAGGGGAGTAATGAAAGAAGAAAAGAGAGGGATTAGAGCTGTAAAGGGCAAGGTAAGGTGGAAGCCACAAATGCCCTGGTGTGACACGTCAGCAGGGGAAGGAAGTCACAGGGGGTGCCCAGTGCTCAGTAGAAGGTGCAGCTGGGCTGCTGTCCTTCCCTGCCCAGATTCACAGCACGTCACCCATCAGACTGTTTGCCCCTTCTAAAATTGACCATAATTGACCCTTCCTGTTAGGGACCTGCTCAGCAGCCTTATGTCCAGCAAGTGACCCAGCCCCACCACAGGACCACATGTCTGCATCGAGTTCAAGCCCCCATGGTTCACAGGCTGCCAGGGCATGGAGGTCCTGAGGAGCAGGTCTTGGAGGAGAGGTTGCTTCAGCCACACCCCACAATTTAACAAAGCTGCTGTGGTAATTCACCTCTTTTGCTCTGTAAGAATCACTGCAGTTCTCAGAAATGGCCATAGCTTTTCTTTTGGAACAACTTATCCCCAGGAAAAATACCCTCATTGAAGCTTTTGCTGTCAATGAGGCAAGATTGGACCTGGCCACTGCCTCTTGAGCACAAGCAGAGATGGCAAGAGCAGTGATGGTTTCATTTGCAGAGCTCCTTTCCATCACCATTTTGACTAAGAGGCCTTCAGAGACCTTTGTGACTGTTTAGTCTGGCTACCAGGTACAGTCTGAGCCCAGACTATCTCTGCATGAACCAGAGATCGACCAAGCCTGATGTAACTTTTGCCAGTGATGAAGATTCCCACACTGCCTTAGCAAATGCTTCCAGAGACTGATTACCTTGCTGGTACAGCATGCCATACTGCTGGTTTCAGTTTCCCTAGCTTCAGGCTCCAGTCATTGGACCACTCTAGAACTCTGAGAGGCTGAAGAACATTCTGTAGAGGAATACACGTCATCTAGATACCCCAGAACCTGTTCTTTGTGAAGCAGAATCAATTGAGCTCTGGAGGACCCTCACTGCAGGTTTGGTTCTCTTTAATCATCTGCAGCTTTTCCTCAGTCTCTCAACATCCTGGTGATGAGCACCAGAACCAGGTGCTGGGTGGACACAGTCGCTCAGGTGCAGGGCAGTAGTTGTTCCTGGATGCTGCTGTCCCAGGAATGTGTTGGCCTCTTGGCCACCTTCCCCTGTGAGGAGGTACAGCCTGCACAAGCCCTACCAGACTCCCTGGGGTCTCACAGTCACCCCTTCCCAGATGCAGCACCCTGAGGTGTCTCTGTGGCCGATAATCTGCCGCCCTGTCCCAGATGTGTGACTGTATTTGGCTGCATTATCTGTTTGTGCCCAGTTTAACCAGCAGCCCAGGCCATTCTGCAGTGATCTGTCTTTGTCTCCATTTGCTGGTCTCACTAACCCAGTGTCATCACAGACGATTTAATATTTTTTTCAGATCATTGATAAAATTGTTGAAGAGGGGGCCAAGCACCAACCCCCGGGGACTCCTCTACACCCCTCTGGGTGTGGAGTTCCCATTGACAATTGCAGCTGGGACACAGCACCACACAGCCAGCTTTTAATCCATTAAATATGGACCATGTTGACGGGGTATTGTTCTGGTTTCTTCATCAAAATGTCACAGTATCAAGGCAATTGCCTTGCAGAAGTCTGAGTGTGTTAAACCACCAATATTATTTTTATCAATCAAACTTGTATTTCAGGAAAAATTGGACATGTTCTCTTTTCCCCAAGTCCGTGTGAGTTGTCTTTAATCATATTTCTCTTACTTAAACCTGTCTGTTGGTGGCTGTAGCAGCCTTTGGAGGAGCCTGCCCAGAGCTCATGCCAGGCCCCACCAGAGCCTCATTCAGCCAAACACTTCCACAAACATTGGTGAACGTGAGATCTCTTCTGTTCCTGTTAATTGCTGTAGTACATCCATCCTGACACTAACACAACCCACAGCCCCACAAGAGCCATAATTATTCCCTTTATATTGAGAAGAGTTGCTGCTCCTTTGCTTCAGATTTGCAGCTTTTGGCTTTCCTTATCAGCTTTCTCACTTCTCATTTTCTAAGTTTCTCAGTTTCTCACTTCTCATTCATTATTATCAGTTTCTACTTTCTTAAGTTATATACGATTTTCTTATTTTTCACAGTTGTCTTCACTTCCCTCACGAGCCAGAGTTGTCTATTTTTTTAACCAACACTGCCTTCTTTCTCAATTGTGGGATTGTGGTTTTGGGGCAACACATAAAATGTTTTTCAACAATTCCCAATTAGCATTCACATTTTTCTGATTAAATTCCTTCTCCCAATTGATTTGGTTCATAATTGTTTCCAGTTCTGTGAATCTGAATCATTTTAGCATTAAGTAGACATATTTTCAGAACAGAGCTTCACTTCAAATATTCACTTTATTGTCATTTTGCTTTTCAGTTAAATAAACTAAAACACTCTTTAGAGAATTTTGGCATGTGTTTTAGGGTCACAGAACTGGGAAATGGAAATTGTTCCTGAGAAAAGTTGTTTTCATGAAATGTGTTTTGTCAATATATATATTAATTTGAAAAAGCCAAAGCTTGTCTGAAATCCTGCAGCATGAAGATGGTGTTGTCCCTCCTTTGGAACTGGAAATAGAGACATTAAGTCTGAAACTTTTTTGATTCTCTAAATTTCCCCAACGTTTTGCATTTGGCAATTAAAATGAGAAACTCTGCAGTCACTTTGAGGTTGTTCAGATTTCACTGGAAACACAATTTCCTTTTGAAATTGTGATTTTGATGTACAAAATACCGCATTTCATTGCCAAAAATTTGAGTAAGCAGTGGTGACTTGTTCTGTGGAGGATGCCCACGGCTGGAATGTCTCTCATGGGTTGCCCAGCTCATGGCAGGACTCCTCTGTCCCAGACACGGTTCCCACCCCTCACTCCCAATCCAGAGTGGTGCTGCAGTGACTGACTGGTGTTTTGATCTGCAGAAGGGGCAGGGAGATGTAGTTGGGCACCTTGTGCAGGCCCAGCAGCCAAACCAGCCTGTGTGTGGAGAGCTCACGACTTGCTGTGTGCAGCGAGCGGAGACCAGCTGGGGACAGGATTCCAGACCTCCCTTTCCACCCCACCGTGGTGTGTCCAGCAGTGCAGTGGGGAAGAGGGCAAGTCCAAAGGGGCTGCAGCCCCCCTGGGTGCTGTGTGCCCAAACTGCTTTGTCAGGAAGGCAGAAGAAGGCAGAAGGCTGTGGATACAGCTGGACGGGCAGTTCCCTGCCCAGATCCCACAGAGAACCGTGGGGAGCAGGAGAGAGGACTGGCCACTCAAACCACGGGGCTGGGTCTCTGCTGACCCGCTGGAGATTTCCAGGTGACCAGGTGAGGAGACCTCAGCACAATCCCTGTCTGTGCCCACCCTGGTCAGGACCCTTCGGTTGTACAGAGCCTTTCTGAACCACAGGCCTTTCTGCTGGCTCAGACCCCAGGGTAGGTCGGGCCCTTCCCCATGGCACATGGCCCCGGGAGGGAGGAACACAGGAGTTAACTGTGCCTTATTCTCATGAGTCACTTTTTCATTCACACATTAAGTATCTGCAGAACCATTTTCTGGCTTTCAAGGACAGAAGAGATCATCTGCTCTGACCTCTGCATAGCAGGCCAGGGACTTTCATCTGCTGGTTCTTGCATCCTGTCTGCAATGTCTGGTCAAGAAAGAGCATTTCTTTCACAATGATGTGCCCAGTCTTGAATTAAAGCCTTTTTGCTGAAAGCAAATCTGCTGTGTCCCCAGCCAAGTTGGTCCAATGGGCCAAGAGTGCTCCGTGTTAAAAGTGCACTACATATTTCTGTGTAGGACGTGGGGTTTGCCTGCCAGAGGAAAGAAACTCTGCCAGAGAGGTCTCCTCCCACACTGGTGTTCCTGGATAACTGGAGATGGTCCTGCTTGCCTGCAGAAAATAAAGCCCATTATTCCTAGGATTGCTCCTGGTTTTCTCCAGATCTTTCAAGCTCTGTCAACATTCCCAGAGCCCAAGGCAGCCCAGGCAGGCTTCTCCCACAGCTCCCATCCTTCTCTTCTGCTCCCTACCCTGAGAGACCTTCAAGACTTACACACCCTTCTAAGAGCAGGATTTCTTTGATGGGATGCTTCCTCATGGCTTCCCTGCCCCAGTCCCTACCTGAGAGATGTCATTGACCTGCCAGAACAGACAGCACTTTACCAAGTGTTGTTGTACCCCAGTGTTGGCCCTGCACTCGACAGCAATGGGGCTCCCAGTGCTGGTGATGGACAGACTTCAGGGATCCTCTCACATTGTCCAAGTCCTCCATGTCACAGGGACTCCAAATGTGAGCTGTGCCTGGTCATGCTGTGAGATAGCAGCTCTCTTGGGGCAGCCTAAAAGCAAAGGCAGAGCTGGAGCACTGCCTGGTCACTCCTGACTCCCTTGTACCCCAGACTCAGGAGCCTCTTGGCTGACCCAGTGCATGAGACCCACTCCCAGGAGATCCCCCATCGTGACATCCAGGTCTGCTCCCTCTCTCTCCCTCTCCCTGCAGCCCTGGGTCACGTAACGCGTGCACAGCACAGGCCAGACAGACTCTCTGGCAGACTCTCTGGCATCGTTTTTTCAAGCTTGATAAATGGGGCCAACTCCTCCAGATTGAACTCAAGAAAATACCATTATCTGCTGAGCAGTGACTCAGAGATTGCATTGCAACATCTCATTGGTAATGTCAGATCGCAGGCAACGATATTAAAAATGAGCATTTTACCCTGGGCAGGGTATTAACTATGAAACGAAATCTGTATTTATTGCCTTCAGCCATGAGTGTCGAGACTCTTCCAGAATAAATGTTTTCAGTTCCGTGCAGGAAGGTTCTGGCATTTACAGGCCAGACGTTTCTAACCCATGTGCACAACCAGGGTGGTGGGTTGCCATGTGATGTCATGGCAGGGATGATGAGCTCACACCCCATCAGGCTCAGCCCGTCTGACACACACCCCGACCTTCACGGCCACTCATTCCTGACTGGGTGTAAACACCAGCCACGTGCACTTCATGGAATCATAGAACTACAGACTCACAGAATATCCTGAGTTGGAAGGGACCCACAGGGGTCATCAAAGTCCAACTTCTGACCCTGCACAGGGCAGCCATAAGAATCCCACCATGTGCCTGAGAGCATTGTCTAAACGCTTCTTGAATTCATTTGTCTTTGGCCAGTGCTGTGCAGAGCAGGACCCTCCAGTGTGAGGATGGAGGGGGCTGTCTTGGAATGGGCTCTGTCCCCAGCAACATGGCACCAGCCCTGGCACCACCCTGGCAGGGTTGGGGCTGGCATGGCAGCACTTGTCAGTGACAGTCAGGTGTTTCATCCATGACAGTGTCTCTGTGAGCCTGGAATGGGAGCGTGTGGCATCCTCCAGGACAGGAGTCAGCACAGTTTCCCAGCAGTGGGGCAGCCCTGCTGTGAGACCCCCAGCTTTCTCCATGCTTAGCTCGGATGGACATGCAGCAGCAAAGTGGGTCATGGATTTCATTTGCCCAGGGGGAGTGAGATGCCCGTGAGCCTGGTACATGCCCAGGGAGAGATGCCTGGGGCCCCCAGGGTCATGTGCCAGCACTGCACCCAGTGCCAGAGCTCAGTCCTCCCCCAGGGTGGGTCACAGCAGCCTTGTGTCCCCCTTGGCACAGCCCTGGGAGGGCACAGCCCAGCCCTGGCTGGGTTGGACAGAACCATGGGCAGCAGGATGAAGGTCCTGCAAAAGGCAGGTGCCATGTACACCTTGGGCAGCCGTGGCACCAGCTGTGGGATCCTCTCTTGCTGGACTGCAGGGTTTGATCCTCAACTGTCTCCTCTTCCTCTGCCTCTCAGTGCAGGAGCTTTTCTGCTGAACCAGAGAGTTTCACTGAAATGACTGTTTTGCATAGAAAAGAGTCTGTTCTTGGGGGGAAAAAAGTCAGTCAAGTGTGTACAAGTGTCAGAATCAAAGCTGGGTGGCTTTGTTTGGGAGCAAGTTGTTTATCAGTGACATTTTTCAGTTGAAAACTAACAGAGAGGGGCATCTAATGTGAGGGGAAGAGGAGGAGCAGGCACTGATCTCTGCTCTTTGGGGACCAGGGACAGCAGCCAGGGAATGGCTGGAGCTGTGTCAGGGCAGGCTCAGGTTGAATCTCAGGCAAAGGTTCTTCCCCCAGAGGCTGGTTGGGCACTGCCCAGGCTCCCCAGGGCAGTGGGCACAGCCCCAAGGCTGCCAGAGCTCCAGGAGGGTTTGGCTGATCCTCTGGGGCACAGGGGGGTGACTCTTGGGGATGGGCCTGTGCAGGGCTGAGGATTGGACTGGATGATCCTTGTGGGTCCCTTCCAGCCCAGCATGTTCTGTGATTCTGTGATTCTGTGATTCTGTGATGATGTTCAGGTTGATTCAGACTGAAATTCCCTGCATGAAATATCTTTTTTTTTCCTTTTTTTTTCTTTTTTCCTCTTCTTTTTTTTTCTCTTTCTTTTTTTTTTTTTAACAAATTTTTAAGAAATATTTGGAATGGTTCTTAGGTTGGGTTGAGCTTTCATTCTGGAAGAGTTTCTGGTAGTGCCTGGCTCTCTCACCAATGTTCCCCAGGGTGTGTTTCCTGGAAGGTGGGAACCATGCACAGCTGTACAAGATGTTGCCAAATACACCTGCAATTTCCATACTGGCTGTTCACGAGGAAATTCTGCCAAATCAGCTTTCCAGTGATGTTTCCAGCGGCTTGAAATGCAGCAAACATGTCCAGCTCCTTGTTGAGTGGCTCTTAACTCTGTGCTCATACTGGAAGGGGAAAGAAAATGAAATACTCCAAACTTTCTTTGCAACTCAGCATGGTGTAGTTTGCATTCCCTAATAATGGCAGCACAACTTGAGATAACAGCACTCCCAGGATGGGTTGTGAATGACCCCATGGTGCTGCTTTTAGGACATGTGGTCACGGCCCCAAACATGCCAGAGTTCAAGGAGTGTTTGGACAACGCCCTCGGGCACATGGTGGGTTTTTTGGGCTGTGCAGGGCCAGGAGTTGGACTTTGATGATCCTGGTGGGCCCCTTCCCACTCAGAACATTTGCTGATTTGTGCTGTGTGCCAGGGTGGTGCAGGAGGGAGCCCAGGTTGGTACCAGCAGTCCCGTCTCACAGGCTGCAGGTCTCGGGGCTCCCCAGCTGCCCTCTGGGGACACAGGGCTGCTCTCGGGGTGAGCAGGGCAGAGCCTCTGGGACAGCCCTGAGGCCCCTCTCTGCACCCTGACTTGGCTGGGGATTCCTGAGTTCTGCCTTGGCTGAGTCCGGGGTTTGCTGGCAGCACCACTGTGCAACAGGGCCACGTCCCCTTCCCACAGCCCTCTCTGCCTGTCTTCCCATCAGGAAACCGAAGCCACAGCTCCTGGCTTGCATTCCACCCCCTCCTTCCTCCCCTGCGTTTTGGGGTGACTGCTGCCCCATGGGGTGTGAGCAGCTCTGCCCAGAACATCCTCCCCAGGCAGAGGCAGAGCACAGGCAGATTGTCACTGCACCCCTTGGGAGACTGGGATGGGACTTTAAGGGCTTTTCCAAAGGGCCTCGAGTCTAGAGAGCACTTACTTGTTGTTAAACATGAGAATACTTCACTGTCATCCAGTGCAGAAATCACTTTCTGTGGCGTTGTGGCCTCACACAGAGCAGCTGGCACGGGGTGTGTCTGACAGAGCAGCCAGGGCTGCCTGACCCCACGGGGGACAGAACACCACAGGATGCTGTCACGGGCCAGCCCTTCTGCCCTGCTTAGTGCAGGGAGCTGGGAACTGTGCTTCCCAGGCCACCCCAGCTCCTGGGCACAGGTCAGATTGGGTGCAGGCCTCAGGCAGGAGGCTGTGATGGCCACCCTTGGGCCATCTGCAAACCCTCAGACCTGCTGGTCCACCAAGGGCAGCTGGAGGCTGGAGATGATCACCCAGGGCAGCCAGGGATGTGACCCCTGGGTCACTCTCTAGCTGTTAAAAGCACCTGGGCAGAGGAGGGTGACACTGTGGTATCACCTGTGGTGGTGAAAGAGATGGTGAAGGGCCTTAGAGGGGCTGTATGAGGAGCAGCTGAGGTCACTTGGCTTGTTCAGCCTGGAGGAGACTGAGGGGAGACCTCACTGGGGTCTGCACCTTCCTCATAAGGGGAATTGGAGCAGCAGCTCCATCTCTGCTTGGTGTGAGCTGCAACAGCATCCGAGGGAACGGCTGGAGCTGTGTCAGGGGAGGGTTAGGTTGGATTTTAGGAAAAGGTTCTTCCCCTGAAGGTGGTGGGGCACTGAACAGGCTCTCCAGGGCAGGGGGCACAGCACCAAGGCTGACAAGAGTGTTTGGACAACGCTCTCAGGGACAGGGTGGGATTGTTGGGGTGTCTGTGCAGGGCCAGGAGTCGGACTGGATGATCCTTGTGGGTCCCTTCCAACCCAGGAGATCCTATGATTCTGTGATTCTGTATATGGGCCACCAGACTGTTCCAAGCAGAAGTCCTGGGCTGTGTCTCCACCACCTCTACCCAGAACTCTCCAAAATGTGCCTGTTGTCCAAGTTTGTTGTCCAAGACCATGTGAACAGGCCACCCCTTACTGAGAAGACAAACTCCAAGGGGAATGCACCCCATACAGAGCCCCCTACAACCCTTCTGCTGGGCTCCTCACTCCTGGTCTGCCCCTGCAGGTGTGGGCACCTCAGGCTGGGATGACCCAAAGGTCTTTTGGGATGCTGTTGTGTCCTCCTGGACATCCCAGGGGTGTTACTGGTGGCCACCATGGTGCCATTCATCAGACTGTGCTTTCACCTGCTCAGAAGAGACTTGTGGGTGCACAAAGCCATGACCTCAGAGATGGACTCAAGGTGAGGCTGTTCATCCTAAAGAGTGATTACAGAATCACAGAATGGTTTGGATTGGAAGGGACCTTAAAGACCATCCAGTTTCACGAGCCCCTCCCCCCCATCCCAGCAGTGGATAAGGGATTAGAAAGATGCCAATAGTCCTTTGAATGTTTCCTCAGCAAGTTGTTTAGGGCTGTGTTAAGGTAGCACCAGGCTCATGTGTGTATCCCTAGAACTGACCAGGCCTTTTGGGAGTTTAACCAGGAATTTCCTTTGGTTAAATGGCTATTTGGGGAATCAGTACTTCTGTTTTGTACTGCATTTTACTCTAAATTGTTGGGATGTACTTCCAGTACTGCAGCACAGCGTGGCTTTTGTCTGATTTTTGTACTGATTAAAAAAAAATCTCATTGGAACATTAAACAAGAAAGGTGAAGGGAACGTTCCTCCAGCAAGGATGTGAGCTGAGCTAACTTTCTGGAGCTGTGAGTACCAAGTTTACGCTTACAAAAATGAGTGATTATGGAAATTTCATTGATCTTGTCCAAGGGCCAGAACAGAGTAACTCCTGCACAGCTGACCAGATCAGGCTTGTGGTATTTTAATTTGCTCTGCCATTATCCAGAAGAGATACATCTCCTGAACCCATGGTGTGTTCTCCTGAATGTGGATGGTGCACAATTGTCTGCCTCACCTCCTGCTGCTCGGTCCCCTGTAGGATGCAACTGTTCTTCACTAGTCAATACTTTTAAAGACTTCTAGGATTAATGGTTGGTCTTGCTGTGACTTTTCATAGTGACATGAGCTAAGAGCCCTGAAATGTCAGTGCCATGAGGAGGCACCTCTTTTGTTGGGCAGGCAGAAAATGCCAGCTCCTAAGAGAGGACTTTTTGGGAAGAGTGGTGACTCAGGAAAGGCTGGAGATCGTGAGCACAGTGAGTTTCACCTGCAATTTGCTGCTCAGCACATATGGAAAAAGAGGATTTTGGACACAACTGATAGTACCCAAGACTGTGCAGAAGAGATCCCCGAGTCAATTACTAACATTTCTGTCTAGTAGTGCAAACCTACAGGATCCCAGGGCTTGGCTAAGTGTGTGCAGAACAGAGTTTGTGAGTTGATCTTGGTGAATTACAATTAGACAGATGATGGGGATATTTGCAAAAAAATAGCCCAGGAATGGAGAGAAGCTGTAGGAGAAGGGGACACCTCCCCAGCAGTGACAAAGATCACTTTGGAAGTTTTCAAGGAAGACCTGTGGATGAGATGCTGGGGCAGAAAGTCCATTTGCATGAGTGTCAGCGAGGAGGAGGTGGACACAGGCAGGACCTTGTGTTTGCAGCACAATGTCTCCTGCTGGTACAGGATGTGGAAGGCTGTTCTTCTCACATGGGGTCAAAGACCATTGTCTGGCTTGAAATGTCCCCAGGAGGTGCCTCTGGCTTGGTTTGGCATCCTGGTACAATGAATGGCTGGGAAAACCAGACAAGAGGAGAGGTTTTAACAATCAGCTTGAGTGGACCAGTTACTGCCAAACTTATCCCCATAAAAAAGAGACTCAGTGATCCAAATCTGATACCAGCTCTTGATGTGTGGCTTGGATCCAGGCACCTCTCTGAGTTGGCCTGAGCAAAGCTAAAAGCTGGGGGGAAAGGGAGAAGTAAGAAACCCCACCTGAACTGGCAGAGGGTCTGCAGAGACTCAAGTGACGAATGTGGCTGAGTATCAACGAGGGGTTCCAGGATAAACTTGCACTGAGTAAGCACATAGTCACTCTGTTGGGGCTGGAGATCTGTGGGGAAGGCCAGAGGCACTCCAGAGCCTTGGAGTTTGCCACAGATCCCAAATCTTTTCTGGCAGAGACTCACCTGAGAAGGAGGGAGCTGTGAGGGAGGGAGCTGGACACTGGTTGAGATATGGAACCATGTCTGTTATTGATGGCGGAAACCCGGACACAGGTCCTGGCCAGAGAGTCCTTGAGCAATTAGAAGAAGTGATATGTCCTGTCTGTAAAGCAAGAGGACTGGCAAGAAGGCAAAAATTAGGGGAAGCCAGTGAGTTAGATGCTGGCACCTTCCAAACTCCCCATTTAAAGGCCCTTCCTGGTTTGCAGGGCTGGTCTGAGCTGGCAGCTGAACCATCTGAGGGAGGGTTGGTCCCATCACCCCCTGGCTCCTGTCACCACCTGGAACCATCAGAGCTGTCTCCACCCCAGGCACTGCTGCTGACAGGGCTGCTTTTAGTGTGGTGAAGAAAACACAAACCTGATATAGTATCCACACCCCACAAGCAAATCCTGCAGGTCACAGTGTGGGCACTCCTCCCAGGAAGCAGCCTTGAGGACTCGAACACTCTTCTTCCTCCACAGCCCAGAGAGCATCACATGGGAAATTCGGGGAGTTTATAGACCCAACAGATGAAGAAAATTTCTGCCTGGATGCACCCGGGCTCTTCACACAAAGTACAGCCTTGATTCCTGAGGTAGGGAACGAGGGTCTCACCGCAGGGTTTGCAGTGGTTCCCCAAGGATTCCAAGTCTCCAGCTGTTCCCCAACCCCACATTGCTTACCCTGGGCAGTTTTCCATCAGAATGCTGCATCTGCTCTGCTTTCTTCCCAGGTTTTTTCTTGCCCTCTCCCCTCTTGTGCCCAGCACTATAGAGGCAGAAAGCAAAGGAAAACCTGGTGGCTAAGCAAAGGAGCAGGAGGGAGGGCAGGATCAGAAACACTGTGATGTGTCAGAGTTTGCCTGTTTTCCCCTCCTCTCTTTGCCTCTCAGTCCCTGAAGAGCAGAGCCATTGCTCCTCCTGCATCACCAGAAGTGTTTTGCTTTTGTACAAGGGACAGGGCCTTGGAAAGCTGCCTGTCAGGAAGGGCGAGGCTGAAACAGGGAGTGGGATCAAGGACTTGGTTGCCACTCAGCTGCTGTACATTTGCCACCTTTGGGTAGTGCAGATCATCAGAAAGGTTTGGAGTCTTTACCCTGGGATTCCCATTGTTACCTAGAAGCTGTGTTGGGAATAACCTAAACTCTGCCTGGAGCTCTTCTGCCTTGTTTCTTGGAGGTGTTGTTACTCCTCACTCCAGGATGAATTGACTCTGGCCCCAGAAGCCTCTCTTGTTCTGGCATCACAGCTCTTGTCCATCAGCCTAACAGCCCTTAACTCCAGTAGGAATTGTGGGGTGCTGCAGGATGTGGTAGCAAGGCTGAGCCCACTGAATCATCCATTAATCCAGGATCTTTGCCTTTTCTGCTGATTCATGTGGCTGCAGCATTGAGGCCTTGAGCTGCCATCTTGCAGACATGTGTCAGAGTGTGTCACACCTCTGTTATGGGCTCTTATCTCCCCTCACTTATTTGGTTTCCCGTGTCCACTGAGCGGTGATTTATGGTGCCTCCCCCAGCTCTGTGGGGCGTTGGGCACGAGCTACAGTTAAGAATGGCTTTCAAGCTGTCAAGATAATCCTGTATTCAGCTGAAATGGATCCTCATCAGCTCGAGCCAGGAACCACAAGGGACCTCCTGTGATTTCAGTGGGGTTTCAGCTTTCTCTAATCCTCTCTCAGGCTGGCCCAGAACAGGATGTACTGGATAGAGGAGATGTCTTTTCAGGGGCCATCACATCTAGGAGGTGATGCAGAAGTTACCTGAGCCTCTCTGAAATGCCTTTTCCATCCTACCTCTCTCCAAGCTCATGGCCAGCACCGCTTAGCACTCAGCAGAGCATCAGAGCTGTGTCTGCAGTGTGTGCTGGGCCCAGGTCACTGTGCTGCTTCTCCTTCCTCCACCATCCCAGGCTATAGCTCATTTTTTCAGAACACATTCTGCCCCCGCTCTCTGGACAGGCTGCACCACTCGTTTGCAAGGAGGTGGCAGAGTAAAGTTTGCTGCAGCTGCAGCCTGGGCTCCTCACTCTGCCCAGTGCCGAGAGCCCCACTGGACCTCAGTTAGTCCTGTTTGCTCTTGCTTGGCATATCCAGTTGTGATCCTGCTGGAGATCCCTTATCTTTCAGTAATTCCTGATGCTGTGCTTTCCTGAGTACACCTTCTCCTCATTAATTATCAGTGTTCTGTGGAGACAACTTCCCTCATGGCTGGGGGTATGGTGTGTTCTGGGTGACCTCCCTTCTAGATGGGAAGGACTTTGCCATGTGATTTTTAGGGTAAACCAGGGAACATGCATTACAGCCCAGGGGTTCCTGCCACATGCTCGAGGGTGGTTCACCCCTCTCCGTGTTTTCTCCCTGGTTTGCATTAGACTCCTTCCTCCAAGGATTCAGCTGAGGCAGGTGGTCCAGCACTGAATTAGGGGCATGGCAATCATAGCAGTGGTAGTTTGGCAAAAAAGCCTGGCAGCTCTGCCCACAGCAAAACTGGGGCGAAATCCCCCAGGTGTGTGCCAAGCATCCTAAATCCAGAGTAGCAGCCAGCACTCAGGGAATTTTCCCTTGCTAGTGTTGAGCACGGGTACATGGATGGTTTTCAAGCCTCTTCCTCCAGCACTTGCAAAGCAAACACTGTGTTTTCCAGGGAAGATGTGCTGCACATGGGTGGGATGAGGATCTGCAGGGGAGCTCCTGGTGTGTGCTCAGGGGTGCCTGTGCTCCCCAGAGCTGCAGCAGCGAGGCACACACTCGCCTGGCTCCCCAGCCACTGCCTCTGCTACCAGAGCAACTGCTGCCAGAGCTGATTATTCCTCCTGTGCTGCATTGGAGGGAGCAGCTGGCAGCCACCTCCTCAGTGAGAAGGAGGAACTAAACACACAAGCCAAGCCAGCGTGGTGCAGTCCCCAGGAGACTGGGCTGGCTGGGAGTACCAGGCTCGGTTCTGCCACCCAACCTGGCACTGAGCTCACACACATCCCAGCCCTTCCTTCAGAGCAGCTGGAACTGGGAGCAGGGGGTGAGCTGTTGGGTGGGTTTGCTGCACTGTGTGTTCCTGCACCAAGTCTCTCCCTTGCAGAGAGCAGCACAGGCATCTTGTAAGGTGCAGGATGTTTGGGCATGGCTGGAGCTGGGTGATAGAAGCAACGAAGGTGGATGCTGCCCTGCCCTCCCTCATGTGGCTGGTTTCATCCTCAGGTGCTCAGCACAGAGATGAGCTCAGTTTGTTAGAACATGTGCTAATAACACCAAGGTTGAGGGTTTGATCCCTGTAGGAGTCATTCATTTAAGAATTGGATTCAGTGGTCCTTGTGGGTCCCTTCCAACTCAGAATGTGATTCTGATTCTGAGCTCTGTGCTCGGGCACAGCTTGTGGTCTGAATTGGAGCACAACTCATGCAGGAGCACTGGCAGAGCTCTTCCCCCGGGTCAGGGCAAGAAGCTGTTTGCACTATTCCCCCCTCACCAGGATGCCCAGGGAGCTCCAGGCCTGCGGGAAGCCCAGCACGCGGAGCTGCAGCGCGCATGGGCTGCAGGGCTCCCACGGTCCCTCTAGAGGTTTGTGAGTGTGATGACTCCAAGCTGCTGGTGATGATTTCCAGGATGAGGGATGTGAGTGCTACTGAACAGTGTGAGGAGTGCCGCAGGCACAGTTCTTTCACCAAACAGCCACGCTGGCTGCACTCTCTGCAGAGTCCGAGTTTTCAGAGAGGAGATGTTTGGTGTGCTCAGCAGCTTCCTTTCCTTCCTAACTGGAAGAGGGCATCCAGCTGCGATGATCACTGAGCTCACAAACATCACTGGGTTCTCATATGGCTTTGGCAGACCCCCAACACCAGAACTAAGAGATCCAGGTACCCGCTCCCTCCCACAACCCAGCCTCGGGGAGAGGGCTAGGCAGGAAAGCCCAGATCTTCAAAGCTAAAGGATACACTTTTGTCCAGTCCTGAAGCTCCTGAACACTGGGTATGGTGGAAGGAGATGTGAAGGAGAGTCTTTCTTCCCATGCCCCTTTGTTCCAGCCTCAGACTGAGGTGTCCTGCAGCTTGTGTGGCACCATGGCTGTGTCCTGTTGAGGTGGCCCAGTTTGGTGGAGCAGTTGATAGCAGTGGGTGTTCCTGGATCACAGGGGTGAAAAGAGACCTCCTGTGGGAAGGTTAAGGGGAGTTGCCTCCCCAGGGAAAGCAAATCCAAATCTATAAGGCTACTGAAGGGTGCATTCATCAGAGTGGCTTTCCAGGCCTGCCGTGTGGTCAGGCTGTGCTGTGAGCCAAGCCAGGCCACATCCACAAGGACTTGGCCACCCACCCTCAGGACAGATGCTTCCATTGCACTGCACGTTATTACACTGCCATGGGCTTTCAGAGTTTCCCTTGTTCTTGGAAAGATGCTGTGTTGTACTAATTAGCAGGAACATTCGGAATAGACGTACTTTGCAAGTCCTGCTGCTCGTGCCAGTCCCCATTTTTCAGTTTGATTTAAATAACGCCCGCTCTCCCTGCCCGGAGCAGCTGAAGGCACTGATGCAAAGTTGCATAACCCAGTGCTGCTTGTGTACATGCTTGAGAAGAAACAGCCACGGAAAAATCCTGTAACATTCCTCGGCTGGTCCGTCTCCTGGTATCAAAGCGTTTCCTGCTGTGCTTTCACCTTTGAATCTTAATCCAGCGGCTTTGTAGGAGTGGAGAGAGGGAGTGGGCCAGGGCTCTGTAAAGACCCCTCTGAGGAGAGGGTGGGTAAAGCTGAGTCACACTGTGTCCTCCAGAGGAGCAAGAGATCCCTGGTTGGTGTCTGACAGGAGGAAATCTGTCCCCTGGGCTGTGCAAAGCTGTGGGTCCTGGTTGCAGAGTCAGTGCAGATGTTGTTGCTCACTCTGCCTTGAGTCCCAGCTCTGAGTCCCTGTGTTCCCCATAACCCTCCTCTCATTCAGCAGCCAAAGACTGGTGTCTCTGGAAAGGCAGCCCCCAAAACAGCTTTTGTATCAGAAGAGCACATTTCAGCCCTTACCTATTCATTAATGAACCACTCCTGCTGTGTGAGCCCCCAGCCCAGGTACAGGTGGCTGGACCAGTTTGTAGTTAGAAGCAATTCAGTTTGTTTTCTCGTGTTCTCCTCTGCTGTCCTGTGTGACTGATGGTTGGGATTCCCAGGGAAATAGCAGCACTCAAAGAGCAGTTCTTTTTCCTTCCTGGCCTGGGCTTGTAGGATCCAAACTGTCAGCGCTTGAGGCAGGTGCTGAGGTGCTCTCCCCATGGTGGGCAGCTTTTACCGCCCCCCTTTTCCCAGGATAGCCTGTTTTCTGGGAAGAGGGAAGATCTGGGCAAGGAAACTTGATCACAACAGAGCTGAAATTTCCTGTCCCAGGAGGAATGAGTGTCCCTTGCAGAGGTGCCAGGGCCTTTTCCTGATGGTGTCCAGGGTGGGAAGGGGAGCAGAATGGATCTTCACGTGGTGGGTGTGAGGGTGGAGAACACGGTGTCAGCTCTGCAGGGGGGGTGAGTGCCCTGCTCCCCCCCCAGGGGCACCGGCAGGTCTGGCTGGTCAGGAGAGGAGGGAGGGCTGTTCCCATTGCTGTCGCCTGGCATGGTGGTGTTTGGAGGGGTGGCTGCTGCCCAGCCTCTGCTCTGGGAAGCTGTGCTGCCTCTCCTGGTCCCAAGCCTTGCAAAGACAGCTATGGGCTTGTCTGAAGGCTTGCTCATGACACGAGTTTGATATATCTGCCTGCCCTTGGGAGCACAACCTGGTTAGATCAGTGCTTTGCCTGGTATGAGGGTTCTGGGGACACTAAAGCCAGCCACGTGCTGGGGGACACCTCCCCTGAAGCAGCAGTATGCTGTGGCACTGCACTGCCCTGCCTGTGCTCTAGTGTGGACCCTGTATGGTGGCAAAGGATGAGAGCAGGGAGCCCCAGGGACATAAAGCCCTGAAATGTCTTGGGATCCTCTTCCTCCTCACCCTCAGCTGGCTTAGCAGCCTTTCCAGGACAAGGAAGAGGTGGGGTGTGCCTGCTGCCCACAGGAAGGTTAAACACAGGCTAACCATGAGAACCACTATGGGAACTCCACAGCCAAAGTGATTCATGCATGTCCCCATCCCTCCCAAGAACTGAACAAATGTTGGAAACAGTTGCCACCTAAAATGGCTCTGGACCTGATCCTGAAGTCACCCAGGAAGGAATGAGGCTTTATTTCCTGCTCTTTAACATTTCTGTCACATCTCTGCAGTGTGTGCAAGGGCTGCCTTCTCTTACAAGCAGCACAGACCTGTGTTCAGGGGCCTTCCAGCCCCAAGATAATCCACTGAGTGTTTGACACTGAACATGGGGAGCCCAAATATGCTTCAGATGGAAGCCCTGCTCAGTCCTCGCTGACAGAGCATCACCCCACAGCAGCTCCCACACCTGCCTGAGTGCCAGTGTGTGTAATGGAATCCACGGGGATTGATGAACTCCACATCTCTGCTGAATTAAGTAGGTGTGAGAAAGGTTACTCATGTGAACTGGTCCATGCCCAGCTCATGTGGGTGTCTCTGAAGTGTCAGAGACACTTCTCCCAAAGCAGACCCTGCTCCTTGGAGAGCAGAGATGGCAGTTTATTGCCATGTACCTTGAGTGTGACATTTGGGCTTTGCCAGCCCTCACTCCAGGCAGCACCTTGGCTCAATTGTGTGGGTTCACTTTATGACTCACCCTGCAACTTGATGCATTGTGTCCAGATAAAAGATACTTTATCCCTATGATAAAACCGGACAAAGATGATGTCAAAATAAAAGAATGTTTTCTCATCCGAATAAAAGTTGAAGCTGCTGTTCTTGGGGTTATTTTGCTTGAAAACCTCCAGAGAAAGCAAGACTTTGAGTTTTTACCATTTATAGTTAGTTTCAGAAAATTCTGCATGTGAGGTTTGCTATCTGCCTTCCTGCCCTCGTTTGGAGAGGAGTGTGTCTGTGCTGGTTGTCTGGGACCATGTTGGGGCTGCAGGGGGTGTGTGACCACCCAAACTCGTGGGACACTCCTTGGGTAGGGAGGGGGTAACTCTGCTGGGTACTCACAACCTCCTGCCAAGGCAGCTGACCCAAGTGTTGTGGAAGAGTTGGGACCTGGAGGACCTGCAGACACAGCCTCCAAGAATTCACCCCGATAATGAAGGACTGTCCTTGCCCATCCCACCACCAGGAGCCTGGACATTCCCACAGTGGGATCACGGCCAGGCACGAGGGCAGCCGGTCTGAGGGAGGGCCCAAGCCCTTGGGGAGCTGTGTCTTCCTGGCTGTGTTTCATTGAGCAGGAGTTTAATTTTAGCAAACAATGCCAATTAGAGAGAGATTGTTCAATGGCTGCATCTCAACGGAGAGCAACAGCTGCTGGCACAGCTCTGAAGGACCCCATCTGTGGAGAATCCTCCTGGGACAGGGGAGGGGGCAGCTGAGCTCTGCTCTGCTGCTGGTTCAGCTTCTGGTTCTTCTGCTGCTCTGAGGTCACAATTCCTGTTCCTTGGGAAGCAGAGAGTGGGGCTCACCAAGTGTCATCACGGCCTTCTGGGGGATCTTGAAACATTGGGTTTAAAGGCTGTGGTTGCCTCCACTCATTGGTCTCAGAAGAGTTTGTGCCTCTGCCCACACATGTTGACTGCAGCTGGGGAGGGTATTTGTGTGGCTGAAGGGCCGGAGAGGGATGGACAGATCTATCTGCACTAGTGGGAAAGTGCAGAACAAATAAGCACAAGTAGGAATCAGGCAAAGGACCATCCTGTGTGGATTCTTGTTTCAGAGGTGAATTGATCCCATTGCTTCAATTAAGTTGTTCTTATTAATACAATTAAATTTTTGCTGGAGAAGGATCATGGATCACCTGCACCCTGAGTGCTTGCAACCATCAGACTGTGTCAAGGGAAAGTGTTCCACGAGAATGCCTCAGGATGAAAGTACCAGCCTGGGGTACCCAACATTAGTTGCTTTTTGGTATTTTTCTGGCTATAAAGAGAAAGTCTTACAAGTCTTTGACCAGTCAGCAAATTTGTGACCTTCCATCTGAATCTGTCCCTCAGAGAGCCCTAGAGACAGTGGGGGGATAAAGGTTGTAGGACTCATGTCCTGTGGGCTCTCAGGGGGGATGAAGTCCTCTGAATGTGTCAAAACACCAACCATACAGGCTGCAATGCTGATGTCCTCCTGAGGGAAACCAGACAGTCACTGTTGCTGCCCAAAGGAATTCATATCCCGGTGCAGGCTGTTTGCACCGTGAACTGTGCCCAGCCCTCAGTTAATTTGCCAATGAAACAACTTGTAAAAAAGGTGAAGAGAAACCACAAGAGGGAAAGGAACAGAATCACAAAGATGTCAAAATGCCTCATTTTGGAAATGAAAGAGCCTGCTGGCAATGGCAGAGCTTCACATGCTGAGCTGGAATCACAACCCAGGGAAAAAGGGAATGGATTAAACAGAACAAGAACTGAGGGACTCTAAATGCTGTCTTCAACATTTCAGTGGAGGCCTCATAAATCTAGGCAATTATGAGATGCACTTAGAGAAGCCCAGCACTATTATGTTGGGGCAGGAGGGCGACTCCTTGGAAACAAAGAATTTCCAAGGAGCTCTAGAATGAGGACATACTGGAGCAATGTGACCTGTGTGACTCTTTAGTACCTGAAAGGGAAAGGCTGGATGAATGGAGTGGGCTGGAAACACCAACTTCATTAACTCATGCAACACAGGACAAGACAAATGTTCCTTGGCTTCAGCCTCTTTCCTTTTTTGGATGCTTGTCTGAATCCTGAGTAGCCAGCCCTGGAGTCCCCTCTGGGTGTCAAGGTGACTCGTGAGAGGAGGCTCTCGGTCGAGCTCCTCCAGGGCTGGGCTCATGCCCTTGGTGTGACTGATTTTCCACCAGACACTGACAGGAGGCTCAGCCTGTATGGGATCTGCAGGAGAGAGATGCCTGTCTGTCTTACTACACTGTTCAGGAGCCTTTACAACAAAAACTAGAAGAAATGCATATTAACACACTATTTTGTGTGCTTTCCCCTCCAGACTGTAGTAGAAAGAGCCCTTTTAGTGTGTTAGAGCACTGGTGTGCTGGCCTGTGCTGAGGGTTCAGCCACCAAGAGCTGGCTGAGGTGAAGCAGGGTGGATTTTCCTGTGGCTCCAGGGTTGTGCCGTGGTTGGGGACAGTCTGCTCGGCACGGGACGTCAGTGCTGGTTGCAGTGCTCGTGGGACCTGACCCTACACTAGCACAGGAAGGTGAGCACAACCTCAGTGCAGGTGCAGGGCTCCCCTGCTCCACCCCAGGGGTGCTGTGGTTTGCACCTACATCCCCTCCAAGCCTCTTCCAGCACAGGCAGCACTGCCCACGGTGTCTCCTCACCTGGAGGTGGGAGTTTGGCACTTCCCTACATCTGGTCTCCTGCAGTTTTATCTTTTCACAGCTCAACGCCATCCCTGTTCCAGAAACATGAGCAGGGCAGGGAAGGGTGTGCTGAGGATGGAGGCACTGGACACTGAGGTACTTGGCTGCCATCCCAGAAAGCTCTGTTTTGGGGGTACAGTGGGATGGGCAGTCACTGGACAGCACCATCGCTCCCAGTGAGCAGCAGGAGCGGGGGTGTTGTGCCCTTTGCTGGGCCCTGCAGTGTCAGGGCGGGACAGAGCAGGTGAAACGGGCAGAGCAGTCCCCTGAGGCCGCCAGGGGAGGGCTGGCACAGCCCCCTGCCCTGACAAGGCAGGTGGTGTGGGAGCAGGGACTGCATGTCCCCAGGCTTCACACTGAGCCCAAGCCCTGGCTCTGGCCTGCAGCACTAAAACCACCCCCAGCACACCCCAGCACGGACCCTGGGAGTGCAGAACAGCCCAGACGGCCCCTCCAGAGCCCCCTCCCTCTGCAGAGCTCAGGGCTCGCTGTGTCTTGGCCGAGCACCTCCAGAGGGAGGGCCAGACACCCCTCTGGCTGCCACAGGGGAGCTCAGCTCTGGGATGCCCTGGATGTGTGTGGCTGCCCAGAGCTTCCCCAGGACCATCTCCAGCCTCGTCATGCAGTCAGGCAGGATAAAGCAAGAGCTCACTGGGTACTTGCTTGGAAGGGAGTGTTTCCCTGCTTCCCCTGTGTGGGAAGGTGAATGAACCAGCCCCAGCAGAGGCCATTCATAAAGTGGATGTGGGCCAGGGGATCTCGGTGGGGTCACGGTGCCCTGTCTCACCCCACAGCGCAGGCTGGGCATGGTGGCAGGCACAGCTCCTTGGCAAGGACCTGCTGGGGAGGGATGGGATATGTCTTTGCACATGTCTTGCTCACACCCCTGCTCCAAGAGCAAATCCAGAGGTATTTTATCCTCTGTACATTTGTTTAAGGAAGTTTAAAAGCAAATTTGGCCCCTGCCTTTGAATCCTTGCTCCTATAAATTCAAACACCTTGGACAGAGCATGTCTGTGCAGTCTTACATGTGACATTTAGCTAAAACCACTTACAAACAACTTGCATTACAAGTTTATTCATTCCCCACAGAATGTTGGCTCGGCTGAGTGTCTCACGAGCCATCTGCTGTGGGTGAGCTGCTTATCTTTGCTATCAGAGCCCTCTTCTAAATATTATGACCAAACAGAATTCCAAGAACAACATCCATCCCGCTGCACTGCAAATGCACAAAGCTGATAAACTGTTTATATATTATCAGCTAAATAAGTTGGGTTTATCTGGAAGGGTTGCAAAAGAAAGTCTCTTGGGGTGCTTGGAAAGAATGTATTTTGCAGGTGGTGCTGGGGAGATGGGGAGTTCATTTGGGCTCCACTCGACCTGCCAACTCTGCCTGAGCCAGCCCCAGGATGCCCATGGGATGGGGTCCCACCAGGGTCAGCAGTTTCCCTCAAGAGTGGACCCAGGAGCCTGATAAGTTGTGGTGCAGCAGTGGTTGAGCACCAGTTCCTTGCAGTGTGTTTGTGTGGCACATGGGGCTGGGCTGAGCCACTCGCCCCAGGTCCAGCAATGCGGGAAGAGCCCCCCGAGCTCCTGCTGCCCGCGGTGTCAGCAGCTGCCTCTGAGTCTCTGGGCCTCTGTGTCTCTCCTGCCCCACACTTGGCTTCTGCAGCCTCAGGTTACCCTTGGTCTGTCACACTAGATCACCTTCTTGGCCAACTTGTCCTCAGAAGGGGCAGCCCAGGGAGCTGTGTGATGTCCCTGCATGGGACAGCAGGGCCAGCTCACTCTGGCGCCTGGGACAGTGCCCAGAGCCCTGATCCCAGTGCCCCAGCATGAATTATCTAAAGGCCTGTGAAATCCACCCAAAGTGTCTCTGCCCTTCCCAGCCCAAATTGGGTATCACAGGCTGTGTTTATTCTTCCACACTGGGTTCTGTACATTGCATTTTGGTGTCAAGAAACCTTGGGACAAGGCCATGAGCAGAGGTCAGTGTGGGTTGGCGCAGCAGACCCCAGCAGTCCCAGCAGATGGAGAGCATTTGTTTTCCCTGAGGGACTTCAGATTTAAGGACATTTTGTCTGCTGGCTGCCAGCAAGAACATCCCACAGCTCCAGAGGGTTCCTGCTGGCCCCAGCTGCCCTCTCTGGGAGCACTCTGGATCAGCTGGAGCATGGCCAGTCCAGCAGCGTGGGGCACGGAGGGCCAGGCTGACCACGGCTCCTGGGGTGACCCCACAGGGCTGGGAGCAGCCAGGGAGTCAAAAGAGGATCTGTGGCACTGAACATCACCAAGTCTCCCCAGCTCTGGCTGCTGTGTGTCACTTTAGGACCTTGGGAAGTGGGAATTGAGGGGCTGTGACTGGGGTGGAGAGACGATGGGCTCAAGAAACCCCAGGGCAAAGACATCTCAGCCTGTCAGGAGGAAAAAGAGGAGCAGGGAGTTGTGATTTTAACAGGGATCCTGAAGCAGAGCAGGTCACTCTGGTGCAGAGCAGGGCTGTGAATGTGTCTGCCCAGAGCACTCTCAGCTGAGGTGCCAGGGCTTCTCTGCTGAGCCAGCAGTGGAGGAGTGTTTCTCCTGCTCACACTTGCAGAGGAGCAAAACTGCTGGAGAGGTATGAAAAGGACAACTGTGGGGAACTGAGCTGGGTCACATGGCTCATCCAGAGAAAATTTGTCATCCAGCAGTGAAAATTGTCCTCCAGGTGGTTCAGGGCTCTGTGTTGTGCCAGCCAGAGGGAACAGGGACTTGGGTGAGGAGGTGAAGTGAATGCAAGTGGGTATGGAGGAAGGGCTGGTGCCTGGATGGGGATCAGGGCCCTGAGGGGGAGCTGTGCTTTCTGCACAGAGTGGCAGGAATGTCCCTGCAGATGGAATGTCTGTGCTGACCCAAGCAGGGCTTCTCAGGGTGTCTGCAATTGGGAGCAAACTCACATATTGACTTCAGACTGAAGAAACCACCCCGGGGAGTTGTGTGGAGTTGGGTGATGCAGGGGAGCCTTGGGATGTGTCAGTGTAATGGGTTCACACCTTCCAAGCAGGTCAGTGCACAGCCTGTCCTGGTGCCCCACGCTGCAGGTGGGGAGTGAGACCTGGCATCAGGTGAACATGTTTCCAGGGGGGTGAACAGTGCCTGGCAACAAGAGGTGGCAGCAGGGCTGTGGCTGCAGCAGTGACAGGCTCTCCTGGGCCTTGGCGTGTCCTGGTGGAGGCTGGGTCCCTCTTCAGACAGCTGGCATTCTGCACAGCTGGAGTTTCCTGTGTCTGTGGGGCAGTAAACAGTGACACGTGGTACAGCAATAGGGATGGGGGACCCTTTTGTCATCTAACTCACCCCGTTTATGTTTTACAAAACTCCTCACAGTTCTAACCATTGTATTCAAACCATGTTTAAGGACAGCAAGGGATCCAGCCATGGCTGCGTGACTGGATCAGTCACAGCTGGGGGCTGTTCCAGTGGCAGGACTGTGGCTTGAAGCTGTTTCCAGCCAAGGTCCTCAATCGTTGCAGGGTTGATCCCCCACAAGGTTGTCAGAAGGTGGGAAACAATGTGGTTCCTGCACATCAGCCATAGGAAGGGTACTGCCACCTCTGTGCCTTGTGTTTGTCCCCTCAGGGCATGGCTTCTCTTCTGGCAAGCTCATCATATTGACCTTGAATGACCCTTTGCAGTGGCATTTTATTCCCATGTTCTCATCTGAGGAGCAACTCACTACACCAACCTCTAGCTGGTGGAGCTGATGCAGGGACAGACCCTGGCTCTCGATGCTTGGTGGCACTTGTGACACTTGTAGTTTCTGTGCCAAAGCTTGTGATCACAAGGTCTTGTTCCTGTGTGTGTTCAGGATGGAGGTATCAGAGGCAGGCACAAACCCAGAATCCCCTGGAGATGCCACCAGCCTACCTCTCTCCACTGTTCATGACTGTAAGGATCCAAAGCAGGAAGATGTTACTGCTCCTTCTTACAAACCTGAAAGAGGAGACAAAAAGAGGCCACAGTCTCAGGAAGCCTGTCAGGGAGTGAGACCAGGTATCCAGGGTTCATCCTTCCTTTTTCTTTCATGCTTTCACACTCTGACATACTACTTTTCATTTTTGGAAGAAAGATTAAAGGAGGGGGAGACAGTGGCTAATTTTTTTGTGCCAATATCCAGCCATCAGAAGTGCTGTCCCCGTGGCACAGAGGAGAGGGGACTCACTAGGGATAAAACCAGCAGGGACAGTCAAAAGGAACACAAAGTGTGTCAGGGCTGGGGAAGAGGAATGTTGTGGGGGAGAGCAGCTCCCTGAGCACTGATCTGGGACTGAGAAATGCAGTAGCTGCTCTGGGATATCCAGGCCTCTCTGCCAGCTCAGCTACTGTTGGTGACACTTTGGGGCCACTGCCATTTTCTGCCATCGCCCACCGAGAGCAGGTTCCCCCAGGTCACTTCTCAGTAGCTCTGCAGGGACTCTGGCCACACAATGTCTGTCTGGAGCTTCATTGGGGCAACGAGTCATTCCCACCCAAGCTGCTGCTGGAATGGGCCCTCACCCTGCCATGCCCAGACCCCCTGAAAACTCCTGATCCCACTAAAAGGCTGTCCTTTTGCAAGTTTCCTGCCCTCAGGGTGGAGAATTTCCCTGAGCAGGTCTCCAGTGTACAGAGGCACTCCTTGTCCTGGGTGCTCAGCCTGGCTCTGAGCCCCATCGGTCACCATATCTTGTATATATGAAGCAACTCCTTTGCATAAAGATATGGAGTTTATTAGGAGACACTGGAGCTTAGGAGCTGTCAGGAGTGGAAGTCAATTCTGTTTCTGACACGCAAAGAGCCTTTTATGGGCACAGGACCCCAGTGAGTGCCTCTCCCTTGGCGCTCTCCTCGCCCCTTCCCAGGCACCACTGGAGCCTGATACTTGGACTTCCTGGGGTTGGAGTTGGGTCCCCATCCCTTGCCGTGAGAGATAACGCCACAATCTAAGGAATCTCTTAAGCTGAACTCATTCAAACACACCCTCAGGCAGACTGTGCTCCCCCAGGCTCTTCTCCCCAACACTCCTTAACCCCTGTGTCCTTTCCTGGAAGCTCAAGGAGGTAGCAGGAGCCTCATGAGCCTGGCTGTGAGGGATCACAGGACACTGACCCTCTGCTCTCTCTCCATTGTAACATCAGGAGTGCAGCAGCACCAGCTCCTCTCCTGGCACTCCTGTCAGCCCTGGACCCCAGGGCTTCCCCATTTCCTTCTCTGCTCCATAGTGTCCCAGAGTTCCAAGGAGCCCTATGTTTGTGGCACTTTTCTGTCATATCCTCTCCTCAGCCCTCAGTCACTCCCACCACATTTGTTTTTCCATGACTTCTCTCTATCAGAGAGGGGGTTTTCACCCCTCAGGTCTCTCAGGTGTCACTCCCCAGGCTCCTCGGTCCCTTCAGTTACGAAACATCCTCACACAATGCAGATGTTCCTCCCTTTCTGTCCTCTTCCTGCTCTGGCCTTGCTACCCTGGCTCAGAAAAACTAACCAGTGATTTTCTATGAATTTTGTGGTCAAAAGATTCCTTTTCTGACCTGTGTCCAGGCCTCCTCCCAGAGAATACCTGGAATTTCTCTGTTTCTCCACAAGTATCATCCATATCTTTCAGTGATTAATCTCACCCAGGAACAGTTTGGGGATGGAGCTCACTCAGGCCCAGAGATCCCAGCTCAGCTTTCCCTGTGGATCCAGCTGTGAGTCAGTTCTGACTGCTGCAGATGGTCTGTCACCTCTTCCCAGCTGATGGGGGGGAGCAGGGTTCAGGCATGTCCCCCAAACCCTGGAGCTTGGAGCAAGCTCCTGGACTTGGACCTTTTGAAACTTGAAATGTGGGAGAATGCTCCCAAAGGAAGAGTCTTCACTTGTGTTCTGGATTATTTCAAAGGAAGTTGCTTTCTACCAGTGTTTAAAGCTTCAGCTGGGCTTGCAGGTCCCCTGCCCCAGGCTGTCTGTCTGTCCCTCCCTGGTGGGCTGTGGTTTATGTTCCAGGCCCATGCCATCCCCCACCCTGAGTGCTGGAAGCACACTTCCCTCTGGGGTGGTTTCTGCATGGCTGCAGTGTCCAAGGGAGCCTGGAAACAGAGGTCAGTGACCGTGTGCCATCCAACCCCGGGCCCTGGGCAGCCTTTGCTGAGCAGAGGAGAGACTGTGAGCCAACACCTTCTGCCAAAACTCCACCCAGATTTCTGCACACGCTGCTCCTCAGGGACAGAGCCCTCTGAGCACTGCGCCGTGGGCGGTGGGAGACTCCAGCAGAGACAGAGACATGTCACTGGGAATCTCACTCATTTGTAGCTCATTCCAGTTGCACAGCTGTCTCCTTTAAACAAAGTTTACTCAGTGTTACTTAATGCTTCAGCCAGGCCTGTGCCAGGAGGATGTTCAGCTGCAGCGTGTGCGACCGCTACCCACCGAGTCACTGGGGGGAAGCTGAACCCACAGGGCTTGGGCATGGAGCTCGTTTGGAGCTGGATCGAGCTGTTGGGACTTGGCCCAGCTCTCCCACCACTCACACACTCCAGGGACAGGGCTCACCAGACCAAATTGTCCTGGGCTTTCCACAGAAACTCCTCCTCACTCCATCCAAGCCCTTCTCTATTTCAGTCCTGCTTGTATCCCTTAGTTCTTCCTTGCTGGCCAAGGCTGGCAAGGCTGGGTGCTGCCAGCTGGGGACGGTGCTGTCCTGAACTGCACTCAGGTGAGCAGGTCCTGAGCACTCAGGTGAGCTTTGTTCCAGCGTGTCCCAGGGCAGATCCCAGGGTCAGGGCACTGGGCTCCATCATGACCCCACTTTGGTCTGTGGCACAAAGAGAATCAGGAACAGGCTGTGACTCAATGTCTTGCAACATCCAGAGGAAGAAATCACCCTGGGCTGTGCCTCAGTTTCCCCACTTGCAAAGAAGAAGAGTGCTCTGAAAACTTCAAGAAAAGCCTGCTGAGTGCCCAGATCATCTGGGATGCACATGGGCCCTGGGGTCCCAAGGGGTTCCGTGGGGCCTCTGAAGCTTCCCAGGTGCCCAGGAGGGGAGACTTCAGGACATATTCCTCTAAGATCCTTCCAACGTTTTCAGACAGTCTGTTCATAAGCCTTTTTGGACACTGAACTTCCCATCAGACCATGCTGGGGTTGCCTCCCTCTGTCCCAGGGTTGGTGGGAGTGCTGTGCAGAGCAGCAGCCAGCAGATTTATGGCCCCGGTGTCTAGACCAGCTCCGGTGTCCTGGGAGGACAGGTACATCCTGGTGAAAGGCAGGAAGCCTGTCTTTGGCTTTCTGGCCGTTCATCTTAGAGCCAAGAAGAGAGAATTTGCCAAAAATCATGCTGCAGCACTGGCCAGGGACACGGGGGCTGTCCCTCAGGCCACCCCGTTCTGCTGCCCATGGGCGACAGTGGGATCCACCCCCTGTTAATGGTACCAGCTTCCCCTCTGCAGCAAAACCATAGGGATGTGGTTAGGGTGGGATCCTGGCCCTGGGAAAGGGTCTGCCGGGAGCCTGATGCTGCTCCATCCTTGCTGGGAGTCTCAGCTCTGTGAGAGCAGAGCTGGGCTGGGCACATGGGGTTGGGGAGATGTGTGGAAAGGCTGGAGCAGGCAAAACCCACAGGCTGCCCACGTGCAAAGGGTTGAAGAGACCAATTCCACAAAGGAAGGCAGCTCGGTGTGAAGGGGCAGGGTGCTGGGATGCTCAGTGGTGCTGGGAGCCGTGGCAGAAGCAGGGAGGCATTTCTGTCCTGGGTGGGAGGCCTGGTACCAGCAGATCTCCTCAGCCCACTGGCAGCTGGCAGTAGCATCTCAGTGCTGCAGAACCTGCTGGGCTAAAGCAGGGCAGCTATGGGGACATGGGACCCTGCTGGTGGCAGGCTGGGCTGGGGATGGGTGCAGGAGCACCAGGGCAGTGTCAGGGTAGGGCGTGCTGCCACTTTGCTACTCACTTTCTCATTTTTGCCATTTTTCCTGAGATTTATCACAGGTGGCAGCACCTTTGCAAGCAAGAGGTCCGGGCCATGTGTCACCGTGCAGTTGTGTACGTGCACGTGCCTGTTGATAAACATACAGATGCGAATGTGAGGGGAAATGTAAATATATACAATAATTTTCCACAATTAAGAGATGTTTTAGAGAAGAAAATTTCCATTTTAGGCATAGGAAGATCAATTTTATAAATAAAAGATTTAAATAAACATTAGCATGGCTACATCAACACACACACACACGCACACACACACACACACATACACTCTCACTTTAAATAGGCTCCCACACTGTAATTTAAATAGTACAAAACAAATGAATTCTCCAAATATTGTTTAAACTGGCACGGGGGGTTATGATGTCATTTCTGTAGTAATCATAAACTTCTTTTCCTGTAATAAATATGATTGTTTTTCCCATTAACAGTCGATTAGGACTTTTGGTCTCTGTGGGCCCAGCCCCGGGCTGTGGCTGGTTTTGATTGCTGCAGGCTGCCCTGGGGCTCCATCCTCGTGCTGCTCTCAATAGGCACTCTTGGATTTTCTCATCCTTTTCCTCCTGGGAAATAAGGGCCGGCGCCGGGCTCGGAAGCGGGGTGGCAGCTCTGCAGCCTGAGGTGGGGCTGCCAGCTCTGACACTGCCTTCAGTGGAGCAGGACTGGGCCACAGGGCTGGGGACAGGAGCCAGAGACTGTCCCAGTGCAGGGCTGTGGAGGGCATGGGAGTGTGGGAGTGGAGAGAGGGTGGGCTCGTGATCCCTGTTCCCCCAGCCAGTGCCCTCCCAGAGCTGGTGAGGAGGAGCCCAGCCCAGCCTGTGTCACATCCCTGCACTGAAACAAGGCTGTCACAGCTGTGGTGTCACAGCTGGGGAGTGTGTGAGCATCCCCACAGCTCAGGGGGATGCTCTGACATCTCCACCTGCAGGGGCCTGTGCTGCAGCCCCTCCCCAGTGACAGAAAGGGTCAGATAGAAAAAGAGTAGGTTTAGATTAGACATTAGAAAGAAATTCTTGAGGATGCTGAGGCCCTGGCACAGGTTGCCCAGGGAAGCTGTGGCTGCCCCATCCCTGCAAGTGTTCAAGGCCAGGTTGGATGGGGTTTAGAGCACCCTGGGCTGGTGGAAGGTGTCCCTGCCCATGGCACGGAGTTCAAATGAGATGGTCTTTAAGGCCCCTTCCACCCCTCAAACAGTCTCTGGTTCTGTGACAGGGAGGTGGTCCCAGGTGTGCATTCCTGCACATCAGCAGATTTTCCCCCGTGGGTGCAGATGAGCCCCACTCCTGGTGCCCTGCTGGGACAGCACCTGTGTCCTGCACTGCCTGCAGCCAGGAATGGCCATGGCAGGGAGCTGGAGGCACCCAGCAGCTCCAGGGACAGATTTGGACTGGGACACACAACACTCCATGGGATCTTTTGCCCCATCCCTGGAAGTGTCCAAGGTCAGGTTGGACGGGGCTCTGAGCAACCTGGAAGTTGTCCCTGACCAAGGCAGGTGGGGTTGAAATAAGATGATCTTTGAGGTCCCTTCCAACCCAAACCACTCTGTGATTCTGTGATGATTCCATGATCTCTGAACAGGCAGAGGGTCCCAGTCTCCCCTCCCCCTGGCAGTCGAGTCCCACTGCTCTGCCTCCTGCTCACACACAGCCCTGCAAGAAATGCCATGGGAACATGTGGGCTCTGCCCCTGGAGCTCTGTTCATTCACACTTACCAGCACCAGGACATGGTGTCTCTGAATGACTTAGAATAATATTTGGAAAAATCCATCTTAAGTATGTTAGTCCACTAAGCCTTTAAGTCTTCACAAGGGCCTTAATTCCAAGGATGCTGGTGCATTCCTGTGCCAAGGATTTTGCAAGGCAGTGACACAGAGGCAGCCGGGCTTGTTCCACGCCCCATCCTGCTGCCTCCAAAATGGTTAACAAATGTCTTGCTGCTGGAAATCTGTTTCTGCTTAGCTGGGAAGCAGTGGGGTTCTGAACCTTGCTTTGTAGCACCCTGCTGGCAGCTTTTGTCATTCCCAGGCTTGGCATATTATTGGAACTATTAAATGATGTTGCATTGCCTCATTGTATTTAGATTTTAAACATATTTGTAAGGCTTTGAAAAAAAATTTTTTCTCATTATTAAAGCAATGTACCAAATACCTTCTAGTAAATAATGTGTCCCAGAAGTGCTCTGCTCACCCAGAGCGGGCTGAGGAGCAATAAACCAGCAAAAGGGAAGGAAAAAATAGCCTGGATGTCACAGCGATGTAGAGCCAGGAGGAATGAGAAGTGGGAAAGCATGGGATGATGCAGCTGAACTCCCTGTGAGCTTCTGTTCACAGGCACAGCCCACCCGCCTGGGAGGGCATCGCCTCCCACCAGGAGCCCAGGGCAGGATGCAGGGAGCCAAGCCCAGAGAGGGGAGGTGGGATGAGTGGGGTGTGCCCGGTGCCACTGCCCCTGGCAGTGCTGGCAGGGTGCGGCAGCCAGGGATGTCAGGAGCTCAGAGGTTCCCTGAAGGCTGCTGAGGGAGGTGGGAACAGCCTGAGGAAGCTCAGCACTCAGCTGCCTTTGCGTCTCAGTCCCCCTTGTCTGAGCAGCTGCCTGGCCAGAACACAGCGGGAGAAGCCTTTGATTCTCCAGGCTACCAGGCTGAATAAATCAGGAGACAAAGCCAACCTGCCTGTCCACCTACACATCCCTCCATATAGATGGAGATGGAGACACCTGTGTTTGGAAAACTGCCTTAGCCAAGTCATTTTACCAACCTTGCCCTGCCACTGCTGGCACTTGCTTTACCCAGCCTGGCAATGCCCTGCACATAAAACTCTCTTGTAAACTTTTTTCCAGAGTTTGGCTGATTCCTTGGCACATCTGAACTTACGCCTGTTGACAAATGTTTCTCTCCACCCATCTAATCAGAGCAGACCCCCAAATGCAGAGTTCATCTGCCTTTGCTCTCCCAATCTCCTGCCGTGGTCAAAGGGGCTCAGGGAGTGAGCCTGGGAGAGTCACAGCTTGTCCCATCTCCAGGCTCCCTCCCCAGGGAGGGATGAGCTGTGCTGGAGGAGGAATAGCAGGGGTCACTGCTCTCTGTTTACTTGCAGTGCCATACAGCCTCTGTGCCAGCATCTCCAGGCTACAGAGCTGTGAAGGCACCAATGAGCCAACCCAAGTCATGAGCCTCCCTCGCTTGTGCAGCAGAGCTAATTACCAGTGATGGGACTGACAGCACTAACCTGGGCCAAGGATATATTAGGTCAATCTTATGGAAGCTGGGAAAGTAACAAAAAGCAAACAAAATCAAGACAACAGGACAACAAAAAGCCAGGGAAAAGGGAAAATAGCTGTGATGCTGTTGTGATGTCTGTGCATGAGTATTTTTGCAGGGAAGGAATGCAGATGCATTTTTGCTGGGTTACAGCACAGTTCTCGACAGACCAGCAATGATGCACTGTAAACAGAGCATGCTAAAACACAGAGTTCTCTCTAGATCTTTCTGCTGTATTTTCTCCAAATAGTTATTTTGTAATAGGCATTTTATTTGCTTTGCATAGTCCCTAAATAGTATGAGCCCAAGTTCAGGAACACGCATGTTCTGGCATTTATTTTAAAGGGCTCTTTATTTAGCAAGTGTTGCCACAAGTGACATCCCCCCCCGGCTCCCCTTGCCCACAGTGCCCTGTTCCTGCTCTAAGCCAGGGTCCCTGATCCCCAGCAAGGGCTGAGCAGGGCCCCAGAGCAGCCCCTCTTCGCAAAACCACCTCCCCTCACCCACAGGGGAAGGCAGGAGCTGAGCTTGTCTGTGCTGTGGAACCAGCAAAGGTTATCCAGGTAGATTTTTCCTCCTCCAGTGAACAGGAAAGTGACACTGAGAATGGGGAAATCAGGCACATTCGAGAGCAAAGCCTTTTGAATTGTTTCAGAGACCATTAGGCTACCTGAGGATGTGAAGCCAAATTCTGAGCCCTGCTGCCCCAAGGTAATGCCCCACTGCCCTGTGTGCCCAGAGAAGGCAGCCAAGTGAATTTCCCTCTGGATTATGTTACAGGAATTGGGCCTTTTCAGGCATCTGATTTGCATCCAAATGAAGGTGAATCAGTTCCAGAGAGAATGGGACACCCCTTAAAGTGCTGTACTGACAAATGTGACATTCCAGAGGTAGCAGTCACAGGTGAAGGTGAGCAGGGCACCCAGTGCAGGGCAGCAGGAGAAGCTCTGTTATCTCCCTCTGAGCTCTCACCCCCCAGGGAGTGGGACCAGGATGTGGCCACAGGAAGGGGGAGGCAGCCCTGAAGTTTGGAGAATGAGTCAGCTACCTGCCTGCTTCTCAGCTAGCTGTGGGATGCCATGCCAGGGGAAGTTTTAGTGGAGAAACCAGACCTGGTCAGCACTTTCTGTCACTCACTGCAGTTGGGATTGAGTCAGAGGGAGCTCCTGTGTCAGTGCTGATGTTTCCAGCATGTTGGAGGATGCCCAGAGGTTTGGACACCATCCAAGGTCACCTGCCTGCCTTGGGGCACAGGAAAGACCACACTGTGCTGAGCATCACAATAGGAAGAAGGAATTTTCCATGTCTCTCCAATATTACTTTTTTTTTGGTGAGGAATACAATTTAAAAACTACCTTCTTTGAGACCTTTAAATCTATTTCTCAGTGGTTGCTCTTCGATTCTCCCTTCCCCCTCCAAATCTCCATGTCACCAGCAGGAATTCCTTTATGGTTTTGTAGAAAACAAATTGAAAACAAACTAGAAAATATTTTGCTTTTGCAAAAAAGGGGGAAAGGCAAACAAAAGTTAAATGCAATTTTCTATAGTGGCCTCATTTACGGTACCAAGTTTTGCCCATTGTGCAAAAGGCAGCTCATGTACCCAAGCAATGTAGCTGGAAAGGCAGCACTTTGGGCTGGGTGAAGCTGTTTGGGTTGGGAGATCACGCTATGGAATTGCATGCCAAGGAGAGCTTGCCATTGTGGTTACCAGCTCCAAATGGGAATGGAAGAATAGCCAAACTTTTCATAGGCGTTGTAAATTGTCTTTCCACAAACCAACTTCCAGGAATAACAGCATGCTTTTCTAAACGATGCTTGTTTGCTCTCTGCACCCCTTCCAGCCCTCCCCCTTCTCTGCTCTGCTTTTTATTCTTTTTAGTCATTCAAGTGATGAAAACTTAGGGAATATTTTGGTGACTTTCACAGACATTTGTGATTTTTCCTCCTGAACTGCCAAAGTATAAGTTGGCCCAGAGCAGCTAAGGCACTTCCAGTGGGATTTGAGGATGGTAAATCAGAGAGAGGCAACAGCATAGTGAAATCTTGGTTAGAAATTACAATGCCATTTCCCCCCTTGCAATGAACAGAAAGACAGAAATAACTTCAGGAAAGACTTTCCTGCCTCCGCAAAGCCAGTTGGAATTTGCAGCAAACCCAAAGCCTCTCTCCCCTTTCCCGCTCGCACACGCTCCACGTTTGGCTCATTAGAGAGTCCCTGACACGAGACCTCAGCGCTTTATCTGATACAAGAAGTGGAGCAGCTGCTGGACGGGCCTTGCAGTAACAGCCCACCTAAGTCGTGTGAAAACTGGGGCTCGATGGGGGCAGGATCACGAGAACGCCGGTTCTGAATCATTCCTGGAGCTGTTCCTGTGCAGGCCACACTCACACTCAGGCTGTTTGCAGCCCTGGCTCCTGCAGGCCTGTGTCTGAAGGTTGTGGTCAGCAGCAGCTCAGCCCTGAACTGCTCCGAGGACACTGCTGGCCATCCCAGCACAAGGACAGGATCTCTCCCAGGGGCTCTTTCACCTCCCTCCCAACACCGGCGGCTGGACAAGGGTCTCCTGGTGGTGTGCGCCTCATTGTTTGGGAATTGTCTGGGAAAAATGTGTGGGGGTTGACTCACTAGTCACTGCAGTTACAGGAGATGCTCTAGAGCAACACTGTACCCTGACAGCAGTGTCTGACGTGGGGCAGGAGTCAGCAGCTGAGTCTGTGGCAGAAGGGCTGGAATCTGCATCTTCTTCTGGCTCTACCATCTGCTGAAGGGAACCTGGACAGGACAGTGGTTACTGGGTCTGGCTGGAAGAGATGAGAAGGTCATGATGTTGAAAAGAGGAGTTTTGTTTTGTACAGAAGTAATTGGTGGGATTCTTCAAAGAAGCATTGAAATCTTATACTTTTAAATTACTTTAAACCACGGATTTGCCATCAAAAAAGGGATCACGCTGGACAACTCTGTGATGATTTAAAAAGTAAAAAAAGGCTCGAAAGTGCAGTGGAAGCACAAGTGTCATCCCAGGTGTGACTCAGAC
Organism: Neopelma chrysocephalum; assembly: GCF_003984885.1. NCBI lineage: Eukaryota > Metazoa > Chordata > Aves > Passeriformes > Pipridae > Neopelma > Neopelma chrysocephalum. Next base: position 508,690 of record NW_020897746.1, on the reverse strand, counting down.
AATCCAGATGTGAGGAGTCACAACTCCAGAATATAAACACAGAAGGGGATAAACTTTGGGAGAGAGACCTCTTGGAACTGCAGGACATGGTGTCACAGGACAACCTAATCATGAACACGAAAGAGGCAAAGGTGTTTTCCAGCCATCAAAGCAGGGAAATACCAGAAAACCTTCCAAAGGAGAGAAATGAAGAACAAAAGGAAACCGGTGCCATAAAGGTCATCATAGCAGGGACTGGACTTGAACAGAGAGTGGTGGGTGGGCATCATATCCCATGAATCCTAGGACAGGGAAGATGCTGTGCTTCAGAGGAAATGGAGCCCAGGGCTGGGGCTGGGCTGTCACAGGCACAACAGGTCACACCAGTTGTAGTGACCTTGGACAATCCCTATGGGGTGTCCCATGGGCAGACTGCAGTGACCAGCAGTCACACTGTCATGGTGCTGTGGGCCCAAGGGCACTGGATCAGGTTGTCCCCTGAAGTCAGACCATGACAAGTGGGACTGTCCTCCTTGATTGACCATATTGCAGGGAGTTCACGGGTAGGATGATGCTGCCACGAGCAAGAGTTTTCTGGAACCAGACCCAGTCTGGGGGTGAGATGTGAGGGCTGAAAGGCCAGTGGGAAACATGGGAGAGACCTCACAAAGGAGCTCTTAAAGGTGTGATTTTGAGCCATTCTTTGAAAATCTGAAAGCAAGAAAAACATAGTTTTAGAGAAGTTTCTCTCATGCTTATGGATCTTGGGCACACAGGGCTTTAAATGAAGTCACTTAACACCAAACTGGGGGGTCAGAACCTTCTCACGAGGTGGTGACTGTGCCCATGACACCTGATGCTGCCTGGGGCAGGGGCAGGGTCTGGGAGGAGAAGCCCAGCCCAGTGGGTGGCAGGAGCAGTGTGGGGTGGTGGGTGAGGGGTGTCTGTGCCCCCCCTGCACAGATCCCCCCATCTCTCCCTGCCACGTGCAGACACGTCGCTCTCCCTTTGCTGAACAAGGCAATACATTGTCTGGGGACTGTGGACTGGCAACTCCTTATTCTCTGGTGAATTGCCCTGCCTGAAAATCCAGTCCTGTGCATGTTTCCATTTCTATACCCACTGGTATAACATCAGGTCCTGGGAATGCTCCCCCCTCCTGCACTCTTTCAGGGGGTATCGATGTTTCCATTTAATGTGGGGTTTTTTGCCCTCACTAAAGAATTCTACAAATTGTTTGTTTATTGTGTCAATCTCTGCCTTTGTGAGCAGAAGACGGAGCATCTGGAGAGCATCATGAACTCTTGGCATGAATGTTCCTGGGAGGCTGTGCTCTCCCCAGCGTGAGAGCAGCAGCCCATCCCCACCCCCCAAACCCCCATCACATCCTCAGATGGGGTCTGAGCACATCATTCTGCTCCCCACTGTGTGAGAGGCGATGTCAGGGTGCAGGGAGAACCACTCTGGCTCTGCTGATGGACAGTCACTCACTCTGCTCAGGGCCATGTTCCCCTTGTGAAGTCACCTGCCTGCAGAGGAATGTCTCCTGATGTCTCATTCTCCAGGAATCAGCTTGGCTGATGCAGGAGATCAAGATCTGTCTCTCCACGTGTGCCAAAGCAAGGGCAGGCTGCTGTGCCCACCCACCCTGGAAATCCAGCAGAGCAGCAACTCTGAGCCCGCCTGCGAGCAGCAGCTTCACCTCTACGTCAGGATTTTCCATCACAATAGAGTTTCATTGGAGGAAAAATGAACTAGTTGATTAATCAAGAGGAAAATGTCACACAGGAATGCACTAGTTTGAGTTAAAGTCTTATCTGAGAAGGTCAGTGGTGTTTGGGAGGGAATGTCTCATGGAGGCAGAGGCAGACCACCCATCACCTACTTGTTGGGTCACAGCTGGGAGGGGGGGACAGCAAAGTGGAGACCTGACTCTGGTTCCCTCTGACCCAGGAGAGCACAGCACTCCCTACACCCCAAGGACAAGCACAAGCCTTTCCTATCTTGCTAGAGCTGCTCAATTATGTATAGTTAATTAATATTCATTAAGTGGAAGGGAAAGTTGGATTGCAGTCTGCTCATTAAGGTACTGACCTGGGCTCAAGTTCAAGTGATTATTCCTTTATTTATGCTGTGGAAAGCTGCAGTGGGACAGGCTGTACAAACCCGCCAGCCTAGAGCTCAGCTGGGGCCTGGGACACTTCCAGCCAAGTCCCCCCTCTGCCAGCACTGGAGAAGACCTTGGTCCTCCTTCCCACATCCCAGCTGGTTCCATGCCATGGCAATCCATTTGGGAGTGTCTTTGGTTTTTCATGGAAATTGCTCGAGTTTTTGGTTTGATCCTGGTGTGGGGTGGGAACATTTTCTGATGCTTTTAGAGGTTTAGTTGGAATGGTGAGGATCCTCCAGGCCAGCACTTGTGGGCAGGGCAGGCTGTGCTGCCCCGGCAGCCAAGGTGAGGGAGTAGCTCAGTGCTGCTCAGGGACTGCAAGAAGCAATGGCCCGGCCAGGCAGCAGTGCCTGACACTGTGGAGGGGCTCATCCCTTCCCACAGAGCTCTGCCTGCAGCTTGGGAGCTCAGCTGAGGCCGGGGTGGTTGGCATGGCATCCAGTCATGGCAGCTGGGGTCACCTGGGTTGGCAGGTAGATCATAGAATCATGGAATGGTTTAGGTTGGAAGGGACCTTAAAGACCATCCAGTTCCACCCCTTGCCATGGGCAGGAACACCTTCCACTAGCCCAGGTTGCTCCAACCTGGCCTTGGAAACTTGCAGGGATGGGGCAGCCACAGCTTCTCTGGTCAACCTGTGCCAGGGCCTCACCACCCTCACAGGGAAGAATTTCTTCCTAATATCTCATCTAAACCTACTCTCTGTCCTTGTGAAGCCATTTCCCCTTGTCCTGTCACTCCAGGCCCTTGTAAATAGTCTCTCTCCATCTCTCTTGTAGTCTCCCTTCAGGTGCTGGAAGGCCATAATTAAGTCACTCCAAAGTCTTCTCTTCTCCAGGTGGAACAATTCCAACTCTCCCAGCTTTTCCTCATAGCAGAGGTGCTAGATGCCCACAGAAGTATCTCTAGGACTTGGGAAGCAAGCACACTCCTCCTCTGTCCTGGTGCCCTGGAGGTGCCAGGGGAGGAATGGTCAGTCCTCCCAGCAGGCTGTTGTTCCCTGCTGACAGACAGCAGAGCCTGCAGGAGACCAAGGCCCCAAGGACGCTGCTGCCTGCTCTGGGGAGGATGGGAAATGGAAGCTGTGGCCTTCTTCAATGCTTTATGTGAAGTGTGGGGGCTCTCTGCCCCTGTCAGGGTTGCTGGGTGGTTGTCTCAGGCATAGCAGAGGATGCTACCAGATGGGGGCATTTAAACCCACAAACACAGCCACCAGTGCGGACTCCACAGCCGTGCTGGATGGAGGTGCACGTGCTGGGAGGCCACATGGCCTTGGGCCCAGCTCAGACTGGAAGCACTGGTCTGGCAGGGAGCAAGCTGCAAAGCCCACATGCTCATTTCTGTGCCCCAGCCTGGCACCAGGGATGTCTGCCCATGGGCAGGGTCTGGCAGACACCAACAGCACATGAACAACCTCTCTGAGATGCTGCTCCAGGTCGAAGTGATCCAGCTGCAGGTGTTTTGTGGCTCCACATCCAAAAGATGTCAGGCAGAGTGCCAGGCAGAGAGTGGGATGGAGAGCTCAAGTTCAGCTCCATCGCAGGCATGCAGGGATTTCTAGGGGAAGAATCTGAGGAACATTCTGGAACATGCTCCGAGGTGGGTTGTGCACCAGTCCACTGTGCAGAAGGATGTGCACAAGCACAGAGACAGCCTGTGGTGCCCTGCCAGGAGAGCTGGTCACACTTTTCTGCCAATTCATCTCAATGGAAACTTTCCACAGCCTAAATTTGTTTAGAAAAAACACTGAAATGAAACATTCTGCTGATGTCAAGATATTTGGCTTTTACATTAACTGGTGAAACGCTCTGATTTTTTGTTTTGACTTTTTGTTTCTGTATCCTACTGACTTTATTATTCCAGTATACCTCATAAAAAGGAGTAAAATATAAAAAAAAATTTAAACTGAATTATCTCAATTGGCTCTAGTGCCATTCTTCAAATTACACGTGACTGGCCAGTTGAAAATTTGTTGTTTTCATTCTGATTAGAGACAAAATCAAATCTCTGAGTGGCAGAATTTTCTGTGGATTGGGATTATGACTCTGCCAGCTCAAACTGCAAGTGTGTGCTTGGGACCCTGTGTCCCTCCTGCAGGGGTGAAGGGACAGGCTGTGTCTGCCCACTCTGCAGCAACAGTTCAACCCCCAGATAATGACATCTCCCTCCATGCTGTCCCCTTCTCTAGCGTTTTCCAGCTCCCCTCTCCCTGGGTTCCCTTTGCTCCTCCTGCACTTCACTCCCAGCCAGTGCCTGAATCCCAACACAGCCACAGTGCCAGGATTTTGGTACAAGGGAGGCAAAACTGCTCCTACATCTGCATCCTCCCTGCATCTGTACCTCAGGCTACCACAGCCACTGTCACCCCTGCTCCATCCTTTCCTCTCCTGTCTCTTCACACCCCTTCCCCCCACTGCCCACCAGTCCCAAAGACTGGGCACCACTCCTGTGTCTCTGTTCTGCTCTGCTGCTCTGAATGGCCACAGGCATGTTCTCCTGCCCAGGAGACAGACATCATGGATAGATCTCTCAGGAGTTTGGTTGAAAGGCTTTCCAGCCAGAAAACTCCAGTGGAGCATCATTTAAGCACCCCATGGGACCCTTTATTTGCAGTGACCCATAACACTGCAGACACACCTTGTTTCAGCAGTCAGGAGAGCTTTGATTGGCTTCTTGCTGCCAGGCTGTGCTCTGCACACACCCTGCAGGCACAGCCAGGGGTCTATACAGTGTGGGGTGTGTTTAGTCTGTCTTCTCCACACCATGGTGCAGAGGCTTTGCAGGGCAGCAGTGTGTGCCTGCACCAGGCTGGGTGAGAGCAGGGCATCTCTGTGCTCTGTTTGCATCCTCATGTACCTCTGCAGGAATCCTGAACAAACACCAGTGGGAAACAGCAGCAGGACAGTCTGTGGTGGTTCCTGTGGGTCCTTTCCGGGTGCCTTTTAGCTCACTTGGACAAAACCTTTCCTTTGCCAAGAGCTGGGCTTATCAGCACCCTAAGAAGTTGCTGCTTCTCTTGGGACACTGGAGAAAACTCCAGCCCCTGCTTTAAAAACACCTGAAGGTATTTTTATCTGATTGCCACACAGAAAGGAGCTGCTGATTAATTCATTATGGAAATTCCCCCTTCATCTTTCCATTGTAGATCGAGGGCACATCCCCTGCCCCAGAGCTGTAGGAACTGCTGAGCTGGCTTTTGCAGGCAGTGTATGAACAACTTGGGCAATGAAGCTGGTGAAGGGTCTAGAGAGTCAGTCCTATGAGGAGCGAATGAGGGAGCTGGGGTTGTTTATCCTGGACAAAAGGAGGCTCAGGGGGGATCTTCTCACTCTCTGCAACTCCCTGACAGGAGTGGGGAGCCAGGGGATGTTGGGCTCTGCTCCCACGGAACAAGGGACTGGACAAGAGGAAATGGCTTCAAGCTGTGCCAGGGGAGGATCAGGTTGGACATCAGGAGGAATTTCTTCATTAAAAGGATGGTCAAACATTGGCAGGGGCTGCCCAGGGAGGTGGTGAAGTCCTCATCTCTAGAAGCGTCCAAGAAACAATCGGACGTGGCACTCAGTGCTCTGGGCTGGGGGACAAAGTGGGGATCAGGCACAGGTGGGACTTGATGGGTTGGAAGAGCTTTTCCAATGATTTTTCTCAATGATTTTATGATTCTGTGATTCTAACTCGGTTGGGAAAGGCTTAGATATGACAGCCCAGTTAATGAGGCTGGGCCACCACCATCCTGACACAGCCCCTCTGCTCCCAAGCCTGTCCCACTGGCAGGTCTGACTCCTTTCAGAGCTGGTTTCTGTGCACTGAGCAGAAGTTCTGAGTGGTTTCCTCCCGGGAAGGCCCAGAGCCTGCCCCAGCCTGCATCATGCCACTGTGGGGGGAACCCTTCCTGCTTGGAAGCACTGTGTCCTTCAGCAAGGAACAGTGTTTGTTTATCCACCGTCTGTCTGGGTTTCTTGGTGGCCTGTGGGGACAGCTGCTTTCCGAGGGCTGCAATCAGAGAGTTGACAAGTCCTGTGTGTAAAAGCTGAAGGCTGATGACCCCTACAGTCAGCCTGGGAAATTCCTCCCTTCCCGAGGAGCTCCCGCCTGCTGCTGTCAGTGGCCACCCAGTCCCATCCCGGGATGTTCTTGTGGACCAGCTGCACTCCCAGCCCTCCTTCACCTGCAAAGAGCATCCTGGCCCAGCCAAGCCCTCCCAACAGAGCTGACTCCTTGTGAGTTGGTGCAACTCAGTCACTGCTAAGGGACTGAGAACAGTCCATAGGGATCACCCCTCACCTGCCCTGGCTTTCCCTGGAAAGCAGGGTGACCTGGCACAGCCCTGGCTGCTGCAGGGAAGGAGGGTCCAGGAAAGGGTGTTTGAGATAAGGCTGTTGCTATTCCCCTCACTCAGCACAGACCAGCCAAGAGGAAAGCCAGGAGGGGCCAGATCCCACACCCATGGATTGCAGGGCACCCAGGGCTTGCTGAGAGGAAAGGAGGACTCTGTGCTTATGGCATTGCTGCGGGAGGTTCTCAGCCTTCCCATACTCACAGAAGGGACTTATCCATTGCTCTGGAAGCACAGGAACCTTCCAGCAGCCAATGCCCCCATGGGAACCACCTTGGTTTTACCTGGAAGACATTTACTGGGGAGCCCCTGGTGTTACAGAAGCAGGGACACCCCACACCAGCCATCACTCAGCATTTACATCTGTGCCAAAAAAATCCCTTTGCTCACAGTTGTCTTCTTGTTCGAAGCAGTAGACCAGACAATCAGGGGGTAATTTTCTCGTTTGCATGACAAGGAGCCCCATGTCCTACTGGCTTCAGTCCCCAGCTCAGAGAAAGGCCCAGAAACCCCTGCAAATGCACAGAGATACCAGGACACTCTGCCAAGGGTTCACCTGCTCTGTGCAGCACAGGCATTGGTTTCTTGCACTATCACCTCTTATTTTTAGTAGTGTGGCTCAGATGGGGTCAGAAGCAGCATTAACCATCCCACCTGGGTCTGTTCAGACAGGAGGACACTGAGGGGAGAGCTCAGTGCAGTTCCACCTTCCTGGGCAGGGGCAGAGGAGGGGCAGGGACTGAGCTCTGCTCTGGGGGGACCAGGGACAGCAGCCAGGGAATGGCTGGAGCTGTGTCAGGGCAGGCTCAGGTTGGATCTCAGCCCAAGGTTCTTCCCCCAGAGGCTGGTTGGGCACTGCCCAGGCTCCCCAGGGCAGTGGGCACAGCCCCAAGGCTGCCAGAGCTCCAGGAGGGTTTGGTTGATCCTCTGGGGCACAGGGGGTGACTCTTGGGGATGGGCCTGTGCAGGGCCAGGAGTTGGACTCGATGATCCTTGGGGGTCCCTCCCAGGTTCTGTGGTTCTGTGGTCTCCAGTGTGCCTGTTGTCCCACAACCAGGGTTTCCCAGGTTTATTATCCCCTTGTGCACTATCTGTCTGTGTGTGCCAGCACACAGGTGTGTCTTTTTGTGAAAATGTATTTTGTCAGTTCTGGAGGCACCTGTAGAGATTATTCCTGCATGAACCATATTTAATCCAGGAGCCACTGGTGTGGTGCTGCCTGAGGGAATTCTACTGTTCCTGATGCTGTGTGAGCACAGCCTGTGTGACACTGAGCCCTGTGAACCAGCCCTCAGGGAGATATGGGCCCTACTCTGGAGCATGTTGCACACAAACAGACTGGACAGACAGGACTCTCATTTCTTAGGAGGGAATTGAGGGAGATCAGGGGAAAAACTCTTACACGTAAAGAAAACATGTTTTGCAGAAATAATTGGTTTTCCTTCAATTCTCTCTGATTTTTGATCAAAGATTGAATGGGCTGGAGCTGCATTTTGGCCCCTCCCGTGCATCTCCTGGCAGCTGAACCACTTGGACTTCCCCATCCCCTCCAAGGGCTGTCCCCACCTCACCCACAAGGCTCCATGGCCAAGGACAGCCCCAGCACAGGAGCTGAAGGGTTTGGTCATCGGTCCTTTCCTGGGAATCAGAACTTTCTGTGAGGATGAAGAGCAGCCTTTGAAGCAGTTGCAGGGTGTGTTCCAAGTGCCAGGCAGGGTCACATGGGGTGATCTGGCAGGGCTGGGAGCTGGCTCACCATGAGGAATGAGTTGGGAGGTTTGGGAAAAGGTTGAGGTTGTGGCCAGGGCTCAGATGGAGCAGGATAGAGCTGTAAAAGAGGCTGCTTGATGTGTGCTGCAGCTGTGGGCTCTGAACCTCATGTATTTTGACGTCTCCTCCAGTCTGTGACCCCAAAACTCAGGTCAAGGTTATGAGAAGAAGAATATTCCTCTCTCTCCAAGAGATCCTACCAGGCAAGGAGTTCTGATTGCTGGTGCCAGACCTGAGAGTGGTCCTGGTGCCTTTCCTTTGCAAACTGTCCAAATCATAAGTGTGTCAGAGGGCTGTGCAAGCACTGCTTGGCTGGGGTGTGACCATCTCCCCAAGGAACATCCCTCTGTGTCTGAGGGGTGACACCATCTGCACGGGGAAGCAGCACTGCTGGCTGCTCCTGGGAACCCCCAGAGAATCCCTGTGGCTGAGGCACACGGGCATCTGGGCACGAGCACTGCAGGAACAGTTTGTGGTCTCCAGTGTCATTGCCAGGCTCAGGGGGGATGGAGAGCAGCTCATCAGGGTGGTGGTATCTATGTCGTTCACCACAGGACACGATCCCAGACAGCTGGAAGGTTCACCTGATGTGAAATCCCATCCAGTGCCCACAGCCAATGCCACACACGTGGCCTGGGGGCCATGGGAGCAGAGCTGCCAGCATTGTCCCCATCCCCACCTGCACACACACCACCCCAGGACAGGCTCGTCCCCCTGGTGCTGGGATGGCCAGGGCTGGGCCGGGGTCCCTCTGAGTCTGGCAGGAATTCTGCCCATGACATCAGTGGAGTGGAGACTTTGTGTCGTTCTATTTAGAGAGATTATCTAGAGCAGCCCTTGGCAGCCCTGCATGGGTGGGATGCCAGATTTTTTCCCAAATTAGAGGTGAAATATGCCAGTAGAAATGCAGTGAGAGCCAGGATCTCTGCCTCCTGACAGGAAAGGTGCTGGCAAACTGCTTATCAGGGCAATATCCATCTTTCCAGGGGAGCAGGAAGCTGCTGACACCTCGCCCGTTGCTCCACTCCTGGCCCTGCACCTGCTCTGGCAGCTGCTCTGGCAAACCTGTGCTCCCCTCTGTGCCTCAAACATCCTCTGCACATCAGGGCACAAGGATGGGGTGCTGGTGAGGAGTTCTTGGCTTTCTTATTCCCCAGGCCTGGGTGCATGTTCACAAGGAAAAGGAGGGGGGAGGGTGGAACCAACTCTGAGAAAAGAAGTGAAAAAAAAATTCCAGTTCAATATAATGGGAAGTGGGGGTGAGATTTTTGATGTCACCATAATTTTCCCCCCTTCCAGGTGTATTTTTTCTCCCGTAAAATTTCAAGGACTAGGAAAGGTTTGTGCTTTGGGACCATGTGTCTGGGAAGCATCACTGGGTACTCAGCTGCAGCAGGTCCTCAGTCTCAGGGCTCCTCATGGGGCTTGAGTTTTGGGCTGAGCATTTTCCCTTGGATGCTGCTGTGGAGAGCACACACAGAATTATTGTTAAAAAAATGTCTAAATGGATAATTGAAGTTTTCATGCTTTATATGGACAGCTGAAATGTTAGAAGCACTTCAATGCAAAAGTGCAGTTTCAATAATTTGCTTTAATCTTAAGTTTTGGGATTTTTTTAATCTTATTAGGTGTTACTGTATGCAAGGCATCATGTTGTTACCTTTTGTAGTGTAATCAGACAATATGAAAGTTACTTTTTTTGCCTTTTGACCCAGTGAATGTTGAGACTATTCCACATTAATTTAATGAGAATCAGAAGAAACTCCTCAGTGTTGACATTTCTGATGCTGTTCTTGTGCTTGCCTTCTTGCAGTCTCATTTACTGGTACTCTGATTTGCCGGCATACAAATCGTTAATCCCCTCTGTAAATTAGTGTAGGGGAAGTTTTGAATCTACCTGTGCACATGTGTGAACCAGTGTCTCTTCCAAATGCCTTTTGTGCTAAACCCAGTATTAACTCCTCCTTTCTCTCTGCCTCCACAATAAAGCAAGGCCTGTTTTGCAAGGAAAATGCCAAACACTCAGCCTGGAGCAGGGGATGGGAAGGTGCAAACCTCCTCCCTTACAGATGTGAGAACATCTTCATTAAGTCCACTGGAAAGGTGGGGCCAGCACTCCCTAATCAAAAGCTGGGGAAGGGAGACTGTGACAGCAGTTTGGAAAGTGTTTGTAAGAATCCTCTGTACAGCCCTGCTGAAACCCTGTCCCTTGTTGAAGCTGAATAAAATGATGAGAGGCTGACAAGCCTAAAGGGCAGAAGAGCTAAAAGTGGGAAAAACAGCTGACCAGAAAGGTCACTGCAAAGGAGCAAATGCTTGAAGAACCATGGAAGTGGAGATGAAACTGCCTGGGGCAGCACAGATGAGAGCCCCACAGTGAATTTAACTGGAGGAAAATGTGGGATATCAGCAAAATCCTCTCTTGCAGGCAGCAAGATCTATGGGAGCAGAGTGGTTTCCCAGGGGACAGAGCAAGCACTCTATTGCTGGAGTAATTTAAAATTGGATAGGACAGAGTGCTTGGGAACAGGCTGCAGAGGCTAATTGTGGGGTTGGGACTGTGCAAAAATCTGGCATGCATGGAAAATAAGAGTTTGCTGCAGAGGGAGATATGTGTTGATCAGTTAGTGGTAGAAGGATCTGAGTAAACAGAGCAGGAGAGAGGGTTTGGATCTGGGGGAGATGAACTGCACCGAGTGCTGGTCCCTGCTGAGCCCCAGGACCACTGAAAACATAGCACTGCCCTGGGGCAGGGGCTCAACTGCTCCTCATGCTCCCCTGGGGAGAGGGTCTCTGCTGTCCCTCCCTTATCCTCCTGGTCTCATCTTGGCACTTCTGTGCCAGGGAGGAGCCTGGAGGAGTTTCATTATGCAAGGAGAAGGTGTGCTCTCCGTCCAGAGCTCAGCCCCCACCCAGCCCTGGCAGCTGATGGACACGGGTGCTGCCAGGCAGGTATGGCCACTCCACTGCCCCGGCGGGTGTGTGGGCTGATCCCCGATGGAAGAGGATCCCTGCCATCCCTCTGTCGTGATTTACAGCCCTGCCCAGCCCCACTGACCTTTACACTCCTCTTTCCAAACACCACAACAAACAGTGGGGCTGTGAAGTGCTGGTGGAGCTTCGCTGGCTGCTCGTGGTGGCTGAGCTCTGACCCTGTCTGGGACCCTTGCTAGGGTGAGCTGGCACATGCAGAGACCTTCCCCCTGCCCTCCACTGGCCCCAGAGCTGTGTCCTTGCAGCTGAAGCTGGGCTTAGTGCGGGTTCTGTGATGGGGGCACCTCTGTACCCCATGCAATGGGCTGCTGGCACCCACTGGGCCATCAGTGATGGGTTCAAACCATGGCATCCCAAGTGCTGGAAGGGCCTGTTATCCTCACCCACATGGGGATGGGCACCCTATGGCATGAGGGTGAGACTCCTCATGGTCCTGCCCTTCTTGTTCTAGGCCTGACACAAAGCTCTGCTGTAGGATCTCCCCTCTGTGGTCTCAAAAGGAGAGCACCCCACTGCCTGCTCTCACATCTGCCCCACCATCAAAAACCAAAGGGTCTTCAAGTGTCTGCCAGGGCAGTGGAGCTCTAAGCTTCTTGGGGGAACTGAGACCAGCAGACTGGGCACAGCCCTGCTGCACCTGACATACCCAGAGCTCCCTGGGGTCACCCTACAGGCTGTGCAGTGACTTCCTTGCCCCCCTTCCCTGCAAGACAACCCCTCTGCTGGGCCTTGCAGAGTTAAAAATAGAGCCTTGCTTATGGAAAGTTCATGTTGGATAAGAGACTGAGCAGGACGCCGCTGAGATCCTCATCTGAACGTAAATCAAGTGCTGCTCTGCAGGAGGGGTGGGCAGGCAGGAGCAGAACATGTGTCCCCTCAAATTAAAGATATTCTTTGGTCAACAGGCTCCACCTGCTCGTCATCAATGGGAGAGTGGGGCAGCTCCAGGCCATGACACCCAGGCTCTGGCCAGGACCAGCCACCTGATATAGCAGTGTCCTCCTCCTGTCCCAGGGGGCAGGATCCTGCCTGGGTGGGCTGTGGGTGACACCCTGCTGCTCCTGCTGCTCCTGCACTGCTCACAGCCAGACCCTTGCAATGTGGCATCTCCAATCCAGAGGTCTGGCTGAGCCTGGTGCTGTCACTGCTCCCTGCATGTGCAGGGCAGGATTTGTGCCCACGGCTTTCAGCCTGGTCTGGGTGGGAAAGGCTTTGTGATGCTCTGCCAGATGCCACCTCCTCTTTGTGTGACACTGTGGGTGGCTGGGGTGCAGTGGGAGAGGGGTTAAAGCAGCCTCCGGTGTGCTGGGGGCGGGTGCTCGAGCCTCTAACAAGGAATAGTAATGAATGGAAAAAGTGAAGTGTTTTTTCCCTAAAGCAAACAGCTCGGGCAGATTAGAAGCCCAGAGCGCGCTTTACCCAACTATTAATACATTCCTCGCTCATCTCAAACTAAACAGCCACACTGAGCTCCAAGTTCATAAAAACAGCATCAAATCCATGAGAGCACAGAACATTTATAGTGTCAGCCAGTAAAACTGCCTGCTGGAGGTGATGGTGTGCTGGCTCCCCGCCTGCCAGAAGGGACAGGCTGGGCCAAGCAGGAGGAAGGCTGGCAAAGGGACCCTCACCCTCCTCAGCAGGGACTGCTGGCAGGAGAGGAGGGAGCTGGGAGAAGCCCCTGACACTGCTGGAGTTGCCCTGCTTATAAATGCTGCACCACGGGCAAGCTGTCAGTGCTGGGACATGGCTGCCAGCACATGCCCTGGGATCATCAGGGATGTCGGATGGGCTCAGTCTTCCCAGTAAAAACCCTGGATGAATCCCCCCAGCCTTGATGTCTGTGTTCATCTCCCTTCCCTCCTCACAGGCCGAGGAAGAGATACAGCAGTGCAGGACGGAGCCCTGGTGACACCCTTGTGTGACACTGCCAACACAGAAACCTGGCGGATTCACACTTCCCTGTGTCCCCACGTGGATCAGGGGGACCGTCCTCGTCAAGGACCTGTGCCTGGGTGCCTGTGGCACTTGCTGGGGTAGGCAGCTGCTCCAGGGCCCTTGAAGCACAGGAGATCCCTGCTCAGCTTTCCTTGCTTACAAGTGCCGAGGCAGCAGCTGCTTCCCAGATCCCACAGCTGTGAGATCCATCTGCAGCACACGCCGGCTGCAGCCCTGTGCCTGCACCGAGCTCAGGGAGGACAAGGCAGGGCCATGGATGGCAGCAGCCCCTCTGCCCCCGCAGCCTGGCAGGGCCAGGGGGCTGGGAAAAGCCCAGCACTTGCAAAGGGAAATGGGACAGTGGCCAACTGGGGCTTTGCTGTGACCTTGGGCTGGGCAGGGTGTGAGCCCTGGGGTGTGAGCCCTGGGGTGTGAGCTCTGCAGACTCTCCTTGTGCCTCTCTGGCCTCCCTCCACCTGCTGCGAGGCAGATGCAGATGTTCAGTTCATGGGGTTTAGTGCAGGAGGGTCTGCAGGGACAAGGTACAAAGCCTTTTCATAGCAACTGGACAAGTTCTGAAAAATGGTATCCAGTGGTGTTCTGCTTCTCACAGAGTGTTTCAGTTCACGTTGGACATGAGGAAGAATTTCTTCATTACAAGGGTGGTCAGGCATTGGCAGGGGCTGCCCAGGGAGGTGGTGGAGTCCCCACCCCTGGAGGTGTCCCAGGAAGGACTGGCCGTGGCACTCGGTGCTCTGGGCTGGGGGACAAGCTGGGCATGGGGTAGAGGTTGAACTCAATGGTCTCAGAGGTCTTTTCCAACCTTAACAATTCTGTGCTTCTGTGATTTCCAGAGGGCTGGTCTATGCTCACTTTCTGTCTATTGGGCTGAGGTTGTTTAAGGTGACACAACCTGGGGCAGATGTTTGCACTGGGCATCACTTGGGGCCTTCAGATATCTCAAGAGAGCCAAACAAAAAGTGTGCAAGAGCCAGGACTATCCCCAGACTCCCATGAGAAGCAGGAGGCTGTTGCCCTGGTGTGGTGTCAAGACATCCTCCTGTGGCAGCTGGAGCTGGGCAGGCCGTGGCTGGTTGGAAGGAAGCTCTTGTTCTTTCGTCTCCCTCAGTCTGAGAAAACTGACTCATTTCTCAAAGAGGAAAACATTCAGAGAAAAAGGCCATCCCAGAAGTGATGAAAAACTATATTTTGTCTGGGCTGTGCATTGCAGAGCATCTGTCCTGCTTGGCTCTGCCCTTTGGAGCTCGAAGCCCAGTGCCTGCCCTGCCCAGTGCCCAGGACTCACTGGTCAGGCAGCTCTGCTCTCGTCTGCTCAGTAGCCATGGGGCTCCCACGAGGCTCATCTGACCCACTCAGTGGCTCAAGCCCATGTTGGGGGATAGACCTGGGCAAGGAGCCCAGCTGAGTGGACAAACTGGGAATGCTAAGGATGCAGTGCAGCAGCTGAGGCAGTTGCAGGGTTAATGGTAAACAGAATGGTTGGGAAGATAAAAAAATTCCCATGGAAAACTGTGATTTTGGGTTTGCAGAGGTGCATATTCCTATGGGAAAACGACAACTCACCCTGTGGAGGAATGGAGTTTGCTCTGGTTTATTCTGTGTTCTGATCCAGCTTCTAAGCAAGGGTCATATCTGCAAACCTCAGCTGAAGGGCACTGAGGGTCTGAGGTTTGAGCTGAGGCTGAGCACGGTGGCCTCTCACGTGTCTGGTGACTGGCAGAGCTGGCACAAACCTCCCCTGGCTGGTGACACTTGCCAGAAGGCTGTTGGGAAATCTCACCCTTTGCCTGTGTTAGGGAACAAATGAGGCTTCTTCGGTGACAATTTTATATACATTTCTGAGCAATAACAGTGCAGCTGCTTTCACCCTGCCAGGGACTAGACCCACACTGGGAAGGTTTCTTGGTAAAGCTCTTCATACCTAATACAGCTAGGCTGGAAAGATCCTATAAAATGTGCCAGGACAGAGGGCTCATTCCAGAAACTGTTGCTTATTAAATCATCTGGGTGGCAGAGGAAGAAGCTGATCAGAGATGAACTGATAAAGCGTGGCTCTGGGAGCTGCCTGACCTCAGTGTCATGTTCTGCCCCTTTTTTATCTTTCCCACACATTGCAAAAAGGCCTGGTCTAAAGTGCTGCTATATATACGGCCTGCTGTGCCAGCCAGCTGGGCAGCACAGAGTCAGGTTTACATGGATCTGTCTGGCATTAGAGGATCGAAAGGTTATGTTATTGGTACATTTCTGCACATCCAAACCATGAGTCATCATTTCCAGGAAGCCAAATACTTCCTTAAAGAGCTGTGATGCAAAATGTGTTTCCCAAATATTTTATTCTTAATGCAACCCTGGACATCGAATCTGGGCACACAGTTTATGAACAGCTGATCTACAGCAAAAGTCTGAGGTAATGGGTCAAAGCTGCCTGTAAGTTTAGCCTGATTTATGGACAAAGTAATTTTGTTATGAAAAATAAGCATACAAAGTACTTGGATGCTGCAGTAAAACCATGAACAGTGCACTTTGCCTTCTGCAGACAAGAACAAGGATGCAGCAGATCAGCAAACAGGCAGAGGTCCTTGCTTGTATTTTATACTGAGAAAACGCTGCCAATACTTCATATTGCTAATTGTTGTTATTACTATTATTATTGATAAGGGTGAAATAGGTTTTAAACAGATGTCTTTTGAAACTCTCCTGTCATCCTGTTCTCCAACACTGCCATGGGCAGGGACACCTTCCACTACCCCAGGTGGCTCCAAGCCCCATCCAACCTGGCCTTGAACACTTCCAGGGATGGGGCAGCCACAACTTCTCTGGGCAACCTGTGCCAGGGCCTCCCCACCCTCACAGGGAAGGGTTTCTTCCCTATATCTCATCTAACCCTGCCCTCTGTCAATGTGAAGCCATTCCCCCTTGTCCTGTCCCTCCAGGCCTCTGTCCCAAGTTCCTCTCCAGCTTTCCTGGAGCCCCTTCAGGCACTGGGAGAGTCTCTAAGGTCTCCCCAGAGCCTTCTCATCTCCAGGCTGAACACTCCCAGCTCCCTCAGCCTGTGATACCTGAGTAGGAACTGCACCTCTGCAGATGGGATGTGTCAGGGAGATTAAACACTTGTAGCTGAGACTTTCCAGTCTTTATGCCAAGGGGACAAGGCCTAGGCCCTCTTCCAAAAAACTTGTGTTCATAATTCAGAGCTGGAAAGCCCTGAAGTTTTTTCTCATTCTGGTTAAAGCTCACTGGGGCTGCCAGCTTGGTGATAGAGCTTCTAGCAAAGATAAGAGCAGGACATCCTGGCTTTAATCAGCCTGTGCATGGCATGGTGAGAGGTAATTCACCTCCTCTGAGCTGAGCCTTGCTGGAGTCCTTGTGTGTGCGAGGTCTGGCTGGGCTGGAGGAACACGGATCCTGTCCCTGCCAGGATTGCCCAGGCCCTGGCTGTCTGTCGGGCAAACAAAGTGCTGAGCTGTAGGTGCTGAGCTGCAACCACCACGTGTGTCCATCTGACCCAGCTGCCTCTGGCACAAGCCCCTCTCCTGGGTAATTTGGGGGCAGCTATGGGTGAGGGACTCTTCACAATGGGCAGGACAGAACAGACCCTGTGTTTTGAGGAAACGTGAGTTCAGGTGTGTAGGCACAAATCATGTCACTGCAGTCGTCTTTGGGACAGAGAACAGCCCAGAGACTTTTATTCACAATTTACCCAATCCAGCAAACGCAGCTGCCTCTCCCGGTGTCTCTCCAGCCATACCCGGCCTCGCCCTCCCCAGATGTGTGCACAGATGGGCAGCTGAACCAAGACCTGGCACTGGCTGGGCTTATCTACAATCACTGCAAGAGATAAATAACAGCAGTGCAGTGCCTGGCTCACCCCTTGCCAGGCTGCTGCTCCTCATTCCCACGGAGCAGCTCTGGGACTCAGCCACCCGATGTTTCTCAGAGCTGAACTGAGCAGAGCTGACTGAGGGGGTGGATAAGCCTGTTCCGTCTCTCTGGGATCCTCCGTGGTGTCTATTCTAAGGTTTGCTGCAGCAGACTCTGGGAATGGGCTGGGAGGCTGCTCTCGGGCTGCCAGCATTCCCTGGGGACGCTTGTGCTCTTCCCAGGTTGAGTGGCCACGGCCCGTGATGGGGGAGATGCTTTTTGCTGGCACCTCTCAGCTTTCCTGAGACTCTGCAAACCAGGCTCCAGGCCCTGCTGTCTGACATCCTGCCTGGCTAGACGTGCCCTCAGAGCTGGATGAGCCAGCTCAGGGGTAGGTGTGTGCCAGGAGGGCTCCCCCACACAGCGTTTCCCTGGGGCTGGGGGTGGGTTTACACACTGTCCCATTGACTCACCTGAGGCACAGCTACAGCTGCAGGTGTCTGAAGGACTGGAGCAGTCACTCCCTGCTTAAGTCACAAGGCAGAAAGTTTCTCAGACACACAAGTTTTCTTTTCCTCTCCTGCATGTTTTTTGAAGTCCCGTCAGAGAAGTTTTGCAGGGACTTTCAGGCTCCATCTCTCATGGTGATGGATCTACTGGACTACAGAATCTCTATCACTTCTTCATCTGTTGAACCTTGCTGGGCCCATGATCAAGGAGAACTTCTCCGAAAGAGCCAAATCCTTTTAGGACTGAAAGAGAAAAGAAAAAGAAACAAAATCTAAGTCAAAGTTTAATTTTAAGAATGGGAACAAGATAAAAATACAAAAGTAGTTGAAAAGGAATTCAAAAGAAAAGCTAAAAGGGTAAAATATTTACAGAAGGCATAAAAACTGTTTAAAGACAAAGTATTAGAGGCTCAGAATAAATATATACAACTAATCTAGAATGTGCTAAAATATCCAGAAAAAAAAAATCTACCATACTTTAGTAGTGAAAGAAGTTATAAGAAGAATGAGAGATTCATCAAAATTGAAATAATTTCCAAAGAAGGAAGATAGAATGGAGTACAAATTATGTCTGTAAGATGTAATACCCATAATAAGGACAGGTCAAAAATATTTTTAGGAAAAACTTGCTAAAAGCATAAAAGCCAATAATAAAACATTTCTCAAAGCATAAATAGTAGGAAGCTCATCAGAAAGTGACCCTGGCTCAGATCTCTGTAGGAAAAGACAGAAGAAGGTGAATGTTGCAGTGCAAGAGCTAAAGAGCTGAGCTGCTGCTCGGTGGGAGGGAGAAGGAACCAGGCCACACTGTGCCCATCCTTCACACAACCACCCAGCAAGGAAACAGCACAACCAACAACTGCTCCTCAGACCCCGGGATGCTCTTGAACACCAACCTGAGCTGAAGCTAACGAACATCTGGGGAGATGGCTGGCCTGAAACCCAACACCCCATAGTGAGGTCTCATTCAGCACAGGCACAATCCCATCCCCAGGGATCATGAGCTCCCACCCTTCCCCAGCCCTGTGCATCTCCCCACCCCAACACCACTGCTCCAGTGCGAGCTGTGACACTACTGTGGGCTCTGCTAAGGGTGGGACCTTCCTGCACCTGCTTAGGTGACCTCTGGCTCTGCTGCTTGGCCACTGTGGAACAGCCAGGCACTGTGTGATTCCCCTTTTCCCACAGTAAAGGACTTGAATGCTGTTCTCAGCAAAATCTGTGGGTCCTCACACAAAGCTGTGATCTGTTCCCCACTGTGATCCTCTGATTTACCTCACTGTGTGTCCCTCAGCTCCTGCCCCCAGTCCCACTGTCACAGTGCTGGCACAGGGCCTGGCAGCAGAGCACGGCAGCTCCTTGCAGATCAGGGACAAAAGGAAAGCTGTGCTGGGATTGGAGAGGTGCCAAGGAGAGAGGGGCAAGTGGTGGGGCTTGTGTCCTTCCTCAGCTGAAGGTGCTGTGGGCACCTCGTGTGACCCTGGGCTGGGTTTGCATGCCAACAGGTAATGAACTGCTGTTAGCCTGGGCTGGAACCAGAATACCTTCTGTCCCAGCTGAGCCCAAACTGGAACAGAATGAAAAAAATGCAGTGGTTGGACTCCCTGCTAACTGAGCACTGGGCTCTGAATTAGTGATTACTGCTGGGGAAAGAAATCCGGGGTTCTTGGGCGACATCATGGAAAACATTGGCTCAGTAGGGGAGCAAGAAGGGAATCAGATTTTAGGAATGATTAGGACAGGAACTGGGAACAAACCAGAAAATTCAGTTCTTCTATCTAAGTCCACAGCATCCCCACAGTCCAAGCTGGCTGGTGTATCCATTCCTGTCTCCTCATCCTCAGGAAAGTTCAGAAAACCAGAAAAGGACAAATCAGCAGGAGCACAGGCATCCAATGGTGCCACCACGAACCATTAAATAGACAAGGGTTTTTTTGCTTCAATAGGAGACATCCGAGTGAGGTGATGGGGTGGTGCAGGACAGCCTGGAGCAGTTTGTGAGTAGTTGGGGACAATCAGTCTCTGCTTCTTTCTGTTCAGGAATGAGGAGGCACTCTATGAAATTGTCAGGTAGCAGATTTAAAATGAACAAAAGTAAGTACTTTTTCACACAACCTCATGAAACTCATTTCCATGGGACAGTGTAAGGCCAAAACTGGAACTGGCCTCAAAAAGCAATTACATTCACAAAGAAAAATCGTGGAGACTATTAAACATGAGAGCCTAGTGATAACCTCTTGCTCACCAGACCCAAGGGCTGGGAATGGCAAAGACAAGCATCATAGCAGAGATCCAACATACATAACTGGCCAGCAATGGAGAGGACAGGCTGGCACAGGGGGATGTAGGGCTGACACAGTATAGCTGTTTTATGTTCTCTCCTATTCCAAGCTGTCCTTGCCTTCCTGGCTCTCAACCTGAGGAGATTAATTTCTGTCTTCTCCTTCAGCTTTGGTCTTTTAACATCCCAAAGACAGCCATGTCCATGAGAGAGAAACGAGCCTCTCCAGAGTAAGATTCATTTGACTGGGTGTGGACATGCCCATGCCCAGACCTCTGCAGGGGAGCTGGAAAACCTCTTCTTGCCAAGGTTTTGCCTGATCTTTTGTTCTGGGCAAACAGGATCTCCTCAGGGCCTGACTCACCAGCCTGTTCTCTGTGAGGTGCACAGGAACCATCCTCTCTCCCTAGCAACACATCTAGGAGGCCAAAACACAGAGCCAGTCACTTGCTGGGAGCTCATAAGCAGAAGCTGGGAGCTCATCTTAGGATCTCCCTTCTGAAGTTGATGTAGGAAGAGGAATTAATCCCTGGAAGGATCCATTTTACCTGCCATGACCTTCAGATGACACAGGTCTCTCTCTGCAGCAGTTCAGCTACCACCTCCCTGCCATCGTGTCGCTCATGTTTCCACTGACCTGTTTGGAACCCAGAGAGGAATCACAGCATCGTTTAGGTTAGAAGAGACCTTTAATATTATCAAGTCCAACCATAACCCTAACACTGCCAAGTCCACCAAGAAGGGAAAGGTACCCAAGATGACACCCACTCCCCTTCTTCTGGGGCCAATGCCCCTTCCTGGTGCTGTGCTGTGGCAGTGCTCTGACATGTGGCACTAGTGCTGGCACTGCTTGGCACGTGGGTATGTGTATGTTGGGTAGATGATGTGTGCACTGGTGAGGCCACACCTCAGATTCTGTGTCCAGGTCTGGGCCTCTCACTACAAGAAAGACATTGAGGTGCTGGAATATGTGCAGAGAAGGGCAACAGAGCTGGGGAAGTATCTAGAGAGTCAGTCCCACGAGGAGTGAATGAGGGAGCTGGGGGGGCTCAGCCTGGAAAGGAGGAGGCTCAGAGGAGACCGTCTCACTTTCTCCAGTGGGGGTAGCTGGGGGGAGTTCAGGCTCTGTTCCCAGAGAACGAGGGACAGGACAAGAGGAAACAGCCTCAAACTGTGCCAGGGGAGGGTCAGGTTGGACATCAGGAAGAATTTCTTCACTGAAAGGGTTGTTAAGCATTGGCAGGGGCTGCCCAGGGAGGTTTGGAGTCCCCACCCCTGGAGGTGTCCCAGGAAGGCCTGGCTGTGGCACTCAGTGCTCTGGGCTGGGGGACAAGCTGGGCATCGGGCATAGGGGGGACTCAATGGTCTCAGAGGTCTTTTCCAACCTTAATGAATCTGTGCTTCTGTGATTCTGTGTGTTGGTGATTACAAGAGACCAGGGAAACAATGGAGACCCTCACATGCACAAGAACATGCTCAAACCCTCACACCTGCTCCGTGCCCTCCGGGCAGGATGTAAGGGGAGGCACTGCTGGGGCTCTGGGAGCAGTGAGCCCCGAGGGGTGGCAGGTGCCAGGGCAGCACCAACCCCCAGGACAGTCACTAATGCTGTAACCACACGTGATCAGTGCAAACAGAGACTCAGCAGCCACCCAGCTCTATGGTAACCAACACACACATCTTCCAAGGACATTCAGTTCACTGCCCTGCTTCCCATCCGCCCCCACATGGGTGATTATGTAAATAGAGGATATTCTTAGCAGAGAGGATTCCCAAGAAAATGCCATGTTTCCTTGATGCAAGCAAGAATTTAGTACACTGGCATGAGGAAACACTGAGGTCTTCCTAGTGACAGGAGAGACAGAGGCAGGGAGGCCCTGCAGAGACCTCGAGAGATTGGAGGGCTGGGAATCACCAAGCATAGAAAGTTCAACAAGGAGAAGTGCTGGATTCTGCACTTGGAATGAGGCAGAGGAGGTTTAGGTTGGATATTAGAAAAAAGTTCTTCCCCCAGAGGCTGGTTGGGCACTGCCCAGGCTCCCCAGGGCAGTGGGCACAGCCCCAAGGCTGCCAGAGCTCCAGGAGGGTTTGGCTGATCCTCTGGGGCACAGGGGGTGACTCTTGGGGATGGGCCTGTGCAGGGCTGAGGGTTGGACTCGATGATCCTTTGGGGTCCCTTCCAACCCAGCATATTCTGTGATTCTGTGACTTCCCAGCAGGCCTAGGAGTGGGGTGAGGGTTTGGAAACATTTGCTGTGCTCTGCTCTTCTCCATGCTGGTGAAATTAAAAGGGGTGGAGATGGTAATGACATCTCTGAGCTCACCAGTGCCCAGCTCATGAGACAACAGATCTTCTGGAGCTGTAGAGAATCTGGGGATCTGCTCTCAGCACTTCTTACTCCCACCTGGCATCAGTGGTACCTTGGAGACCACGGGAACTTCCCCCATGGAGCAGATGAGGGCTGCAAGCAGAGCCAAGGGGCCAGTTTAGCTGGGCAGCAGCTGGTGTCCCCAGGTGTGACAGTACACCACCAGCCTGAAGCACATTGTTCCACTCCCCCCAGATGTGATGCAGGACAGGATAAGATGAGGGGCAGGGCAGGAGAGGGTTGTCTGTTCACCTGCTGCCACTTGTGTGGCCGAGGTGCACCCCCAGCCCTTGGGGGTGCCCACACAGCCCCCTCAGCCAGGCACTGCAGCAGGGTCAGGCTGGGACAGAACTGGGCTGGAGTTCAATCCCCCAAAATAGGGAGCTTTCTTTCCCTTGTGGCTGCCATTCAGGGAGAAGAGCAATAAATTCCCCAGGCAAAAGGCATATCGTGGAAGCTGTGAAATCTGGGCACAGTTTCTCTCAACATGCCTGACAAAGATAGACACAAAACTCATACTTCTCTGCTGGGACGGGGGGAGAGGTGGGGGGCACAGGCACAGCAGCCTGCAGGGCACGAGGCTGCTCAGGGATGTGTCACTTGTTCCTGGCAGGGACGTGGTGGGGGTGCAGTGAGTCTGGTGGGCTGTGGGCTGGGCCCTCGGTGTGCCAGGATGTGTGTGGGGTTGGGGTCAGAGGTACCACAGGATTTTGGAGCAGGGTGCTTCAAACTCTGGCTCCACTCATGCCTGGGAGGTGCTGCACTGGGCAGATGTGTGCAGAGTCCACTCTGGCACTGAACACGGTTTGGAAATGCAGGAGGCACCTGACCCTCCTTCAGGCAGCAAGAGGTTCACTGGGTTTTAGCATGAAGTGCTTGACTGGCAGGTGATACCGCAGGAAGGTACCAACAACAGCATCTTTGTACTCATTTGTGCCCTGGCAGTGCTGGGCACTGGGGGCATTTCCAGCTCTGCCTTATTGGGATGTGCTGCCTTTTCCTGCCCTCCCAAACCTGTCCATCCCACCCTGCTCCATCTCTCTCCACGTGAGGATGTGGTGGGAGGAAGACAGAGATCGGGGGTGATCTTGGAGCAGGAGAGCCCCAATGTGCAGCTGTGGACTGCCTGTCCTGCCCTCACAGGCAGTGCCTCAGCACGACCTGAGGTTGCTCCAATACCATTACCCCGTGTCCCAGCTGAGCCCCCAAGGGCCACCAGCCCTCACCTCTCAGTTGTCTCTTTGCCCCACACTGAAGCCTGTTGGCAATATATGATTCCATACAGTTCCCTGTGTGCTGCTTTTCAACATCCTACGCAATGTTTAGTCACATTTAACAACAATAAAATTCTCCTTCACGGCCGCATGCTGGAAAATGGGGCTGATTTCACTAAAAACAATGAATGTGAATAGTTCATGGTCTTCTCGCATTACCCAGAGATTTATCACATCTCTTGCATAATTTAATCTCTACATCTGTGGGACACAAATGTTTTACATTTCTTACATTTATGGGCAGACATCAAAAACATCTGTGCAGACCCAACACACAAAAACATCTGGAAGACATCTCTGCCTTTTTATGACATACGTCTCCTGATCTTTTGTCTGGAACAAGTGTGCAGATATCAGTAGTAGCTTTATGTGTTGGTTACTGGGCTTCCCATTTGGGCTCTGACAGGCACAGGGGAAAATGTGATCAGCTCTGAATTTCAGCCCATTTCAGCAAGTGGGGAAGCAATTCAGGGAGCTTCCCACCCACCCACGCTGTGAGAATTTGGACCGGGATGGGAACAAGGCAGCCAGGGTTTGCTGCTAAGCTTATGGACAGGACTGTTTCCTGAAGATTCAGGCTTGGAATTGTGCTGAGCTGCTGCTTCCATCTCTGGAGTGTCCCAGGCTGGTGCAGTGCTCTCCCCATTAGTGGAAGTTTTGCTCCTGCTGTTAGTGTCTCATCCCTTCAAGAGTGAGATCGGCACTCCCTGCAGGTGGGATGGGAGGCAATACCAGCATCTGGAGATCTTCTTTTCACTATGCAGTTTCTGTACAGTCATAGCAGTGTGTCTGGGACCTGCCAGCTGTGTCCAGGTGAGCAAGGGGACCAGGGCATGGCCTTGGGCAGTCAGCACACCTGGGCAGAGTTTACGGGGGTTCACCAGCCATTTCCCTGTGCCCAGGGACAGTGCCTGTCCCAGCCCAGTCACCCTGCCCAGTTTGAAGACAGGGAGCCTCTTCTGGGATGAAGAGAGTGTAGTCATTGTTCCTGGAGATTTCAGGCCCTGCCATTTGGGGAATAGGCCCTGGCTGGTTTTACTTTAGTAGTAAGGATGGGGCCAGTGTGACCCATAGGATTGCTGGGGCTGTCGCTGTTTGAGATGGAGGTGTGGATGGGAACTTGCTGCGGTGGATGTGATGCAGAAGATGAATCAAAGAGTTGCTCTTGCCAGTACAGGCATGATACAGAGCAGAGGCTGATGGAAAGATCCAGAGAAGCGAATGAAATGGCTTTGGGGCACTGAGTGGAGTGATCCCAAGGGTGATGGGCTGCGTGGGATGGAGCGGGAATGTGTGTCCTCAAGAGAGTAGCAGGGATGCAGTATGGTAAGCTGAAGAGAGGGAATAAAATATGTGACTGTTGGATGATAAGGGCAACAGAGAGCTTAGAAGAGCTTTAGGAGAGAAACAACACAGCAGGGATGCAAGGTGAGAAGGGCACAGTGGGGAATTATTGTGGTCCATGTGAACAGCTGCCAGCAGTGACCACCTCAGTGTGGTCAATGCCAGAGCTGCCTCAGGCAGAACTGACAGCTTGGTGGAAACCAAAGGATGAAACTCTCCTCAGGTCTGTGCTCTGCTCTAGCTCAGATACACACCTGCACCATGCCTGAGTTGTCCTTCAGCACTGGTCCAGTGTTGTCAGGTCAGTGGGGCTGGGCTGGGACGAGCAAAGGCAGATACTTCCTGCCTGGATGGAGACCTGCAAACCACAGCTGGGGTAAACAAGCCCAGCTTGTGCAGCCAGGCATCAAATGCCCTCATTTCTGAGCGTCCTGCCTGTCCCAGGAAGGAGTCCTGGTCACCTGCCCTGGGCTGTCAAGGTATTTCTGCCCCAGAGAGCTGCATGGAGATCGTGGCAGAGGGGAGCAGTGTCCCATCTCCTGCTCCCTCAGGAAGACAGGTGAGCCATCGTGTCCTCACAGCCAGCCTAGGGGCTGGTCATGGAAAGAGGTTTCCAGGGTGGCACAGGCTGTCTGGAGGGGTTGGTTGAGGTTACCAGGGACACATGTCCCTCTTGGACATTCCTAGATATCTGGGCCAATCCTGTGGAATGTTGAGCAGAGGCAGGTCCCTGGCTGTTGCACATGTTCAGGGTAGAGTGTGCAGCTCCTGGTGACAAACCCTATGACCATCCTGTGCTCCCCTTCCTCACATGCCCCTGCCCTCTGCAGACACATGTCCATATGGCATCTTGAGCTGCTGGTCTGCCCTGAGCCACCCAGAGAGGATGAGAGGGTGGAAGAGAGCCTTGCACCACTGGGGTTTGAATTTAGGGAGATGCCAAGTGTTACCCTTGTCTTTGTAACCTGTGAGAATCATGGGGCAGCAGTGACACCGCGTCACACCCCAGGGGATGCCCGTGGCCTCTGGGTTTGTTGGGAAGATGTGGGTTTGTTTGGAAGTACCTGAACTACAATGGCTGGCACAGGGTGGGGAAGGCATCCAGATCCTCCAGCTCCTCCAGCCTGTTTGGGTGGGAGGAAGGCAGGGACACAACAGCACCAGCCCTGAACTCACAGCTTTACCACAACAAGACCATGTGTGGAAACAGTGAAGGGCAGGTGAGCAAAGAGGCTGTGGGATGAAGGATTTGGGCAAGGCTCTCATCACAGCTCAGCACCAAAAAGGACCATCCAGGTCTGCTGGACAGGGGATGAGGTGGGAGGTGTCTCTCCAGCACGTGATCTCTTCTGACATTTACAAAATTCCTCCATGTTCCAACAAATGGTCAATGTATCTTTTTTTGCTTACAGCTGGGCATTTCAAAAAATACTCAGGTCAGAACAGGAAAAGCTTTATATGTCAGAAAATTTGAAATGTTTCACATGAGCTTTGGTCTTTTTTCTTTTCTTTTTTTTTTTTTTAATTAGAATAAAACCAAAATGCAGCAATTTAAAACTTTAAACAATATACCATTGTGGAAAGAAAACCTGGAAAGGTTTTGAACAGTTGTATGCATGGGAGGTCTTTCAACATCTTCAAATATTTACCTTTCTTGTTTTTTAACAAACAAAATAACAACAACAACAGCTGGTGTGCTTTTGCAAGTTTAAATTTTAACAGGTTTGCATTTTCCAAAGCCAAAATGTTTTGCTTGAATTTTGTGGATGAATTCCCAAATTTTTCTGATTGCCTACACTCTGATTACATGTGGGATCACATGAACAGGTGTTCTTTTTCCATGGGATGTGTTGTGTAAACCCAGATTTTTAGAGACATTGAATTTGATCAAACGTTGCCACATTTTCCCAAATATAACTGGTTGTGAGCTCTTGCTCCAAAATGAAGTGGTTTGAACTTCTGAATGGTGGCTTTGAGAAGCTTTTCATCGTGGATAAAGCAAAATATTTTTCCCAAAGCCCGTTTCAAGGAATCACTGACCCCTTTAAGCTGAGTCCTTGCAAAATCTTCGAGTGGAAGCAGAGTCCTGGCAGTCAAACCTGGGCTTTGGCAAACTCTGATCCACGAAGGGTTTAGAGCACAGAATTATCCACACTACCTGTCTGTGTTAATCACAGAGCTTGTTTTCCACATTTTTTTGTAGTATCTCTGAATTCCAGGGTGGAAATAAGGAATCAGCAGAGTAGCTTTTTCCATCTTCCTCCAGGAGTAGGAGGAGACACGCAGAGCACACCATGGCTTGGATAGTAAGGAGGTACTGACAGGGGAAGGGAGAAGTGTCCATACTGTGCCTGATTTCAAGATGTTTTGCAGGAGTCAAGGCCAGGTTTTGGTATCACCAGGGCAGGGAATGTGCTGGTGAAGGTCCAGAGCAGCAGTGTGGACCTGCTGCTGCTGCTGGGGGGCTGTTGCAGACTGAGCCCACACCTTCCCATGCAAAAATTCCCCCCCACAAGCACCATCTTTGTTGATATCAGCAGGATTGGACCCTTGGATGCACCAGGAGAGGCTGCCTTGTATGTCCTCCTCAGCCTGGAGCAGAGCCTGGAGCCTTGGCAAGCCCTGGTGACTCTCGGACTCCTGAATTGCAGCTGTAAGATGACAAAAATTTGCAGCCAAAATGCAGCCAAAGCCCAAATAACACCCTCCAAATCCCCTCACTGACAGGCCAAGGTGGCAGGACCAGCCTTCCTGTGCCCCTGCAGCTGTGGGAACGGGATGGCCCCCTGGTCCATGTGAGGACCAGGAGGTTGGGGATGTGCCCATCTCAGCCTCCTGCAGAGATGTGGCCTCCAGGGCTTTGGGAGCTGGCAGGAACAACGTAGTTAGGACTGAGACTTGGCAGGAAAGGTCTGCAGGAGGAGAGCTCCCTGGGGGCAGCCACTGCTCCCCCCAGACACAATACTCCACTGCTTCCAAGCACATTTTTCTCAGGCAGAGCTGGATAATCTACGGGAATTTTAAACACCAAAATGAGTAACAAGCTTGGCTGGAATTTCTCTGCAGGACAAGCAATGATCTCGTGTTCCTCTCCAGGGGTAAGCAAAGGGAGGTGGAAGAGGTCAGTGTTCCCAAGTCACCCAAATGGCTCAACCCATTGTGAAAGTGCCTTGGACTCTTTTGAATAGTCTGGGGGAGAAGAAACTGGCCAAACCCGCCTGTGTATGTTGTTACCTTGCTTCCCTGTTGGGAACAGCAATTCTCCTGCAAGGTATGAGATTGCTGAGCCCACCTTGCTTGGCTGCCCTGCACAGCTCTGGGAAAAGCTTTTGTGTCCTCTGTGCCGCCAGCCTGCCCTGTTCCCCTCTGCCAATCCCTGTGCCAGGATAGTGGGATCCTCAGCTGGAGGAGAGAAGGATCACAGAACCCCAGAGTCCCAGAATGGGTCATTTGGTACAACCTCTCTGCTCCAGCAGGGCCAGCCCAGAGCACGTGGCACAGGATTGTGTCCAGAGGGCTCTGGAATATCCCCAGTGAGAAGATTCCACCCCCTCCCTGTGCAGCCTGTTCAGAGCTGGGTCACTGCCCAGCAAAGAAGTTCTTCCTCCTGTCCAGGTGGAGCTTCCTGGGCATCAGTTCCTGCCTGTTCCTCCTGGGCCATTGCTGGGCCCCCCGAGCAGAGCCTGGTCCATCCTCTGCCCCCTCCCTGCAGCCCCTGACACCCCCTGGGGAGGGCCCCTCTCAGGCTCTGCTCTGGAGGCTGAACAGCCCCAGCTCCCTCAGCCTTTGCTGCTCCCAGAGCTGCTCCATCCCTTGGGCATCTCCGCAGCCTGCGCTGGCCCCGCTGCAGGAGCTCCCTGGCCCTGCTGTGCTGAGGAGCCCGAGCTGGGCCCAGCCCTGCAGATGTGCCTGCCCAGGGCTGGGCAGAGGGGCAGGAGCACCTGGTGGATGGAAAATCTCCTCTGGTGCAGCTCCTGCCAGCAAAGGAAATAGTCATCCTCTCCCCCTGAAGCACAGGTTATGTCTCCCAACATGGTGGTTACTATGCCCATCCCAACATCCATAAAGATGGATAGGAACACTCCATTTCTCGGATCCCAAAAAGCTTGGTACCCACAACAGCACCACAAGTCACCCAGAATCAACCAGTCTCTGCTGCCAAAGCCGTGGACTTTGATCTCCCCTTTTCACACTGGGGGACAAGCAGTGCCTGATCCAGAGTGATGTCCCCACGTCCCCTGGGAGGGCATTTCTCCTTCTGAAGCAAAGGCTCAATGTGCAGTGGGCAGGATTATGTACCCAGGTCACACACCCATGGCACACAGGGCAAGTAAAGCACCACTTGTGCAAACAGGGTCCCTGGTGTCCATGAATCCTGTGCTCAGGGTGGTTTCCTGCCCACCCCGGAGCCCCACATGTGTCACAGGACGTGTTGGTAAACAGCTTCCAGTGCTGTAGCAGGGAGGCACATCCAGTCAAGGCCAAAAGCCTCTGGAGCTATGGGGAGGTTGTGTGGAATTAATTTTTTCTCTCACAAAAACTTTATAATAATGTGTTCCTGTTTGCATGGGAATGCGACAAGGGTTGTTTATTTATTTGCTTTTAATAACTGAGAAATGTTTACTTCTAAAGGGTTCTCCTGGTTTTCTTCCATGAAAATCCTCCCAAGAGTTCAAGGGAAGAAAGATGAGGTGTTTGTTTGTTGGTTTTGGGGTTTTTTTTCATTATAATTCCTGCTTTGGCAAAAACATCTCTCTCCAGTAAGGGACAACATATCTGCCCAGTCAGGGATCAGTGCTGTGTGACAGATCTCTCCAGTGCCCGGAGGAGCTGCAGGCATTTGCAAATGAGCAGTAACTCCCAGGTTGGGGACCTTTTCAGGGCTCTGGGACCAGCATGTCGAGGCTGTTCGTGCTCAGAGCTGCTCCAGGAAACCTCCCTCAGATTCTTGGCACAGGCCTGGGCTCTGTGATCTGGCATTGACCCACCGAAAGGAACATGGAGGCTCATTATCATTTGCTGACCCAACTCCTGTTTTCATTCCTCATGACAGAAATCTGCACAGTGTTTAATGCAAACAGAGGAAACACATTTATTGCCCTTTCTAAAAAATTCTGATGTTTCAAAGCCATGGTCAGAATGCTGGAGTGACTAAATTTTTCTGTCTGTGCAAACCCAGCTCTGAATACTTTATATTAGGAAAACATCTTAAAAAATTCTGCCCAGGAGATATTTCTTTTACATGGACTGGACCTTCACCGAGGGGTCACTGGGCTGTGCAGGAAACTCTTTTTTTCTGCTGTAATTCTCCCCTGCAGAAACCAGATTTGACAGTATCTTGATCTTCTCATGGGCTTAGCCAGGTGTGTGGGTCTCAGTAAACCTGCATGGCCATGGGGCTGGTCATCATCCTCAGCCAGCAAATATGTTCTTTACCATCTTTTGAAAGAGTAAATAATAATTGCAGCACGACTGAAGAGAATCCCAGTAGTGGATCCAACCTGACCCCAGGGACAGGCTGCTGGTGAATCAGCTGAGCTGCTCCTGGTGTGCAATGGGCATAGGCTGGGACAGGCTGCAGGAAGAAATCAGGGATTGAGTGGGATTGAGTCTGTTTGCGGATGACACCAAGCTGAGTGGAGTGGTTGATACTTAGGAGGGAAGGGAGGCCAGAGGGACCCTGACTGGCTGGAGAGATGGGCCTGTACAAACATCATGAAGTTCAACAAGGCCGAGTGCAAGGTCCTGCCCATGGGCTGGGTCAATCCCAAGAACAAGTACAGACTGTGGGGAGAATGGGTGAAGAGCTCGACATGACATGGCCACGGCACCCCTGGGCTGCTCCCACAGCCTGGGCAGCAGGGGAGGGGTGGATTCTGCCCCATTCCCTTGCTCAGGTGGGACCCCACCTGCAGTGCTGCCTCCAGCTCTGGGGGCCCCAACAAAAGAGCAACATTGACCTGGAGTGAGTCCAGAGAAGGCCACAGAGATGCTCCAAGGGCTGGAGCCCCTCTGCTCTGGAGACAGCCTGGGAGAGCTGGGGGGGTTCACCTGGAGCAGAGAAGGCTCCAGGGAGAGCTGAGAGCCCCTTCCAGGGCCTAAAGGGGCTCCAAGAGAGCTGGAGGGGGACTTGTGGTGAGGCCTGGAGGGACAGGACAAGGGGGAATGGCTTTCCACTGCCAGAGGGCAGGGTTAGATTAGAGATGTGGAATAAATTCTTGACCATGAGGGTGGGGAGGCCCTGGCACAGGTTGCCCGGAGAAGCTGTGGCTGCCCCATCCCTGCAAGTGTCCAAGGCCAGGTTGGACGGGTCTTGGAGCAACCTGGTCTAGTGGAAGGTGTCCCTGCCCAGGGCAAGGGGTGGGACTGGATGAGCTTTAAGGTCCCTTCCTACTAAAATCAATTTTACTCCCCCCAATGAGGGCTTTGACCACAGTGTGCTCATCAGATCACAGTTTAAAGAGCTCCAGCTGTTGCTGAATCTCCACCAGGACACTGTTGCAAGACAAGCCAGATCACTTCTTGAAGTCACAGGTGGTCCTGGGGTGTCCCAGCTGACATGGTGGGTGCCCATGGCCAGCAGTGGTTAGGAGGGCCATGTCTGCTTTACTGATGCTCTCAGGGAGTCAGGCCTGAATAACTTTGTGTGAAGCTCCCAGGTGGTGTTCAACGAGCACTTTCAGGAGGAAATGGTTGAAATTCAGCATCAAAGAGGCTTTGGAGAGGGCTACAGAGGACAAAAGACTTCTAAAATAAGACTTATTTGCTTTTCTAAACACTAACAAAGTAGATTGAGCTCTAATCTTATACCAACTTTGCTCTGGTTTAATGCCACTCACTGATGTGGACTCAGACCTCAGAGGCTCAGGTGAGATCAGGATGTGATCCAGCCAACACGGACTGCGGGGCATCCTCTGCCCTGGCAGAAGTTCAGCCAGAGGGCAGCCTGGCCACAGTGTCATTTCCCCTGCCATGTGCTGGCACAGACCTTGGGATTTGCCCCACTGATTTGCAATCTGAGGCAGATGTGAAAGGAAAAGACCATTATTTTAATCAAATTAGAGCTCTGTGCATTGCTGCTTAGAGCAGCCTGAAGGATAACACATTGTTCTGAGGGTGCTTCACTGCCATGAGTGCTGTGACCTGTTAAATCATGTCAGGAAACCCATTCTGAGCAGCTTCAAACACATCTGCCATCTTTAAGGGTTTTGTAATTTCCAGTTTATCACAGAAGAATGATTTACACTTGCAATCTTGCAGAAACTGAGAAGAGACTGTTTACAAGAGCATGGAGTGACAGGAAAAACTGACAGAGAGAAGAGTTTGATGAGATATTGGGAAAAAATTCTTCCCTATGGGTGAGGCCCTGGCACAGGTTGCCCAGAGAAGCTGTGGCTGCCCCATCCCTGGAAGTGTCCAAGGCCAGGTTGGAGCAACCTGGGCTAGTGGAAGGTGTCCCTACCTGTGGCAGGGGGTGGGACTGGATGGGCTTTAAGGTCCCTTCCAAGCCAAACTGGTCTGTGACTCTGTGATTCTATAAAATACTATTTCAACATCCAACATGTTGGTCCACCTCACTTTGCTGGAGCTGCCAGGGGCACTCAGCCACTTCCTTGAAAGCCACAGAATCACAGATCTTTGGCAGTGAGCTGGTGCCTCTGATAAATCCAGGCTGACACAGCTCTGCTTTTTTCTGAAACTCCAATCCAGAGGACAATAACAAGTTTTAAGTCAGCTCAAGAATGGTTTTCTGTAGCTCCAAGATGCCTGTTTGCAGGACAGGGTGGAAGCAAAATCTTCCTACGGATACAGGTGTGTTGCACAAGACAGATGCATTGCCCACCTCATGCCCAGCCATGGGAACATGGGCTGCTCAGGGCTCTGCCTTTTCTCCAGGTCACCCTGTTTCTCCTGTCTCTGCAGGATCACTGGATGCCTTGGCATTGAAGGAGCCTTGTAAAGACTCCTGTCCCACTCGCCCCTGGCTATCACCAGCTGATCTCTAAGGGGGTCTGACAGTGATGGGCAGCACTGCTGGGCTGTGTTGCTTACAGAAAGAGTCAGGAGCACACAGCTCAAAATCCCTGCTCTTCAGTTAAGTGAATTGTGTATCTTACCAGGATTGCAGAAGAAATAAAGTGCTGTCATGCTGAGAATGGCTTTGCAGTCTTACCCTGTCCTCAACATAAAGATTAAGGGAAGGAGTTCTGGTTCAAGTGTTTAAGTGGGTGCCTGTATAATTGAATTTCATGCTTGTTCATTCCCTCTGAAGTGGTGTATGCAGGCAGTCACTTGAAAGGGGGAAAATCTTGCTCAAACCCTCTGTGAACTTTCCTACATTCAGTGAGATTTTTAATAATGGGTAAATCCTGCTCAGACCCCTTTGACCATGGGATGTTGATGAGAAAAGGCTTCTTTTCGTTAATGTTTCTGAGGACAAAGGGGTACCATGATCTCCTTACATCCAAATGACCTGAAATGTTTTCATGGAATCAAAGAATATCCTGGGTTGGAAGAGACCCACAAGGACCATCGAGTCCAACTCCTGGCTCTGCACAGGACACCCCAACAATCCCACCCTGTCCCTGAGAGCATCGTCCAAACCCTCCTGGAGCTCTGGCAGCCTTGGGGCTGTGCCCACTGCCCTGGGGAGCCTGGGCAGTGCCCAACCAGCCTCTGGGGGAAGAACCTGTGGCTGAGATCCAACCTGACCCTGCCATGACACAGCTTCATGCACGTATCAAAACTGATGCAGGCACATAAATTAATTGCAGTTGGTTCCTGTAGCTGAGTAAGCAACAGAGTAAGACCCAGGTACAGGTGTCCTCTGCTTGCCTGGCTCTCATGAGGAGCTTCGATGTCCTCAGATGAAAGCTCCTGAGTGACACCAGCATTCCTGTCACTGGAAATTGTTGTGCATCAAAGGCTCTGTGTCCTGTACCTGAAACCCTGCTGAGGTGGTGCTGGAGCTGTCCCCGTGGGGGCTGTGCTGTGATGGCACCCATGGGCCACGAGTGGGCTTTGAGTCACGGTGCTGCTCTGGGAACACCGTGAGTTCTGTGGCTGTGAGGTGTCACCTGCAATCTGGGGTCTGGTCCCTATCAGGCATTAATGAGTTGCAGGTGCAGGTTTTCAACATCAGGAACTTCAGTACAGGGCACCAGTGGGTAAGTGGTGTCTGGGGAGATGCTCAGACACGAATTAACCACCTTTCTTGCCAGCTGGCAGGACCATTGGTACACTTGCCCATGGTGGCCAGTGGGAGATTCATCCCTCATCCTCTGTGTGAGGGCCCATCTGCAGCCCCAGAGCAGGTGAGCAGAGCCCCACTGGTCATACCTGCAGTGGGTTTGACAGTTGGAAAACAAAACAACAGCAAGAGCAGAGGGAAGGCCTTGCTTTGTCATGCACACAGACAGGCAGGATGGCCTGGGATTACTCAGAGGGCACAGCATTGCCTGGTGTTGGGGCAAGGGGACATGGGTTGTGACCAGGCTGCCACAATGACAGCTTGAGCACGGGGAGCTGGGGCCTGGGGCTGCCTTTGGGTTTGTTCTCACTGTTTCCATAGGCTGGCTGGAACCAGTGGTGATTAGGGCTGCCAATGTCTACCACAAGCATGTTTGTGGCCAATGTAAATGCAGTAGTTCTTGTGCCAGCCTTGTAGAGCAAGTGGAGCCTTCCAGGACTAGTGCAGATGTGCTGTCAGGGGAGATCCTATTCCCTCTCAGTTCCCTTTGGGGTGCAGAAAGGCAGGTTTTTTCCCTCCTTCCAAGCAATATTTAAGGAAATCTCCCCTGCTCCCCATGGTTGCAGTGTGAACCACACACTGTTTCAAACTCAGCTTGGCTAAGCCAAGAGTTTTTCCAAAACAGGAGCATATAGCAAAGACCAAGATCCTCACCATGATCTGCAGGCTGTGAACCCTTCCTTAAATCTTTGTTCACAAATCAGACCCTTTCACTCCAGTTGTCTGCCATTTCTCCATCTATTACTGCTGTTGCCTAAACAGCAATTTTGGGTGTTACCACAGCTAGAGGATGGAGTCTGCCCAGTGTCCCTTTCCTCCACGCTGACATGACAGGCTGTCTGTGTCCCTTGGGCTCAGAGTTGTGTGTTCTTCTGAAGAAAACACTTTTCCCTCCAGCTGAAAGATGACTTTGGGGCTTGGTGCCTTTTGCTGTGCCCAAAATGAGAAAGTGATACAGCAAGGGGTAAGTAGGGGTTCCAGGGCCTCCTGGTTGAATACATCCCCTTCAGTGTGTGTGTTTGCACACATATGTATGTACATCTTCACTGCACCTGTGGTTTCAGTCTCTCCTCCTTTCTGGGTCACCTCCACACTTCTGAGGTGATGCAGAGTTTGAGGTCCCTGTGTGCATGTGTCAGTTTGCTGCAGGAAG
Organism: Neopelma chrysocephalum; assembly: GCF_003984885.1. Classification (NCBI taxonomy): domain Eukaryota; kingdom Metazoa; phylum Chordata; class Aves; order Passeriformes; family Pipridae; genus Neopelma; species Neopelma chrysocephalum. The sequence goes on along the minus strand of NW_020897746.1, from coordinate 473,441 downwards.
AGGTGACAGACCATCCTTTGAGGCAGAAAGGCAAGCACTGGTTGCAGTGAGGGTGAGGATGGTTACAGAGAACTGCTGAGGGGCAGATCTCACTGCAGATCCCAACTGCACTTGTTCTGTAGGGCCCAAGGAAGACAGGGGTACCCAAAGGAACTTCCCTGGCACACCCAGAGCATCTTAGGTTGCTCAGCAAGATTCAGCATACCCCCAGAAGATCACATGGCTTCCAGTGCCCTACTGGGCTGGGACAGCCTCAGCATGTCTGGAGTGCAGAGACACATGGCAGTCATGGCATCTCCCCCACTCCTGCTGATCCTGCGGAATCTTCCCTGATCCAGTGCCTGTACTTTATCCTGACATGCCATCAGCACCTCCTTTCCAGGTTATTGAAGAACAGTTTGGTCAAATGTGGCAGCTCAGCATTTCTGTTCCAGTGCATGTTTGTCTCTAGGCCTTGAGTGAGTGAGCAGATCTGGGGGTGTGTGTAGGTGTGGGCACATCCTGTGAGTGTGCCCATAGGGGAGGGCTTTGGGACTGTGGAGGGATGTGCATTCACTCAGGTGGTGAGTGTGTCTACAGGTCATGATGGGCTTTGGGACACCTGTTTGTGAAAGAACTACTTAGGAAAGTCTTTGCTTGGAGGAGTGAATCATTACCAGGCTGCCCAGGGCAGCGGTGGAGTCACCATCCCTGGAATTGTTTAAAAACCCCATGGGTATGGCACTTGAGGACATGTGTTTGTGGTGAACACAGTGGTGGTAATGGGCCGATGGCTGAACTTGATGATCTCAGAGGTCTTCTCAAACATTAACGATTCTACGATCATTGCTTGCAAGAGCAGAAGTGGTCACCTTCCCAGGCCTGCCCCTCTGCCCACTACTGTTCCCACCTGCCTGGCCTTTAGCATCCAGCAAAACCTGGATGAATCCATGAGACATGTGGGGCTTGTGCCATAGAGAGTTTTGGGTAACAGCTGTGCCTTTATATCCAGACACTGGAGTCAGTCAGAACCAAGTGCAGACACAGACTCAGGGTGTCAGAAAGGTCAAAAAATGAGGCCGTTCCCAATAAAACAAGATGAAAATTATCTGATCATTAGCAGAAGGAAAAGGGTTTTTTTCCATTGTGGCATTTGGGCAGATGGCAGCAGTGAGGAGTCCAGGGGGTGACAGGGTTGCAGGTACCTGTTGACAGAGCAAGACACTGGAGAGGAGGGGAACAGTCCAGTGCTTCCTTCTGAAACGTGTTGGGGGAACTGGGAGAGAGAGGTGTGTGGTGTTGATACTGTCCAGACACCAAGAGCTTTCCTGTTCCTTGGAGATCCCTTGTCAGCAAACCACAGGCACAGGGAGAATGTCCTGCACTGAATGCTCTGCTCTGCTGGGCAGCAGAAGGGGGTGAGTGGCTGCTGGCAGCAAAGTGCCTGGGCTGGGGGGCTGGTGAACGATGGGCATTGCTTCAGGAGGCTGGTGGAGGGAGGTGGCACAGGCAGGTTTCACATTTCTGACAGTTGTTTTACTACGGTCCCATGTTGTTCTCTCCAGTCTGCCCCCAGCATCATGGAAAGAGGACACTCCATCAGGGGATGGAGCCAGGAAAACCAGAGTGCAGGGTCACGGCACCAGGGCTGACAGAGCTCAAGGAGTGTTTGGATGTTTCTCTGGGGCACAGGGTGTCACTCTTGGGGATGGGCCTGTGCAGGGCCGAGGGTTGTACTTGATGGTCCTTGTGGGTTCCCTCCAGCTCGGCATATTCTGGGATTCTGTGACTCCTTTTTCCCCATCACCAACAAGACAAGCTGAGGCTGTAGACCCAGGACACCTTCCTGAGCCAACCTCTGCCTCCACAGTGCCGTGCCCAGTGCCCAGCTGAGGTGGGGCCATCCCTCCTCTCTCCAGGATATCTCAGTATCCAGCAGTGCTGGCAGTGCCCATTGGAGAGCCCGGCAGAGCTGGTGCTCATCAACAAGGGCCCAGCTGAAATCCCACTGCTGCATCTCCCTGCACCCAAGCCCACCCTAACAGCCCATTCCTGACACCCAGGGCAGTCCCTGGGCAGCTGGTCCAGTGGTGGAGCTGGAGCTCCCTTGACAAAGGCAGAGCACCTCTGTGCTGAAAGCGGGGCGACACTGAAGCCAGATTTAGAGCTGCACTGTCCTGTTGCCAGTAGACATTTGACCAGCACCCCTACACATGACATCTGTTTGTTCAAATGTAACACAACTCATGGGCTCTTTGGGAGCGTGTTGGTGCTGTGACATTAAGCAGCCGATCCCTCCTGTGCTTGGCAGATGCTCAGTCCTGCTGTGATATGGCCCGTGCCCAGCACCTTCCCCAGCAAAGTGCACTGGCATAAATATGTGAGCAATGCAGGTGACAGGCTCTGTGGCTCTGGCTGATTATCCCTTGCTTTTATGTAATTTATGCTCCAAAAGTAACTGTGCTCAATCTTGTCCATGAGCTTGATTCCTTTCATGTGGTTTTCTGTGCTAACGAGATTAAATCAGTTTCAATAGGCACCGTTTTAATGGAGATGATAAACTTTTATTGAACTCGAGCACATTAAAATGAAATGTAAGCAATAGGTGACTTTAGCATTAGTCTAGAGTCTTTTCCAATCTGGATCAAGCCAACATACCTTCCCTGTTAAGCAACAGCCAGCACCCCAGCACGTTTTATGAGCTTCTAAAAGAGCCGAAAAATCCTTCCCCCACAGTGCTTCCCTGTTTCAATGCTTCTGGAGGCTGAGGTGGAGCATTAATTGGAGCAGCTCCATGACCTGGTGGTGCAGCCATGGAACGAGGAATAAACACGGCTAAGTACAGGACTTCACATGTCCCGAAAACAGGAAAGCAGGGGATGGGTAATTTGGTGTTTTACAGCAGCTTTGTCTGCTAATCTGTGATCTGTTTGGTCTGCCAGTAGGATTATTATGGTGGGTTTACTGAAGAAGTGCCAAAAATGATGTTAAATAAACTGTTTACACAATGTAACTACAGGCTGAAAAGCTAAACAGAGAGTCCCAAACTCGGCCCCATCGCAGGTTCGAAGAAAAATAAACTCCTCGACACTTTCAACTGGACGCTGCTGCTCTGCAGAGGCTGCTCTGTTTGTTGAATATTAAAACATAAAATTAATGTGTTTCCCCCTCTTTCTGGGGCTCTTTCCAAAGGTCTCATGGTTGGAAACATGATCGGATCATTTTGAGCTCCTTGGCTGTACGCGGAATTTGCTGTGATCATTTTATTCGTTATAAAATATTCACATTTCAGAATGACTACAAGAAAGCCCATCATTCTTTAGAAGTAAGTTGTGTAATATTATTGCTGAGAGGACAGGAAGAGCCAGTGATGGCTCCATGTTCTCCAAGGAATTATAAGGGAAACCTGGGGGGCAGAAGTTCACGGTGCTCTCCTGTGTGGCACACGGGGAGGGTGGTCACACAAAATGTCATCTGCAGCAGTGGGTGGGTGATCAGGCAGATTTCTCCACCAACTAAAAGGACAATCTGGAGGGACACAGGAGCTTTCATCCCTTTCCTCCATTTTTGCCTGTCTTCCACATGGTTGTTTAATTGTTGAGGAAAAAGCTTGAAGGGAATTTGGAAGAATTAGTGGTGTCAGCTTTTTGGCCAGGGAATTGCATGCAAATCTCTCTTGAATTCTGGGTATTTGTGTCAGCCATAGCCTTCTCTCAGCAACCCAGGCAGTTTCTGCAGCACACAGCTTGTGCAGGACCCATCAGCTACAGCCAGGGTTCATTCCGAGCCCTTGTGTTGGTGCCTGAGGTGTGGATTTGGTTTTTTAACTATGGTGAGATGAACAGGGCATAACTGGCATTGGTAAGAACTTTAGGGCCCCATCCAGGATGAGGCTGTGAGGGGTCTGTGAGTAACAAATTCTGTAGAGATCAAGGAACCTCACGTGCACTGGCCATCGAGGACCGAGAGGAAGGACAGCATGTGCCTGGCACTGTTTGCACAAAGGTTGTGTTAATGTTCTCTGAGCATGTCAAAAGAGTGGGCACAGAGGAATCACCGGCAGAGTTTGCACAGGCTTTCAAAAATCCCTCATCAGAGGTGGCTGGAGGAGCTGGATCATCTGGGGCACAGTCTGGGGTCAAAACCTGGAGGCAGGAAGGAAAGTCAGACTTTTTTGTCCTGGTGCAGACCTACAACAGGGCCTCTAGTTCTTCTGTTGGATTTTGTGCTGTCAGCTGTTGTCATGGATTTAGCACAAAAATGAAGGGAGATGATATGAAGGTGCAGTGTAGAAATGCCTGTGTGGTTTTGCTTAGTCTGACATATGTGCATGCTCCATGACAGAGCTTTGGGCACATGAATGCACACTTTATTTATTTTTTCTATAGGAACCAGCTTTACTAATTGCACAGTGTTACTTTGTTCCCCGAGATCTTGTGATTAGATAAAGCAAAGCTGTGGTGACATTACACATGCAATCACGTCAGCACTGCAGCACACAATATGTTTAAAAGTGGGGGAAAAATCAATAATTAAATGCAATTTTGTTTTTTTAAAAAGACAACAAAACCAGCAGATGATGCACAAAAGGTCACTACAGGGTCAGTGGCCCTCTAGCACCCAAACCCAGGATGGGTTGACCAGCAAGGGCCTGTCCTGCTGGGTCACCAGCAGCTTGCTGACAGCACAGGAATGTGGAGACCCACGAGCCAGGCTCTGCAGTGTCCCAGCACCAACAGCCTGGAAGGGGCAAGGTCCCTGTTATCTGCCCCAGAGCTGAGGTGACATCCTGGCACAGGGCTCAGGGGGTCGTGGGGGAGTGCCAGGGATCGGGGCTGCAGTGTGATCCCACTGGGCTTGGTTCAGGCTGAGGGAGAAGGGCTGTCACCAGGGACAGTCACAGCAGTCACAGGGGACAGCCCTGCACAGCTCAGCTTCAGAGGGGCTTGAGAAAACCTGCTCTTCAGACCCTTTTGTAATTGGTTGTATTTGTCATTAGATATGCAAGAGTGAAGACAAAAAGACCCCAAGATCAAAGACCCCCCCCAAACAACCTTGCAGATCTCTGAAGGACAGACTTTCCAGCAAAGCCTTAATAAGAAACCAAGTGTTTCCCCCTAATTTTGATTCTCAAAAGGACTGAATTTTTTCTTGCTGAAGCCATTCCAAGGTATTCAGCCCAAAGGGTTAAAGTTTGGCAGAGTTGTAAGCAACTGAACAATGGGTCATATCATGGAAACTGTCAGGCAACCTTAAATATAGCTGTTATGATCTGCATAGTCTGCAATGCTCTGGAAACCAGGATGAGCAGCAAGGGGAAAAAATTCATAAAGCCCATGGAGTTGTTTAGGTTAGTCAGGAACAGAGAGGACTGCAGGGAGTGCAGGAAGCCAAAGGGCACCCAGGGAAAGGGGCAGGTGGTGGGAGGGCAGGAGCAGGGCAAGGAGCCCACCAGGAGCAAGACTAGGATGAGGCAGACTGGAAGAATGTTGGGAAGGGATGATGTTTGGTGTCTGGCTGGTTTGGGAAGTTCATCGAGCTTATTCGACAGCAGCTGGTGACCCCCCCCAGACCTTCTTTTTGTCTGGCCTCTCTGCTATGCCAGACACTGCATAAGAAGCACTTGGATGATCCTCTCAGGCACAGGGTGTGACTCTTGGGGATGGGCCTGTGCAGGGCCAGGAGACGGACTCAATAATCCTTGTGGGTCCTTTCCAACCTGGCATATTCTGTGCTTCTGTGATTCTGTGAACCGCTTTAGCATTTGCACAAATTGATCAGACAATGAGGAGTCAGGGTTAGTGGCAGCATTGATGTGGGGGTCTCACATCCTCACAGGGGAGCTGAAATCCACCCCCACCACTCACCAGGGGCTGCAGCATGTGGATGTCAGCTCCTTCCCCAACAGCATCCCAAGTATCCCATCTGAGGCAGCCAGCAAACATGGACTGAACTTAGAGCCCGAACAGTTCAAAGTGAGTTGGAAACTATTTTATCACAGCAAGATCAGTGCAAGCTGCAGTGCTGGATGTGAGCAGGAGCAGGGTGGGAAGCTCTTACGGGAAGCAGCTCTTAGTGTGCTGTCTGAGCTCAAGCCTGGCACAGGGAGGGAGTTGCTGAGGAACACTGAGCTATGCAGGAGGTCAGACCCAACATCCCTTTGGCCTCCAGCTCTACAGGCAGATGCTCAGCTGGAATAGTGTTATAGCGACGGAGCCTGAGTGATTTATACCCCTGAAGAGGTTTTTTTTCCCTCCTTCCTCCCCCCTGCCCTGCTCTCCCTCCTTGTCCATCAGCACTGATGGAGAACTGAAGGGCAGTGGGAGCATCCAAGTGCCCACCCACACTGATGCCCCCAGCTCGGACACATCCCAGGGAATGGAACCTCATGGACACCGCTGCCCTGCTGCCCCCACACAAGCACTAAGGCAGTGGTTTCTCTGCTGGCCATTTGCTCGCCATGTCTTCAGAGTCCCTCATGGACAAAATGCAGCTCTGGCTCTGTACAGAGCCTTGGGAGGGAGTTTGGCTCCTCTCAGTGCCCTGGGGAGCTTCCTGTCCATTCCTCCCAGCAACCCCACACCTCTCCCCATGAGCTCCTGTGACATCCCTGACACCCCATGACCCACCCAGCCTCCCCTCGTACCTGTCTACTCCCCCATCTCTGGCTGCAACCAAGGCTAAGATCAGTGTCCTGAATGCCAGGCAGGGACAGGAGCTTCTCTTGGACCATCGCTCTCAGAATCATGGGAAGATTTGCAGGGGCAGGTTTGGGGCAGGTCAGGGAGAGCCAGGGGAGAGCTCCAAGGCACAGAGGGACACCCCCTGTGCTATGTGGCACAGCACTGACCTGAGTATTTCCACTGGCCTTTTCTTGACCATTTTTGGTCCCTTTCATTTGTTTTTGAATCTGTTCCTCCTCTTCGCCCAAGTTCTTTGTGCTAATTGGGAACTGGCTCCTCTCGGGGTGGGAGGTCTGTCAGGACTGCCTTATGACAGATTTACTTTGTCTCTCTGTCTCTGCATTTTGGCAGTTTGGTTCTTCTGCAATGTTCTGGATTTGGATTTTGCCTCTCAGTGCTGATATCCTCACAATAGGCAGCCTATGGATTGACTAAATTAAAACATAACGAGCTGGAATGCAACTGGCAGCTCTGCAAGATCCCCATCAGCTGGGGGGGGGCCTTGTAAATGCACAGCTGAGCTGTGTCTCAGGGTGTGTGAGCTGATGGCACAGCCCGGTGTGGGTGGGCCAGATCAGGTGGGATGGGGATACCCTACTCAGTGTGCCACGAGTGATGGCACGAACACCTTGTCACACCCTCCCCACTGCAGGGGCTCGTAGGCACCGTGAGCTGAACCCCAGCAGGGGTGACACGTGGGAAGTGTCGCCCAGCATTGATCAGGGGTGTAGGCTCAAGAGGACAAGTTTAGAAGGTGGACTTCACCCATGTTGATCCTTGCACCCTACATGCTCATCAGTCCATGACTGGAGCCTTCTCTCCATCCCATTGCCATGTTATGAATGCCACCAAACCTTCTGCAGCTTGTCCCTCCTGCAGCACATTGCTTTGTGTCCATGCCAGCCGTGCACCCAGGAGAGGGGTGTCTGTAATCCCACTGCCTCTCTTCCCCTCACATCAGCCATGGGGTATCCATATAGGGGGTGTATCTCTCCCAGCACACCTTGCCCTGATTCTGCTTCCCCTCCAAAATTTCCCCGTTGTGAGTAGCGAGCTCCCCCGGGCTCATTTTCAAGGCAAAGGGGCTTTGCTCACCCGTGTCTGACTTGGCTCAGCCTGGCACGTCAGCGAATGTGACCTCAGAGAGCCCCGTTCCCTGTCCTGTGGTAGAGGTGACACGTGGAACCACTCGGGTTGTGACAAGCAGCCAACGAGCCGAAGAAAAGGAAACCCCGGGTGGCACTGAGTGTGGGATTGTAAGAATGCTCATCCCGGCTTGCCAGGCATCAGGAGGAGATCCAAACCCGGGGAAGGCCCTTGAGAAATGGATCCCATGGCTGGGGCCAGGGCTGTGATGGGAACCGAGGCGGGGAGCAAACGGGAACTGGGGAAGCAGGGTGAGAAAGAGGTTTGCTCTCCCTCCTGAGGAAGCCGCTCTCACTGCGAGCGGGGACCTGCCCGCGGCCCGGGGAGCTGCGGCCCCGGGAAAGGCTGCGCAGGGCAGGGCAGGGCACGGGGGTTGTTTGCGCTGGGTCCAACCCGCCCAGCAGCAGCACAGCGGGAAAACCAAGGCGGCACACACACGGGTCTGAGCTCGCTCGTGTCTCCTGAGGCAGCTCTGCCCGACCGGCCCCAGCAGGGCTGCCCGGCACGGGCTTGGAATCAGGGCACACGTTCTCCCCTGTCTGCAGCCGCAGGAGGAGAAACACTAGCACATTAGAGAAATCCGGGATGAACCAGAGGAGGGGACTGGCTAAGGTCTGCCCAGGAATGGTGAGAGGAGCAGATAACCACTCTCTTGGAAGGATAACAGGCAGGGTGAGGGTAAGGGGCAACTCCCATGGAAAGGCCCTGGCAGGGTGAAGGGCAGGAGGAGGTCTCCTTCAGAGGAGTGAGATGAGGAAAAACCCCCAGACCGATTTCTCTGGGTACCCTGAGGTCCATCAGGGCATTTTCCTTCTTGTTTCTCCTGAGTGTCTCACAGTTAGTGAGGCCCTGTTGTTCTTTAGGCTCTGAACTAAGGCTGTATCCCTTCCCCCTGAGGTCTGGGTACCCACCTTGCTCATGGGAAGAGGATTTCTGCACAGAAACTGGTTTACCTCCAAACCCCAATCATGCTTCTCTTCCAAGACAAGACAATAGTAGGACCTCAGGCAAAGTTTCCAATATTGGTCTCGTTTATTGACTGTGGGATATCTCTAAGTCCTAACCGTGAGGCAGGGAACAGTCAAACCTCACCAGTGCCCATATAATGCATGTTAATAACTGAACTAGGTGACTAAGTAAAGCCAGAGAGATGGTTGGAGAGGGGGATCAGAGATTCACTGCTGGTTAGTCCAAGAAGGGGTGTCATCTGGCTTGTCTTCCTGCACAGAGGGGCCAGAATGTTTCCCCAATGAGTACTTGCAGAGCACGTATTTTCAGCGGTTGTTTTGTATTGATTTTTGGGTTGGCAAAGGGAGAAATTCCTTCCACAGCCCCGGTTGACTTGTTCCAGTGCATTTTATTCTACATCAGATCTTCAAATTAACCTAATGATCAGCTTGATTAAATTATGGTAAATCAAGTAATAGATCCATGTCAGCTTTCTGGAAAGACATCAGTCTTGTTTAGCTCTGAACCTTCCAATCAGCCATCATTTGACTAGCTCTGTCTCTTCCAATCCCATGGGGATTTGGGACTAGAAACCCTCCTGAAGTGCCTCCAACCAACTTTTCTTTTCTCCTATTAATAGCTTGTCCTAGAAGAGTCAAACCTTTTTACGTGGGTTTCAGCTTCTTTTGGGACCCCTTTGCTCAACTCTGCTGCTGGCTGGTGCTGTTTGACCAGAGCAGCACCAGGATGGAATAGTCCATCCCTTCATTTAAACCCAGTGTTGTGTACTCCAACCCCATCCAACTCCAAAGAGTAGCATATGTCACACTTCACACTCAAATGACAGACCTGGGTGAAAAGACTGATTTCTTACATACATTAAGCACATAATTTGTTACTGACTGACACATGTGAGAGAGAGAGACAGAAAAGCAGAGAAGAGGGAGATGCCTCAGAGGGCAAAGCTCGTGTGTGCTGCCTTAATCCCAGCCAGCTGGCCAGGCTGACACAGAGATCAGGACTCAGGCCCCACTGTTAAGGTCGAGGCGATGCTGTTGGATGCTAGGGAGTAGGAGAAGAAGTATGAACCTGAAGGTTCAAATCTGATTTGGTTCAGCCTCTGGAGTGTGGCTCTTGAGAAGATTAGCAGGTGGTCTTGAAGGCCCTGCTTGTGGCAGCACAATCACTGACCACCTGGAGGTTGCTTGTCCAGAGATGGTGAATCATGTTGTGTGAGCTGAGGGATCCTTTACTCTAAAGGCCAGTGAGTGGATATGAGAATATAAGCACAGAGTCCTTTTTTTTGGCATCAGAAAACTCCAAGACTTCAACCAATGTCCAGCCATGAGCTGCCTGCTGGCTTCAGGAACTCTTCCTTTGCCCATTTTTGGGCTGTTGTCCTATGACATGTCTCTGTCATATGTCCCTCAGTGGCCACAATGGCACTGAGGCTAGGGGCACAACCCAATGGATCTGGTCAAGTCTCATTTCTGCAGTCAGGGACATATCTTTCTGGGATTTTAAGGTCCTTGGATCCAAAAATATTCCCAGTGCATAGGACTGTAGGTCACAGAATCACAGAGTGGTTTGCGTCGGAAAGGACCTTAAAGATCATCTCGTTCCACCCCCCTGCCATGGGCAGGGACACCTCCCACTAGCCCAGGTTGCTCCAAGCCCCATCCAACCTGTCCTTGAACACTTCCAGGGATGGGGCAGCCACAGCTTCTCTGGGCAACCTGTGCCAGGGCCTCCCCACCCTCACAGGGAGGAATTCCTTCTGTTATCTGAGACCCTTCAGGAGACAGGACTCTCAGCCATCTTTGAGTGCCCATTTCAAAAAATAATTAAGAAATGCAAATTTTGCATGATTTTCTGTGATTTCATCTCAACTTTTCACAGCCACACTTGGACAATATTTACAAAGCAACGCTTACTGTAGCCCAGGCGAAGTCCTGGGAGTTCCCTGTTTGTTATGCTCTGACAGCTCAGCACATGCACAAGCACCATGTGAATCCATA
>NW_020897746.1:429451-462657 GCF_003984885.1 Neopelma chrysocephalum | reverse complement strand
AGTTTGACCCAGGGATGCCACGGGGGCGACTCACTGGACTTGCAGTTTTGGAAACTCATGTCACTCATCCTGTCTGGATGACAGCCTTCCGTGCTTGGACTACATCACCCAGGATGCTCCGTGAGGTCTTTCCCATGAGCTGGGCTGAGCCATGGTGAATGTCCTTGGCTGTAGCCCAGCCTGACTCAAACACCATGAGGCCCTGATATGTCTTTCCAAATTAGAAAACTCACCCTTTTCCAGTGACAGATGATATTTTAAGAAACGTTTTGCGAGATTTGATTCCATCTTGAGAGAACACTCTTGGCCCTTTTTCATCTCGGAAAAGGGACATGGGAGCATGAAAGGGTTCTCAGGACCAGGGAGGCAGGAAGAACTGTTCTGGGGGCATCATGGCCACGGGCAGCAGAGGAGGGTCAGCAGTCCATGTGGATTTTGGAGAGGGAAACAGCAAACTTCTACCCCAGAGCTGTTGTGTGGCAGGAGAGCAAGCAAAGGAAGAAAGCACCAAGGGCCAGTGGGCAGGAGGTGAACTGTACAACACGACAGGGTCCATGGGTGTAGTGGGAGGGCTGGTGGATGTGCTCTCAGATCCTCATTCCTCGTGGAATCCACAACTACTGTGTTGTGATGCCCACAGCATCCCAAATCCAAAACTTAAGCCTCCTACAGATTCCTGTATCCTGATCTTCATTCAAACTAAAGCCATTGCTCTCCCAGACTAAATAATTGTGAGTACAACCCAGATTCAGCCCCTCGTTGGAAGCCCTGTGCTCTCTGCACATCTGCTTTCATCTCTGCCCTGCACTCCTCTTTTCCAGCACCTCCTCTCTGCTGAGATGCTGAAGGTGACTCTGCAGGTCCATGAGCAGGAAAGGACACAGGGAGCAGAGACCCTGTTTATGGCAGTGTATTTTGTCTAAGGACATTGCCTGGATATAGCATGTGGTTCTGGGTGTGCTGCAGGGCCCAGGGTTGGGGGATTGCACAGACCAGGGGTCTCATGACAGATGAGAGGCCAGACAATGTGCAGTGGCCACTGTGGCGGGTGCACCCAGGTCCAGCTCACAGCCTGCTTCCCAATTCCCTGCAGGGCAGGCATGGGCTGAGGGAGATGAAGTGGTGCCAGGGTGCCCTTCTCCTTCCATGAATTCATCAAAGCCCAGCCCATGCACCATGGAAGGGGCTGTGATTCTGCTGCTGTAGCAGCAGCGTGGACCTCCCACAGATCAGTCTGGATATATCCTCATCCCCATGGATTTGTTCATACCTTATACCCGTTTCACTGAGATCAGGATTAAACTGACAAAGGTCTGGATTTAGTTCGGGAGATCCCCCTAGGCTTGGATTTCCTCTACACAGGTTGCCTGCTGGTCCCAGCAGGGTCTTGAGCCTGAACCACACAGTTTGTTTTGATGCCACAGACAGGGTATGTGGGGAAATTTATCATCTGTATTCACGGAGGCCTCCTGTGGCAGTGCTCCTGTCTGGCATCCCAGACTGGATTTACTGAGAACCAGACAGTGATTTTGGCACTGGACATCTCGGCAGCCCCACCTGCTATCAGTCTTTGGGAAGACAGGACTTTCAAATTCTCAAGTTTCTCTCTCACAGCAGCTCCACAGCTCTCACAGATGTTCCCATCTATTGCCCTGCTGATGTGAAAACCCAGGAACACGATCCCCCACACCTTTGCCTTGCGACGTGTGCTTAGGGGCCAATCTCAGAGGGTTGTAATGCTGCAATTTCAGAATAATGGATTTCTAGTTGTGAGAGGGGCAACATTGTCCAACAGGCAGCTGCCAGGAGTTTCTGAGCAGCCTTTCCTGTCTTACCACAATGAAAGCGCAGCAATCATTAGTTGTTGTCAAAACACTGGACGTTTGTGACATTGAACCTAGATGAGAGTTTTTGGAGGGATCTGGGGAACTTGTAATTAGGGAATTACAGTTGTAAACGCAGGTGAGGAGGCACCTGGTTTGGATGGTGATGCTTGGTGCTCCTTCCCTGGTGTGACCCCTGACTGAGCAGGGTGGTGCTGGGCCAGGCAGCCTTGGTGTCCATTGTCACAGGGGGCAGCTCTGATGGGCCATCAGGACCCAGACGGCTCTTTGGATGAGGCTGGGAGGCATTTTCTTGTATTTGTAGACTGTAATAACTGTTGTCTGCTTTGGGTCATGCACAGATGATTTCACTGTGGTAACAACAGAGCCTTCAGACAGGGTTACTTGATGCTTTATGTGGACCCCCTTCCCCTTGGAAATGGTGGCCACATCCTTGCCCTGAGGGCAGTGTATGCCAGGAGTGCTGGGGTGCATGGCAGTGTGCACAGTGCTGGCTCAGCCCTTGTCTTGGGGGTTCATCTCAGTTAGGAGGTGGAGGTGAAAGGTTTGAGGATGACCAGTGCCACAGAATGGGAGGTCCTGCTCTGTCCAGCTCCCCCAGGCAGCCAATGCCTGCAGACATGGCCAGTGTGGGCACATCCCCTGCTACCAAACACCTGAGAGCACATCTCTGCCAGGTGGGGCTGCAGCCTCAGGGCAGCCCAAGGACCCTTTTTGTTGGAGGCTTCCTCGGGGTAACACAGCCCAGCTGCACTCAGGTCCTGTCCTCAGGGCTGGAGTCAAGAGCTATACATTGTGTTATGTGAGCCAGCACATGAATGTAAACAGCAGGCTCCAAAACAGTGGCAGGAGAATTAACTGATGCTATATGCTGCTGCTTCATGTTTTCTTTGGAGTTGAGGAATAGGTTTTGGAGAGATTTTCCTCCCCATTTTCTACTCGTGCCCTTGGACACAGCTCTGTTATCCCCAGCTGACTTGCCTAAGCCTATAATCCCTGGTGCTCAAGAGAGTGAGAAGAAAATAGGATTCAGAGTCCAAATGCCTCATGTGTCGGCCTCTAGAAGATTCCTACCATCTGCTCTGGCCACCAAGCAAAGGGATTGAGCTCATTTTGTATCCTGTCATGTAGTGCTGTTGTGCATAAGAAGCTGGAAAAGCCATGGTGGGATCTGTCTGTCACAAGTTTGGCACATGGACCTGGGAATGCCACACACCCCCATGGAGAGCTGCCCCTCATGCAGGGCAGTGTCTGATAAGCAGCTGTGCATCACCCCACAGAAACCTGACAGGCAGATCCTGTGTTCCCACCTCGAGATTCTGCAGCTTGGGAGCTTTTATTCTGCATGCTTCAGACTGCAAACATGCCAGCAATCATTGTGTTTGAGGTCAGGATAACTAATCACCAGTGCATTTACTCAGAGCAACCACTGACAGATGAAGGGCCTCCAAGATCATACCCAGTCCTCTGCTTCTGGCCAGCCAGAGCTCAGAAGCATCCTGCTCTGACAGGGACACCATGCTGGCTCTTTTGTGTGCTGCCAGCTGCTGTCATTCCCTAGGAATGCCCAGCTGGGGAGATACAGCTGCCTTTCCATCCTGTGTGTCTCCACACCACTCAAAAGGTGTCAAGCTGCAGTAAGGATGACCCCTATTATTTTTGACAGTCTGTGTTGCTTTGGTTTCCATGCTTAGGTACAACCTGTAAGCAGCTGTCGACGTGGAAGAAATGCTTATTTATTGTTGGGATGAAATTCTCTTTTATATGTGTCCTTTGACAATGAAGTCTGTTGCTGCCTTATATTGCAGCAAAAGATGAATTCACACTCTTAATTTAAGATGCTGTCACATACCTGGACCCAGTGCAGCCAGTACTTCCCACAGCCTGCAATTCCAGCCCTCTCCAAGCCCTGTTTTGTGATGGCAACAGCCATCACTGCTGGGGTCTAATGCACCAGGGTTATGAATCCTCCCAACGCTTTCCAGCATCACAGCACGATGCCAGGGAACAGGCAGCACAACAAGCCTTTGCTTTCCAGAGCGGATTCACAGATCCCTGGCTGCAAGTCAGGGGTGACCACAGGGCAGGGATCATGCCCAGGAATGTCCATGTGCAGCTCTCCAGCACTACTTTGGTAGAAAGTGGGGTCCAGCCACACTCTCCAGGAAAAAGGAGCAGCCACCATATCCCTGAGCTGAGGTGCTGGTTTTGTTGAGCTGGACACCTTGGTTACAGCTGGCATTGTCTCACTTCCACCACCAGCAGTAAGCCCTGTTCCTTATTTTTCCACTAAATCAAAGATTCTTCTTGTAGAAATGTGGCCTTATAAACACTGTTCAGTCACTTCGTCATATTTTCTTGGATAAGTTAAATTAATTGACCTACTTTAATCTCTCACTAAAACATGCCCTTTAGACACAATGTTTTTCTGTAGCTCTTTTCTGAACCCTTTCTTTTTTTCATTTTTCAGTATCTTAGAAGAAACTCCTAAGGCTAAAAATGGGAAGACTCTTCCAGTGTGTTCTTATCAATGTCATAAACAGATAACTTTGACACTGCTCTCAGAGTCAGTGTTACCCAGTCCCTGCAGCAATGTTGCATTCCCACATGGAGACAGAGCATCACTGGGGCAATATTTGCTGATGTTGTCAGCAGTAACCCCAAGGTCATTTTCAAGGTCATGGCTTTCCAGGGTACAGTGCACTGTTCCATCAGTGACATCTTCATCTTCCTTCTTGAAAGTATAAAACACTTCTGGATTCAGTCCAGAGAAGGGCGACGAAGCTGGCGAAGGGTCAGTCCTGTGAGGAGCAGCTGAGGGAGCTGGGGGGGCTCAGCTGGAGAAAAGGAGGCTCAGGGGGAATCCCAGGGGCACAGGAGGGGGGAGCCAGGGGGAGGGGGTCGGGCTCTGCTCCCAGGGGACAAGGGACAAGATGAGAAGAAATGGCCTCAAGCTGTGCCAGGGGAGGGTCAGGTTGGACATCAGGAAGAATTTCTTCCTGGAAAGGGTGGTCAGGCCTTGGCAGGGGCTGCCCAGGGAGGTTTGGAGTCCCCACCCCTGGAGGTGTCCAAGGAATGAGTGGACGTGACAGTCTGAACTGGGGGACAAGGTGGGGATGGGTCAAACATTGGACTTGATAATCCTGGAGATCTTTTCTGACCTGAATGATTCTCTGATCCTATGTTAAAATGCACAGTCTGCCTGGTTTACCAAATCCTCAATTACCTCAACCTTTCAAACCTTGCATGCACTAAATGCTGATGTTTTTCTACTAAAACACATTTCTTCAGCTCTGAAAACCAGAACAGCAAGTATTTTTCCCCAACAAGAAACATTTCTCCCAGATCACTGTTAAAGAGCTTGTGTTGTGGGAGGGTTAGAGCAGGACACTAATGTACCCTACCCCAAAACTCCTGCAGCACCATCAGAGGATGACACTCGATTAGCAGACACATTTCAGGGTCTGACTGTTGGACAGACTTAGGTCTACTTAGCAGTGTAAATGTCATTTTTGGTCAATGAGAATCTCAAGAACAAAATATCATGGAGTTTCAGCCTTCAGGGAAGGCCAGAGTGTTTACAGATCAAACTCCATAAAATTATAGATTGAATTCATGCTTTAAGATCAGAAACAGCTTTTGATTGTCTCCGAGTAGTGTTGTATCAGCTTGCCACAATTTCAACTGGGACTGATGTCAAGTTAAGAGGCTGACAGTTTATTCTATGCTCTGTAAATATTTGTACACTGTTGGCCTTTTCCAGTCCTTTGGAACAATATTCCAACTTTTGTTAAAAATAAACATGGATGGGGCGGAGCTCAAGGACCAATTCTTTATAAACTCTTGTGTGCTGATTTTCAAGTTCCAGCCTTTTGTAAGGGAAACTCTGCTTTCCACATCTCAGCTTCCCAACCTGTGACCAGTTGGACAGTAGTTGCATCAGTGGCTGCTGTTTCCAAGCATGACGATGCTACGTTGGGGTGTGAGCAATAGAAAGGATCCAGCACAGGAACCACTGCTGCAGCTGAGAATACTGACCCAAGAGATCTCTTCACACTCTCAGGTTACTTTTAAAGTCTCAGCTTCCACAAAGAGACTGCCAAGAGCTGAGAGCTGCAGCCTAGGTCAGCATCAGGCAAGGGAGAGGACAGATGGGAACCCCTAGAAGGTTGGCCAGAACACAGACAGGGCAGGAGGAACATCATCTAGCAGGAATCAGGGATGGGGTCAAGGATGTGTGAGGCCTGAGGTGTCAAATATGTGGAAAGCTTGGCCTCCAAAGCCATCAGGATTCAGGGCTGAGCTTTTCCCAACTTTGTTCTTACTGGTCAGGATTTCATGCCAGAATTAAGAACTCCAGTTCTGCACAAAGGCTGAGCAAGCCTGAGAAGCTAAGGAGGCGCTCCCTCCATCTGGCATAGACTGTCTTCCTCTAGACAGGTGCTGAGTTTGCCAGACTAGCCAGAAGAATGTGGGAATTCATATCCTTTTCCTCCCCATTGCTTGTGCACGGAACCTGGGACCCCCACAAACAGCCAAGCTGCTGCAAATCTATTGGAGCAACCCAGAGGTGCAAAATGGAAATTGGAATGCTCTGAGGTGTAAGTGGAGTCCTCCTCTGTCATGGACCCCAGGACAACAGTCCCAGCCAAGGAGGGTGAGAGCTGGTCCAGGAGTTCAGTGCTTCCCTGCAGAGGGCCTGGTGCAGCTTGTGGGGGCAGGGTGCTCACTTGTCACCTCTTGTAAGGCACAAACCTTGCCCACAGGAGAACAGGGAGCATGGGGGAGCATGGACACTTTGCAGACCCACTGCCCTGGGGCAGGAATGTGGCTTGGATATGGAAGACTCCTCTTGGTTCTTTCTTGGCTTTCCTTGCAAACCAAACCAGAGAGGTGCCATCATTGTCTCTTCTGGCCTCACGTCTGTTGGGCCTGACCTCAGCACAGCCACACAGTGTGGATGTGAGTCCCTGTGCTGCACTGGGGGATGTCCTTCCTCCTCAAGGCACAGAGGTGCCAACAGCATTCCCAGCACAGAGAGGAAGAAGCACAGGCCCTCTGCCTTGCTGGAAAAGACTGACAGGGAGAATGAGGATAGGAAAGCAAACATGCGTCAAACCCCAGGGAAACACTGAGCAAATAGTTTAAGAGCCTGGTACTATATTCATTATGTTTCTGGTATTATATAATGGCATGAGGTTAAAATAACACACTCAAGTAAAGAAAAAAATGACCTACAAGACACCAAAGCAAAACACATAGGGAGGACAAGCATCTTTGGCTCTAAATCCTGCAGAGGAGGCTTGATGGGGGAACCCTCCTCAGCTGCATCTCCCCAGGGGTTTCATGCAGTCCTGCTCTGGCTTTAACACGTACAAAACCAGATGCAGGCATAAAACCGTGCAAGGTTCCTGAGGGTGGCAGGGAGGTAGGAAGCTGGGCCTGGAGGAGAGGAGGAAACCAAATACAGATCCAGACATGGAGGAAGGAAAAGTCTCAGGCAAGGCTGAATTTTGGTGCCTGGCACGGTCGGTCACCCAGCTCTTGGGTTTTGTCGGGGCTCTGAGACCATCAAGCAAACATCCCAAACATCCCAAGGCAAGGCTCCTGACTCTGGCTGCTCTTTGCTTCCCGAGTGCTCAAATGCTGTAAGCCACTGGAAGAGTCACAGCCTTCTGGGGAGGATTTATGGGATGGCTGAGGGGTCAACAGCCCCCCACCCTTGGCACTGCAAGGCATGGACCATGCAGCCTGTGCTGTAAATCTGGGCTGTCTTCCCAACCCGGTACAGCTGGATCCAGTCCCTGGTATGTGTGATCCACATCCAAGGCCAGTACATTTCCAACAAGAGGCAAATGTGGGAAAAGTGGAACAAATGTGTTGTGCATGATTGCAGCTGGTGTGGATGGTTTGTTTGGTCACGTTTGATCAGGGGCAGGAGAAAGTGGCAGGTTCAGCTGTGCTCCCCTCGGCAGGGATGGCTCTGCCCTGCCCTGTGTCTTGGCAGTGCCAGGGAGGCTTTCCCAGGGACACATTCCAGTCTCCTGGGTCATGGCAGCTCACTTAGACGTTGTTTTGAAAGAGCTCCCAAGTGGATCTCTGACAAAGTGCAGCCTGAAAAACAGCAAGTGAAACCCTTGTTCCTTTGAGGCCAAAGGGATTTCTGCCTTGCAGTGCTGTGGGGTGAGGATTTCTCCCATCCTCCCCCTCTCCCCCATTGGATGCAGTGTCAGTAGGTACCAGAACGGTGCCAACCCTTTGGAGGCACAGTAATTTGGGGTGCACACAGACCCCATAGAGACGAGACTGGATGGAAGAAGTGCAAGCAGCCATTCTCGAAATGTTCCCCTCTGGAACCAGAGGGCTGCAATGGCACAAGCTGCAGAGCTGGGAAATGCCAGAGTGCACCTTACAGTGCACAAAGGCTCTGATGGTGGGGAAGTTCCCATGGCCATTGGAGAAACCAGGCCAGAAGGACTGAGGGGGGAGGAGGGGAAATCACTGCCTCTCAGCTTGGGCAATGGCTTCAGTTCCCTGTGGTGCTTTTTTCATCCAGACACCTCCACCTGCTCCTGGTTCCTGGGATTCTGTGTGGCCACAGCAGTGTTTAAGGCTGTGCTGTGCCTGTGCCTCCTCTACGGCTCCCTCAGCACAACCCCATCACCTGTCCCACCACTCAGCCCAGCTCGGCTCCCAGAGAAGGGTGGGCAGCACTGTCACCTCACTGACCTCAGCTCACTCCAGAGAAAAATAACTCTGCCACAGGACCCGAGCACTCCCTGGCACCTCTGTCCCGGGTGGGCTCCCCATGTCACAGATCTCCAGATCACACAGAGTACAGTGCTGTCTGCAGAGCTGAAATGCTCCCCCTGCCCTCTTTCTCCTTTTCCCCAAAGTAGACAGTAATTTTTTTGCCCCTTGAATGGAAAGTCTTCTCCTGATGTATAAGATGAGGTCTCACTTCCACAAACCCTCCTTTCTTTAGCAGGAGATATCTCCCTGTCTCAAACTCTCCTTAGTTGGATGATCATTTATCTTTGGTTTTCCACTGGATTCATGTTTCCTGTTTTCTTCTTCCAGATTGTGATCCCTAACTGTAGATATTTTACAGCTCTGCTTTGCTTTCCACATATCACTGCAGAGATAATCTCTGAGCAGACAGTTTCTTTTTCCTTGGTAGTTACTGGGAAAAAGTAACTGAGTTATCAAAACACAAGTGTGTCTTCGAAACCAAAAAAGCTCCTCCCTGACCATGCGTCCTCCTGGCCCCAGCACATCACCCAGTAACTGAGATCTTTGTGTCTTCAAGTATTTGCTTTCTGTCTCCTTCTCCTTTAAATTCCCAGGAGCCTGCTGGCAGTGCTGATCCTGTTTTACCAGCAGAGAATGCTTTGCACTTGGTTTTGTTGATTCCTTTAATCTAAACTAAGTCATTCACCCAGAAAGTTCAAGGCTCTGGAAAGGTGATGCTTTGGGCCCTGTCCCAGGTGAATGTTCCTATTCCCTGCCAGCTCCCAGACGGGTAACGACTTTCCAGTGCTCCACAGGCCCAGCAGTGCTGCAGACAACTATCATAAACCTGCCATGGGGGATGAGAGCTCATGAAAGGAAAAAAGAGCCTCTTTATTGTCTGTCTACTTGCCTGCCTTTGGTGCTGCTTCCCGTCAGTGCCGTTACCTCGGGACTCCCACACGAGATGTGCAGCAGCAGCAGCAGCAGCTCCTTCCCATGGAAATGCCCTTCCAGCAGCTGGACCCGGCCCATGACACTGAGCCCTGTCACTGGGACATCGTGGCCAGTCCCAGGGACCTCCTTCCCCTTACTTTGCTTTCTCAGACGTGAAGTAGTGACAAGTTTTCTGGTGACAACTTTCCAGAACAAACGTCATGAGACATGGAAAGCTGCAGGGCAGGGGATTGTCCCGCTCTGCTCTGCAATGTGGTGGCCTAATCTGCAATGATGGGGCAGTCTGGGGCACCACAATATAGGAAAGATCTGAAGCCATTAGAGAGTGTCCAAAGGAGGCAACGGGGATGGGGAAGGGCCTTGATTTGAAGGTGTGGGAGGACACTGAGGGCACTTGGTGTGTTCAGCTGGAGAAGGAGACTGAGGGGAGACCTCAGTGCAGTTCCACCTTCCTGGGCAGGGGCAGAGGAGGGGCAGGGACTGAGCTCTGCTCTGGGGGGACCAGGGACAGCAGCCAGGGAATGGCTGGAGCTGTGTCAGGGCAGGATCAGGTTGGATCCTCTGGGGTACAGGGTGTGACTTTTGGGGATGGGCCTGTGCAGGGCCAGGAGTTGGACTCGATGACCCTTCCAACTCAGCATATTTTGTGATTCTGTGAAAGCAGTACAGCTGGTGACATTTTCCTAGGGAAGGTGGGGTGTTTGGGGGAAGGGGAGCAGGAGAAATCTGGTGTCAGATTATCTTTACAAAGAAAAAAATAAAGCAATGATTCTTTTCTTGAGATAGTTCTGCTCAAAACCCAGCTCCTGGTCATGTTTACCTCTCTGCTGTTGGAGATGGAGCACCAGGATCCTGGAGTCGAGAGCCAGCTCAGGTGACCTTAGATACATAGACAGGAGATGCTGAATTCACCTTTTCAAAGAGCAAGACACCTACACATGGTGTTGAAGGCAGCTCACAGAACCTTCTGAGAGCAGCCTAAGATATTTTGCAGACCAGGCCACCCTTTGGAATGGCTTTCATAGACACCCACGATGGAGTCCAGTCCTTGCTCTCTGGAGCAGACCTTTGCTCCCTTGCTCACTGACTGGAGATCAGTCACTCCCTTCAGAAGATGTGAAGCCCCAGGACATGCTGACAGCCAGAGACTATCCTCTCACTGCAGCCTGAGTGGCTTCAAGGGTTTTTCACAACTACTCTCTTGTGCCAACCCCATTCCTCATCTTATGTATATCCCCCCCACTCTCCCTGCATCTGGTATTGATACTTCTCCTTGTTGGATTCACAGCTTTCACTTGGAAAGACATTTTTAGTAGTTTGGGATATTAGGGCTGGTACTTACCGGGGTATGGGAAGAGATGCTGTGGCACACAGCATGTGTGTGGAGGGGTGTATATGATCACCAAAACACTCATCCAGACTTTGATTGTGACCAATTTGCACGACTGTCAGTCATGTCACACCCTGCATCCCTCCTTGCTGTACACAGATTCATTTTCCCAGCTTGCTTTCTCAGAGCAGGTTTGCCAGCAAGGCCCTGCAGCAGCACTGCCAGCAGCCCTGGGGCCACCTCCCTGTTTTGTTCATGGCTCTCACCCACTGCTGAGCCACCACAGGGACCATGGCAGGATTTTCTGATGGAGTGTAGGTGAGAATGAGCTTCAAGTTTGGCCTTCTCCTGAGTTAGACACTGTACCTCCTGCCTCAGCCCTGCCCAGGGTTCTGACAAGTACTGCCCTGAAATCATTCTGTTGCTATATTGACATTTTGACAGAGGTCTAATTAATTTGTCTAATTTATCAATATAATTGTCTAATTTTGTTTTGAACTGCCTTTACAACCTCTCATGGCATCCCAGTGTTCAGACACTCACCAGTGATTGTGTAAAAAAGTGATTTCACTTGTTGCAAATTGATCTCCTGACAGATTAATCCTACAACATCCTTCAACACAGCAAGGGTGGGGGAACCATAGCATTTGGTGTGCCCACCCCCCCCCGAGTCTGTCAACCCTGCTGGCTCTGCTCCAGCCTGATCCTTGGCAGAGCAGGTATCTGCCCACAAAGCACATACACAGCTTCATCCCCTCTCCATTTCCACCTCTGCTCTCCAGAATTTCTCTGACTCCATGGTATCCTAAGGAGGACATACAGAGACTGTGTTCTGGCCATCTTCTGTTCTTGTTCTCTGTGCTGTCAGAGCTGCCCCAGATTGGACCATGTGTTTTGGAGCTCCCTGCAAAACTTGGCTACACGTGCAGGACCTGGGGTGGGACGTGTCCTCCAAGCTCAAAACACTTCCTGTGCCAGCCCCAATGCCAGCAAACTGCCTGTCCCATGTACCACCAGGCTGTTCCCATGCAGTGTGGCCCAAGTGGCTCTGGCAGATATTAGCTGGCACCAGTGTATCCCAGTGATCCCTCACCACCTCCCGAACTCGTGCAGGACCCTGCAATAATCAGTGTTTCTCCACTGTCCCACTCCATGGAGGCAGCAGGAGGGACAGGGGTGCTGGGTGGCTACTCCCCAATTCCTGCGGGATGGAGAGGCATAACCCCAGAGGTCGTGCCCATGTCCCCCCTCCACTTGCCTCTTCCTGGTGCTCTGAGCAGGGGCAGGATGTGCACTGAACATGTCAGAGCTCCACAACGGAGCCAGGAGCACCCCTGGCTCGTGGGCACCCTTGGAGCTCACCCCTGAGCCGAGCCTGCGTGGGACAGGTCTGCCAGAGGGCACAGAGCATGGGAACACATGAGCCTCTGTGGAGCAGAGCCCCAAATTCTTGGCAGGGCTGGCTCACACCTCCTCCATGATCACAGACCACAGTGCAGAGCTGGAGCTGAAACTTCCACACATGGTACTTGTCTGCTCGTTCTCCAGCGGCTTTGGGGAGCCGGCTCTGCCGCCCGTCACGTAACTGTTTGCCTGCAGGAATGTGCTGGTGTTTCTTTTGGGGGATTACTAGGTCTTTCCTGTCCTGTTTTTCCTTGGAAAAGCCCTTTCTGTCTGCAGGGCCCAGGCAAGATCTCTGGGCTGTGTAAAGCCCTGCAGCACACGGCACAGGCAGGGCCTTTGCTGCTGCCTGGATGTCTGTGTCAGCAGAGAGCGGCCCAAGGGCATGAGCAGCTCAGCTCTGGAGAGGAGCTCCAGGGGCTGCTGGTGCTGGCAAGCACCTGAGATTAGCTCCTTTGGTTAGAACACAGTGCTTGTAACACTAGGGTGGTGTTTGATCCCTGTAAAGGCCATTCACTTAAGAATTGGACTCGGTGATCCTTGTAGGTCCTTCCCACTCAGAATATTCTGTGATTATTCCTGCCTGCTCACAGCAGAGGAGCTGCCCACAGGGTGTGACCTGTGCAGGAGGGCAGGTCACCCTGACTGACCACAGAGCAGCACCTGGGATGCAGGTGTGGGACAAGCATCTGGGAAAGCACAGGAACATTGTTATCCGTCCTCGAGCTCCTCTTTGGGCCTGGGAGGTGGCTCTTGGCTCCTGCAGTGCTGTGCAGGTGTGTGCCCAGCACAGCCCTCCCACCTGCGATGAGGAGGAGCCTTCCTCCCTCCAGGAACCCAGTGCCTAAAGCTGTTTGACTTGGTGGTTGAGCTGGACACTCCTCATCTTGGGCTGCCCCCATATCCCATGTATATTGAAATGCCAGTGGCTGGGAATGTACTCCTGGCATGCTGCAGAAGGATAGCCTGGAAATTCAGAGTTTGGCCGTGGTGCAGTGTTTTTAGCCCAAATGTTTAAGTTCATCTTCTAGAGAATTTCTCTCCTAATGCAAATAGCAAGAAGCACATGAGAAGCTTTCTTATCTGGAGCTAAGAGATTTTTCCAGTCCCCCTAATCTGACTGTCCTGGGGCTCCTCTGGACTCAACTGTGCAGACAAGGGACTTTTTGAATTTCACTGTTACACACGTAGCCCTGGGGGAGCTGATGTGGGCCCAGGTGGCACTGCCACCCTCAGAGGAAGGCAGAGCAGGGGGGGATGAGCAGTCAGTACCAGGGCTGCTCTGCATTCACCTGGACAGGGAAGGCTGAGCCTCTGCTCTTCTTTGCACAAGTCTTGGTGGTTCTCAAGATTCCATGGGTTGTAAAGCCTCCAGTGCCACTAGTGATGTCCAGCCACAGGCTGGAGACCCTCAACCAGGCATCCTGCTGGAGAGGCCTCAGGTGTCCTGAGGTGCTGAGACCTCACAGCAAGACCTGCAGGGCTGTCAGAGGTGGCTGTGCTGCCCAACAAGGCCAGGCATTGCACAGTGCAGCCTGGCCCCAGGTGTCTCCTGGAAGCATTTAAATGCTCCCACCTCCAAATTCTGCAGCTCCTTGGGCAGAGCTATACACTTCAGGCTTTTGGATTAACCCAAACAGAGCTCTATTTTCTCATGGGCTTGAGCATGTGCTCACCTTCCTGCATGCTGGCTACTGAAAGACCCTTCCAGTCACTCTTTCAAAGGATCCCTAGGAAAAGTCTTTGTTGTAAGTAGGGTCAAAAAGTATCTTGTGGTTTCCATTTACCTTACAAAAGATGAATTTACACTCCTGGATCACAGCAGGTTTCACTGGAGCAAAGGCTCCATATTTGCAGCCCCAGAGAAGGAGAGGAAATGCCTCAGTCATTACCCCATTCTGAGGAGGATTGAATCACAGCTTCCCTAGGGGAAGCTGCCACCCTGAGTCCATTCTGGGCCATCCATTGCCTGTTTGGGAGCCCATGCTCTCCCTGCTCCTCCAGCCAGAACATGAAATGCTTCTGAAGTGATGTGAAAACGTTGCTCAGACCGGCCCATGGGCAGGATGGAGACCAGGGTCTGTGCTCTGCTTTCCTCAGGGTGCTGTGTCCACGTGCTGTGTTCATGGGGAGCGCAGGACACAGCAGTGTGTGAGTCTCCAGGTCACAGGCACACTTTGCAGTGAATGAGGGCATACACAGGGAGCAGGGCTGCCCGGGACACTGTGAGTGCTGCTGCAGACCAGAAGGTCTGAGAGACACGAACATTTTCTGAAACAGCATTTCCCCTTATTGATTTCTTCGCGTCACAAGGGATGACTATTCCCAGAAGCAAATCCTTCATCTAAGCTATCACTGCATAAAAGCCTCTGGAGGGTCAGCTGCTATCGTTCCATCTATGCAGGCTGTTCCCTACCAGCACACTGGAGAGTGGATCTGCTCTCTGAGAGCAGCACAGAGCTCCTGAACCTGAAAATCCCCCGCACGCGGCTGCGGTCAGACAGACTGCAGGACAGCACAGCCCTGGCAGCAGGGAGGACTCTCACTGAAGAGGTTAAAGAGTTACCTTGAGCTGGGATCTGTATTTTGTTAAATTATTTGAAAGAATAGCATCTCTGCTGTTTCCTTCTCCAACATGCAGAAGAAAAATGACTGTATTATGGTTGTGTCTAGCACAGTCTTTGGCACCAAGCCAGTGGGATTTACAATGGCAGGGTGAAAAGTCTGGAGGGAAGGCAGTTCGTTTTGCTGCGGACAGAACTTACAGGGTCTGCAAGGACCAATCTCCCAGCAGAGCAGGGGCCCATTGAAGAGCCAGGAGGAAACCTGCCAGCAGAAAGCTGCTGGAGAAGCCATTTGTTCTGTCCATGAACCATGAGGTCAGCAGGACCCGCCACCTCCTGCCAGGGGTGATAAGAGAGGGAAGCAACAGAGTAAGATGGGCTCTGTCTATTCTGGATAAAAGATCAATTTTATTGCAGCTCTTTAGCATAGAGATTTTTCATGCTGGAATTTTCTGGCTGGAAAAACACGTCTCTGATTCAGAATCATTTTCAGAAAGAAACACCTGGCCTCACTCCCTGAGGGAGAAGGAAGCAGCTGAATATTGATTTCTAATACTTTGTATTAAATTCACATGCATTCCTGAATGAGATTTTACTCGAGAGGCAAGTACAGCTGCCAGGATTGGCAGGTCTCTGTTCTGTTCTGGTTCCCATCACAGCAGGTACTGAGTACTTTCCTGCTCTGCCTGAATGCTGTTCTGCCTCATTTGCTGTCCTCTCCTCACCAAAGAGAGAAGCTCAGGCAACTCTTGTCCTGAGCAGAGTCTCATTTTGGAGTGAGGATGTGAGCAGTGGCACCATGTGGACTTGTGTCTCAGCTGGGTGCAGGATGTTCACTGGATGGAGCCTGTGGCCAGTGTGGTCTGTAGGGCTCAGGCCCATTTTTGCCTCAGAGAGAGGAGCACAGAGCTGGGGGATGCCCTGCCCTGAGCCCCGTGGGGCTGCAGGCAGTGCTGAGCTGGGCTGCAGCAGCTGAGGGCACGGGGGGAGCACTGGGGCCTTGAGCCTCATCGGCCCCATTACAGGGCAGTGAGGGGCAGACTCCTGTCGGTGACAGGACGTGCAGCCTTAGTTACTCCAGCCCTGATGGTCTGATGGATTTCAGACCTTCAGGGACAGGTGAACGTCTTCTCTAAGGAAGGCCCTGGCTTTTGGATCAGGACTGCCTGTGTGTGTTCATAACCTTAGCTGGTGACTGCAGGCAGAGACTGCAAGTGTGGAGATCACTGATGTTCTCAAACGTTCATGGAAATCATTGTTACAGCAGCAGGTCAGACCTCACAGGCACCACTCAGTGCATCAAGGAGCTCTGTGCCCTGGACAGCAGTGCTGGACCTCTGCACAAGGGAAGGATCCTCCCCTGTATGAGCACATTGTTTGACCAGGGTGAGATAGAGCTGCCACATCTGCAGCTGAACTGGACAAACCATCACTGAGGTCCCTTAAACTTCTGGCCAAAATCTTCCCCTCTGGTGCAGTAAGGCTGGACACCTGGGTGATTGGGACACCCATTGGGCTGCTGGCCCCATGTCCTGGCAAGCAGGTTTCCCATCTTGGAGGATCTTTACAGCCCCAGTGGTGTCCCTTCAGGAGGCACTGTGGGATTGCTTTCCCAGGACAGGCTGTAGCAGATCCACACCTGACAGTGGCAGCAGATCCTTGGTTTCCTGTGACCAGAGGCTTAGCAGGCTGTGATGACCATGGACAGACACTGATTTACACAGTCACATCCTCAGAAAGGTTTTTAGCAGTAGCTGGGTGCCTTTTAAACTGCTTTACTGGCTCGCAATGAGACGTGTTTTAAAGGCTAAAAGAGAAAATTATTCTGGAAAACTGGTCTGGAAAATGTGTAGTAAAGATGAATACCTATGGACTGAGTGACACTGGGGATACAGTGTTGCTGATCCACCTTGCAGGCCAATGTCAGAAGAGTTGTCCTAAACCCACGGGCCAGCGACTGGGTTACAGTCAGGCACTTTGTCCCCATCCAACCCGGGTAACTCAGGCTTTGTGTCGAGTCTTGGGAAATGAGCTGAAGTCATCTCATTTTTCTTGCATCATCTTGGGTTCTGGTAACATCCTGACTGGTGTGTGAACCCCACACCCGTGGTACAAATTGGACATCTCTGACACCTGCTGTTGAACTTGCTATTGACAACCTAAAAGCTGAGTGAGCCTCTGTGCCCCAGCCTGCTGGAGAGGAAACCTGTGCCCCCATCACCACAGCTTTTGGGCCAGGCTGGTGAACTTTGCTGGTCTGGGGGGTCAGGGACACAGATTCTGGCTCTGTGAATGGAAATGTTCCCTGGCCTGGCAGAACCAGGCAGTTGTGTATATGGACTGCTGTCCTACCTGTCATGCCCAGTGACAGGACCCAAGTGAATGACCTGGAGTTGTGTCAGGGCAGGGTCAGGTTGGATCTCAGCCAAAGGTTCTTCCCCCAGAGGCTGGTTGGGCACTGCCCAGGCTCCCCAGGGCAGTGGGCACAGCCCCAAGGCTGCCAGAGCTCCAGGAGGGTTTGGCTGATCCTCTGGGGCACAGGGGGTGACTCTTGAGGATGGGCCTGTGCAGGGCCAGGAGTTGGACTCAGTGATCCTTGTGGGTCCCTTCCAGCTCAGCACATTCTGTGGCTCTGTACAGGAAGGACAGGCTGCTGAGCCCTCCTTGCACCCGGGGCCTCACCTTCGTTGGTGCTCCCCATCCCTGAGTGCAGGAGGAGAGAATGGTCAAAGTCAGCTCTGCTGGGGCTTAGCAGAGGGAACAGGGAGCAGAAGTTGGGGCTCAGCCGTGTTGGTGAGTGTCTGCCTGAGCATGAGCTGCCTAAATCCCAGAGATTACTCACAGCAACCTCAGCTCCAGAGTTACTGCTGAAGGAAAAACTTCAATGTCAAGAGCATGAGTAATAACCAAGCTGGCACTTAACGGTTCAAACAGAAGATAAGAGCTAAGGCTGGATTCTCAGAGGGCCCGTTTTATCTCTTTTATACATGTCACAACTGAAGAAATGAAGAATATAAAAGTTATTTATTAGTGTTTTGTTCCTGCTGTACTTTTATCATGTTGAGTGTGCACTGATCCCACAGTACCACGGAACTGGAGAAGAGATTAACAGATTAAGGGAATCCTCTATCTCAGTAGGACCAGATTTGGGGGTGATCTTCACCCTCTGACCTCTTCACAGCTCTTCCCTGTTCCCTTGTGAAGCTGTGGTGCTGCTCCTGCTCAGCTCAGAACCTTCCCCTCAGGGTGGAGAAGCACTTTGACCCTCCAGGCAGGAGGCTGGAGGTGGTCTGGTGTGGGCACTTGCACTGGCCCACAAGCCAGTTCCTCTGGTTGTTGGAGGAGACCATCACCAGGCTGCTCCTTCTCCACTCCTGCAACGCCAACCAGAGCGCTCTGAGGTCCTGCCGAGCGGACATGCAAGAACCAGCAGCAACAGCCTGGTGCTAAGAGCAGAGACACGGGAAGGTGAGAGAACTGGAGGGGCTGGAAAAGTGAAATGTAGACAGGAAAATGTAAGATAGCATCTCTTGGAAAGCACTGTATGGGAAACTAAGGTACGAAAGAAAACAGGAGAAAGGAGGGGGGACAAACTTCAGTACAAAATATATCTTAAGTTTCCTTGATTGAGTGATACAGATCTTGGCAATGCTGTGTGTACTATCCTTGGCTGAAAAGCTATCCTCCCGTCCTAGCTGTGAATGAGGTGGCTCCAAAATGGCAATTCCTGCAGCTGCTGAGGATGATTGAGCTGAATGATGGAGTGGCTGGGGAGAACAGATGCTGGTCCGGGGCTCGGCAGCACCCAGGACTGCGAAGCAGAGAGCGCTGTGGCTTCCTGAGTGCAGCAGGGAAAGCTGAATTGTATTCAAACAAGTTTATATTGGTGCAGAAACACAAGCCCTTGAGTGTGGTTTGAAACATGGCATGTCGGGCTGAGCTAAACAGCAGTGAAAGGTGCGGCGCTCTCAGTCTACACAGCCCATCACGGTGTTTATGTGCTGCAGGCAGAGGGATTGCTCAGGGGCTCCAGGCACAGGAAAGGTCAATAATTAATTATTGAACAGATGGGACAGTTTTGCCTGCATCTTCCTATAACTTGACTGTGACCAGGTGGTGACTGTCTTGAATCTGTCTGTAATCTGCAGTTAGTCTCTGTCATTGAATAATTCCTGACCCTCGAAACATTTGCATGCTGTAAATGAACGAGAAATCCAAGCCCGTGCCCTTTGACAGCACTCCAGGTAGGTCTGTGCACTCTGGCTGGGAGGGAAGCGGAGTATTGCTGCTCTCAGACAGGATGTATGTGATATACCCTTGCAGGATGAATTTTAAATACTGTAGTTCAGTCCAGCAGCTGCAGTGTGGGCTCTACGGATGTTTAAGCCTGGAGATCACCTTTCTTAATTATTCCTGCTAGTGGTGTCCCTGTTCTGGCTCATTTATGGACACCAAGTAAGAAACAGGCAGGAATAGGGTACTGGGGTAGGCGTGGATCTGCTTGAACATCTCAGTGGGCATCAGTGACTGCTTAGGAGAACCTTCATGTGCCAAGAATGATCCAAGTACTGTGATGTTCCTGGTCAAAGTCACATATGTTTGTTATTCTGACTGTCAGGACAAACTCCAGCGGGAAGATGGAAGAGTCTTCCAGGAAAGAAGGATCATCATAGGATGGGCAAAGGACTGGCAAATACAGTTGTGGGTGCTGGCCTGTCCTGGCTGATCTGGGCAGACCAAGTGTGCTCTCAATGGCACTTTAGAGAACTGTGTTTTGACAACTTTAATTCCTCTGATCTCATCTTACACAAAATGTCCTGGATTTTGGCATCAGCATCACCCTTTTCAAAATGACTGGTACCTCTGAAGCAAACCAAATGTGAGTTTGGGGCAATTAAAGCTTAAATTTAACATTCAAGATTGAAGTGTGGCTTGTTGCTAATGACAAGTGAGTGAGTAACAATTGTTGCAGTTCACGTCACCCTTCTCATGCAAAGTCTATTTTCATTTGTCAATAACTTGGATAAACACCCGGGACCAGGATTCCTCATGTCATGTATCTGCCTTGTCCTGGATTTGTTTATAACATTGCACTGAAATCAGTGAAGTTGCATCAGAGGAGGAGATTAGGGAAAACCAGTTGATTTTTCCCGTTTTCCAAAGTTCTTGTGACTTTGATTTTGAGAAGCTCCAGCTCATGCCATGGAGCAGCACACGACATTTGGCAGAGGTGGTGGTGTGTGTGTCAAGATGTGCCTCTTGCTATCCTAGAGAAAAGATACCCAAATTTGGGGACATTAAAAGTGTTTGAAAAGTCTCCCACAGCCTCGATGGGAGGTAGCTGGAGTTTAGCACCTAAAATCTTGCAAGTGTTTGTCTGCACTGGTCATGCTGCAGCCCTGCTCAGTGTGTTGTTCTCCATGAGCCCTGCTGAGCCTGTGAGAGGACCAGGCTCTGGGTGTCACAGTCCTGGAATACAACACAGATCATGAAGGGCAGAGGAAGAAAACACAAGGAGGATCCCGGGGAGGAAATGGACTCAGGAGCCCAGGTGGGAACAACAGAGGAGCAGCATTGGGATGCAGGTGGGGAACAGGTACTGGCATGAAGGTCTTGAGACATGGCTCTGAGAACAAGTGACACTGGTGAAGAGGTAGAAAGGGGACCAAGGTGGAATGAGGCTACTTGGGACCTCAGAGCTGGGGGACCTGGAGGATGAGGGCAGATAAAGGGCAATAGGTCAATAACTAACATGATGTTGGGGTTGACGTGGGTGGGCAGTCCAGGGGATGATATCTGGTCTCTCTGGTCATGTCTGATGCTCTGGTTCTGTGTTGAAGGCACACAAGGCACCACTGCTTAGTTCTCTGTCATGGAACAACTCACCTGCTGAGCCTTGGATGTAGCCAGAGCTTTGGCTATGCCTGGCTAACTGCAGACTTGTTCCTGGCTTTAGGGAAGGGGAACTAGCAGGTTTGAGGGCAGCTGCCTCTCTTCATTGACTGACACGGTTTTCTATGTATCCCATGAGCTGTAAGTGGCTCCAAAAGCTGAAAAATCCCAGTAAAACTGACAACTTCACAGCAGTGACAGGGACACTGGGACTTTGTGTTTCACCAACAGTGCAGGATATCACAGGAATGAAAAGACCACAGAGAAGTACTGGAGCTCACTTTTTGTGGGCCATCACCCACAACCTCCCTTGCACTTCTGTGTCCCAGTGTCTCCAGAAGGACGTTGCTATTGGAACCTGGGGCCTCCCTCGGTCCCTCTCCACTGGGACCTCAAACATCTTCCAGAACAGCCCAGGCAGCAGCTGAGGAGGCCTCCAAGCTGGGGCTTTGTCCCCCCTGCCATGGTAGATTCACAGTGTCGGGCCCTCAACCTGAAAAGACAGTTCTCTCTTGTGGACTTGGAGGGCTGTGAAGGAAGGAATGCCATCCTTGCCTCCATGGAGAGGAGGAATCGCTCCTGTCTGTGCACAGGAGTGAGGCTGTACCATCCCATCAGCATGGCTTTTCTATCTTTGATTAACAAAAATCCCACTTGTCCACATTTTCATTCCTCAAAAGCCAACAGCCCTTTAGCAACAGCAAAACCAGTCTCAGTCCCACCATGGGAACCAGGAGGAAGTCTTTGTGCAGTGGCTTTAGTAGTGAGAATCTTAGTGCAGTCACAGGGCTGCTGCATCTCTTGTGAAAGAGCCAGGAACCCTGCCAGGATGGTGCTTCCAAACAAGCAGACAGCAACTGCTCCATGCTCAGAGCTCTGGATCACTTCTCTGCAGGCAAAAGAGGGAGTGAAAAAATCCAGGAGCCTCTCAGCTACTGCGTGGCATTGGCATTTCTAGGAAAGCCAGTACCAACTGTGCTGAGCAGTGGATTGCATTCAGAATATACCTGCCCATGCTGGGCTGCAGGGTCTGGAAGAGCTCAGCCTGGAGGACAGACCCTGGCACAGCTGCTGCAGCTGCTGGAACTTGGAAGAGACTCTATGTGTGATGCAGAGGGACTCACTGCAGGCACAGGAGCCTCTTCCAAGGCAGGAGCGCTGCAGGAGGGAGCGTGGGACACTCACCACTCTCAGGACTGAGCAGAGGAAGAAGGGAAGTGTCAGGTCCGGAAAGCAGGAACATGCTGGATGCACTGGAGGCTGGAAGAGTCTGTTCCACCTGGTCTCACCCGTGCGCTGAGCACAGGGTGGTGCTCAGTTACAGCATTGTGTGAATAGATGGGATAAGGGATGGGAGAGGATTGTGTGTCCCTTCCCTTCTGTGTGGCTGAGCTGCCTGCACAGATGTGCCATCAAAAGCTGTGGGTCTGCCTGCCCACACAGCAGGAACAGGGCTGAGATGTGAGCCAGCTCTATGATCTCTAGGGCCTTCCCTGGATCTGTCAGGGCTCTAACTCTACACAACATCCCGACAGGAGAGGTGGGACAGGCAGGACACCTCCTGAATAGCAGTCAGGTCAAACAGACATGACCACAGAGACATGAAGGGCTGGGGTTTAGCTGCATGAGGGTGGCTGTCCCCTTGGATAAGGATGGGAAGAATTAGAAACCTTGACGGCAAGAGAAGACGCTGCCCCTCGGCATCTCTTGAGCTCCCTGGTACAGACAGGGCTCTCCCGTGCCATCAGCTGCCCACAAGGTCAGCTTTGCTGGCACATGGACAGTGTGTGGCAGAGGGGAGAGGGACTTCCCTGCTCTGTCCCCATGGCTTGTGTCTGGGACAGTCTCAGTGACACTGACAGGGAAGGGCAGCACAGGTCTCTGCTCAGACAAGCAGAACAGCAGCATGTTCCCAGCTTTGACCAGCAGAGCTTTAGCACAAAGATCTTCGCATTTGGCCATTTTCAGCTTGCAGCTCACCCAGATGTGGGTGGCATTTAGGTGACCTACAAGAGGCTCTTAATTCCCCAGGCTCACAGACACAAAATAATTTCCTTTTCCAACTTCTAGAGGTGAGCAAGGTGACAGGTGTCAGCTCTTCTCTTCTTCTGTTTGGAAGTAGCTGAGTTAATTTTGCTGAGATTTTAGCAATTCAAGAAAACTTAACCCTGACATTTAATTTCTGGCTTAGCTGAGAGCTTGCTAAAAAAACCAAACAACTTATCTACTTCTAAACACTGAAACTGCATTATTAGCAGATGTTTGTTTTCTGCTTCTGTTTTTTCTTTTCATAAAATTATTTGCAGAAAATCTTGTTAGGATATTTTCTTACCATTTTAGCCAGTCTGTCATTATTCCTTACAAGTGAGAGCTCTCACGGGAGGCACAGGGCAGCACTAATGAGGGGCTCGGTGTGCTTTGCTGCCCAGAGCAGTCATGCTTAATCTTCCCTTATATGTCAGTCTTCCCAGTGTCTCAACCTTTCCCACCACTTCCATGATCTTCAGTCTTTGCCTCAAGGCCACCACACTCAGCATGGATAGTCCTTCTGTGTGATGCCTGTAGTGGTGGAAATGCTGGAGTTCTGTACCAAAATATTACACAATTTCTTTGTTTCCCACCTTCCTGACACTCATCTCATCTATGTCCTTGGAGTATATACAGTCTCCAGCTTCAGGGTACATCTTTAGTGGGTGACTTCAGATCCAAGCAGGCAGCAGATGCTCTTGATTCCTGTTATTCCCAAGAGATGGGAGAGCCCTCTGCACATCAGGCAATTACAGATTTCTGGGGTGAAAGCTTGTCTGTACCAGCCCACACAGCCATGGTGGTGGGAGAGGGTAGGAAAACCTTACCTTCATAAAACCCCACCAGCTGCGGGACCCAAGAGCACTTCACTGTGATGGAGGCCAGCAAGAAACACTCTCACCCGGATGCTTTGGACAGCAGGTGGCACTGGGAGAGGGCAGGAGGGTCAGGAGTCCTAAGGGGCCCCCTGAGGAGCATGTTCACATCTACCTCAGATGTAGGGAAGCCCCCTGGAAAAGGGAGTGCCATCTTCACCACCCCTCCTGGCTCAGGGCAGAACACCTCTGCCCCCCCCTGCAGTGTCCAGCCTCACTCTGCTGGATGCACAGCCACGGGAAAAACCTCCATACCCTGCTGTTCACAGCTGTAGCAGCCACAGGAATCATGTTCCTGTGAGCAACAAGACTTTGCCTGAGGATTTCTGCCTGTTATGCCACAACTCACAGAGTCTGACACTCACGCCCTTCCTGCACAAGGGCTCAGCTGGTATCTCATTCCCAACCTCAGCACAAGATAGGGCTGCTGTAGTCCCTGTGTCCTTACCCCATGTGGGACTGTGTTGTGCAACAGAAAGGGCTCCAGACTAAACCATCCTACCCATAAAGACAGTGCCCAGCACGGTGCCCATGAGCAGCTGCCCCGTGGGCAGGTTTGGTCTGCGAGTGCTGTGACAGGATATGAGGGTTGGACTGTAATTACACTGCCCAGGTCGTTCTACAGGCTGGAAGTCAGGGAAAAGGGACAGTGGTGAGGAATTGGGAAGGGAAAAACAAACCTGGAAGAGCTGCAGGCTCAGATTCTGGGAACCTGTTACAACTTCCAGCCCTTTGCAATCCAGTGAGGGTGAGCAGAACCTCAGGAGCAGCACCCAGACCTTGGGGTAGTGTGGGACCACCATGGGGAGAGGTGGGTGAGAGGACCCTGCCCATCACTGTGGTCCCTCCCTCATCTTATCCACCCACTGCAGCTCCCAGGGCTTCTCCCAGGGGAAGGTCTCTGCTTTCCTCAGGTCTGGTGCAAGGTTGCTCAGTTGCAGGTTCCTCCCAGTTAAAAAAGGTGCTGGGCAGGTTGTTCAAGGCAGGTTGTTCAAGGCAGGTCAGTAAAAGCAAGGGCTGGTCAGTCCTAAGGGAAAGCCAACAGCAGAGGGAATGGTGCAGCTGAAGAATTCAGTGCTTTCTCTGCTTCAGCTGTTCCTAGAGTGTTTAACTTCAATGAAGTGATAAATGTAATTAACTAGCTACAAAGGGGGAGAAATGGGGATTGAATAAAAAAATAATCAGTTTGAAAGTGCTTACATAAGTGAAATCCATTTATTTTCACCTCAGCTGGGTCTGCCGAAATTCTATTGAATTTCTCTAGATCATTTAGGGAACTTAAGCCATTTTACAATTCCTGGCAGCTCTCCCTGAGAACAAGGGCAGGGACAAGATTGTGTCTGTCCTCAGGAAGGGAGAAGAAAGGATCCACATATAAAGGATAATCCTCATTATGGCAATTATACTGTGAAATACTGGAACAAATAATCAAACATGATTTTTACAGGCATCTAGAGTAGGACATGATGAGGTGTAGCAGCCAGCTGACACAGATTTGTCAAATAAAACACAGTGTTCAGATGCCTCCTTTCCTTTTTGCTAATGTGTGTATTAGAGGCAGGGAAAAGCAATAGCTGTCAAATAACTGGATGCTACAGAGTCTTTGCATGCTGACAGATGGCATCCTTGTGGGCATGGCAATAGGAGAAGGTCTGAGTGGAATTGCTAAAGGCTGGCACATCAGACTGGCAACCTGTCACTGGTTGGATTCTATGGGGCTCCATCTTGGGCCCTGTGCTCTTCAACATCTTTATAAATGACTTGGATGCAGGACTGGAAGGGGTACTGAGCAAGTTTGCAGATGACCCAGAAGTGGGAGGAGCTGTTGAGTCCCTGGAAAGCAGGGAGGCCCTACAGAGAGACCTGGACAGATCTGAGGGCTGGGAATCACCAACCATGGGAAGTTCAACAAGGGGAAGTGCCGGATTCTCCCCTGGGATGGGGCAACCCTGGATGGACGGACAGACTGGGGAATGAGAGGCTGGAAAGCAGTGCTGGGAAAGGGCCCTGGGGGCCCTGGTCAGTGGCCAGTTGGCCCTGAGTCAGCAGCCAGGGGGGCTGTGTCCTGGGGACTGTGGTGGGTTGACCTTGTCCGGACACCTGGAGCCCACCCAGCTGCTCTATCCTCCCCTTCCCAGCCAGACAGGGGAGAGAGTAAGGTGGACAACAACTCGTGGGTTGGGATAAGGCAGTTTATTAAAGCAGAAGCCAGGGAAAAGCTTGCACTTGCAAAAGCAAAGCAAACAGGGTTTATTCTCTACTTCCCACGAGCAGTGATGGGCGACCCCTCCCGGGAAGCAGGGCTTGGGTACACGGGACAGTTCCTCAGCCACTGGACACAGTGAATGCCCCCTTCCTGCTCCTTGCCTCAGCTTCTGTATCTGAGCTGACATCATATGGTCTGGAATATCCCTTTGGTCAGTTTGGATCAGCTGGCCTGGCTGTGTCCCCTCTCAGGATCTTCCCTCGATTGAGGAGGGAATGTTCCAGTGCTGGTGCTGTGCTCAGCAGCAGCCAAAACCCCCGTGTGTTATCAACACCCTTCTGGCCAGTGCCCAGCACAGCACTGTGAGGGCTGCTGTGGGGAAAGGAACAGCCAAACCCAAGACAGGGGCATCAGGCCCAGCATCTCCAGCCGGGCCAGGGAGGGGATTGTCCCACTCTGCTCTGCCCTGGGGCGGCCTCACCTCAACATTGGGGCAGTTTGGGGGGACACAATGGAAGGAAGGGATTGAGCCATTAGAGAGTGTCCAAAGGAGGGGAGGAGGATGGGGAAGGGCCTTGATTTGAAGGTGTGTGAGGACACTGAGGGCACTTGGTGTGTTCAGCTGGAGGAGACTGAGGGGAGACCTCATTGCAGTTCCACCTACCTG
Organism: Neopelma chrysocephalum; assembly: GCF_003984885.1. Taxonomy (NCBI): domain Eukaryota; kingdom Metazoa; phylum Chordata; class Aves; order Passeriformes; family Pipridae; genus Neopelma; species Neopelma chrysocephalum. The sequence continues at coordinate 436,164 of NW_020897746.1, read as the reverse complement.
GGCAGGGGCAGAGGAGGGGCAGGGACTGAGCTCTGCTCTGGGGGGACCAGGGACAGCAGCCAGGGAATGGCTGGAGCTGTGTCAGGGCAGGCTCAGGTTGGATCTCAGGCAAAGGTTCTTCCCCCAGAGGCTGGTTGGGCACTGCCCAGGCTCCCCAGGGCAGTGGGCACAGCCCCAAGGCTGCCAGAGCTCCAGGAGGGTTTGGCTGATCCTCTGGGGCACAGGGGGTGACTCTTGGGGATGGGCTTGTGCAGGGCCAGGAGTTGGACTCGATGATCCTTGTGGTCCCCTTTCAGCTCAGGAGATTCTGTGATCCTGTGAAAAGGAGGGAGCAGGCATGCGTAGTGGTCATTCTTATGTGTTGTCTATCTGAAGAGCTGTGGGGAAGGAGACAAAGGGGCTCTGGACAGGTACCCCCAGGTACCCAGAGACTCCCATGAACTAGCAGAGGGTATTTACTGCTCCAGTGACTGATCACAGGCTGAGAATAAGAGGAAGTTCTCAGCATGGCAGGATTAGGATTCAGACTGGATTAGAGCAGCTGGAGAAGTGTGGGCCACCAAGCATGGATACAGCCCTGTGCTGGTGCTGGGCTCACCAGGAGAAGGTGAGGGACACCTGTCTGTCCCTCAGGGAACCACAGGATGGGGATTTCCTACAGCCACGTGCAGTGTGCCATACCCTCTGGAGTGGGTTGGTTTCTTCAACCAGCTGCTGCCTCCTGCAGACCTGCCAAGGGTAGGAGAGCTCTGGGGGACTGTCCCTGTGGAGAATCCCAGATCTCTGCCCACACTCAGCCAAGCCTGCAGGGCACACACTGCTCTGCTGAGAGCCATAAATTTTCCTTGAGAATAATTTTCCAGTGGAAAAGTATCCTTGTTTTACTGATTTAGTAGATTTTATTTGGTGATCTGAAATACCATCTGTCTGGCAGCTTCACCTCTGCCTACGCAAAGAAAGCCCAGCTGGCAAGAGCCTTTCAGGCAAGAACTGGGAGGCACTGAGCACCCTGGCCACCCGTGTTCCACTCAGGAGAGCTCAGGGAAGGATATGTGGGAGCTGAAAGCCTGAGGGCTTTGGAGCCAGCAGCCTTCTGGAGGAAACTGAAGTGGCAAGGTTTTTCCCTGAGGGCAGGGATCAGGCTCCCAGTGACCTCTTCTTTTTTCCCTGTTCCACCTGCCCTTGGGAACAGAGGATCCCCCAGAGGGGTTGAAAGAAAGAACCAGTCTGAACTGACTTCCTACACGATGTCTCCATCACTAGGGGTGTTCAAGACTCTCCTATACAAAACTGTTACCTGATTTCACACAGTCATTAGTCCTACTTTGGACAGAAGACCGGCCTAGAGGTCTCCAGATGTCCCTTCCACAAACTCACCTGTGACTGCACAAGAGCAGGAGATAGCTCCTGGGATGTCACTGGGATAGCCCCTACCACATCCAATCCTCCCAGGCAGGATTCCTTCCTGCCTGGAAGGACTCCCCTGTGCTATGTCTGACAAGGACACCTGCACTCTCTTCTCCCCTCTCACAGCAGTGTTTAGCCCTCCTGGAGCCAAGATGGACACAGTGGTGTCAGCACTGACAGTCATAGGTCAAGATAATCAGCAGTGAAGAAGATAATCAGCAGTGAAGGTGTTTTCCTTTCTGCTCTGACTCTGTTGTGATGGGAAGGTCAGATTTTCACACTTCTCTTTCAAGTGTGATGTCCTAGGAAAGGCCATTCCTTCCTTCTCTGTGCATGGCCCCACATCTCATAGAATCATAGAATTATGGAATATCCTGAGTTGGAAGGGACCCACAAGGACCATTGAGTACAACTCCTAGCCCCACACAGAACACCCCAACAATCCCACCCTATCCCTGAGAGCATTGTCCAAATGATCCTTGAGCTCTAGCAGCCTTGGGGCCGTGACAACTGCCCTGGGGAGGCTGTTCCAGTGGGGGGAAGAATCTTTTCCTCATACTCAATATCCATATCTCCTCCAGGCTGAGCCCACCTTTTCAAAACAAGTAGAAGAAAAATGCCACACTGTTATTTGATTGTAGATTGCCTGGGAGAAAAAGATGTATCTGAGAAAGAGATGCAATTCTTGCCTTTGTCAGGGATTATATTATCTGCGAAAGAGAGGAACGCTGGTGCTGTTGTGGCCTTCCAGGTCTTACCTGGAAGGCCAATGTAATTCATGTCACTCACTTCAGAAAAAGCTGAACTCAGAAAGAATTAGATGTACAAACCAGTTCATAGGATAAGGAGTCACCTGCCTATGCCTGTGTGCATGTGTAGTGTAGTGTGGGAGGAACAGCAACTCTTCCTTGGTGCAGAGCAGTGCTTGCCTGGGTCAGGGCCTTGTGTGGGGAGAGAAGGTGGGAGAGACAGGAGCTGGGAACAGGCACCTTTCCATTCCGTCCTGTGAGAGAATTCCCATTCTCCCTGTTCCTTGCCAGCCAGCAAGGACCTAAGAAAACTCCTGGCAGAGTCCCAGGCTCCACAGTGTCAGCTCAGGAGGTGGCACCACACTGTGGGCATTTGGCTGCTCCAACGAGGGCTTTATGGCCCCAAACAGTTCTGGCATTGGGTGCACACAACCAGGTGGACAGACAGGTGGGCAGAAGCCATTTCACATTTGAGAGCAGCCAAGTGGATGGAGAAGGGGACCAGATGCTTTGTCTTCTCACCAAGTGGCACAGCCCACCACTGTGTTCCCACAGGATCTGGGGGTGTCTGAGCCTTTTTGCATGTGCCCAGGCATCCTGATGTCCCCTGTCTGCCCATGGCCACGAGCAGGGAGGCAGAGCCTTTGGCTGCTGGTCCACAGGATGCTGTAAATCTTGGGGAGCTGCTGTTGTGAAGCCCTTCACAGCACCAAGCCTGCTGTCTATTGAGAAAAGCCAATACCCTTCTGTCTGTCAGATGGCACTTAACCGCTGCTGTTATTCTAGATGAGTGAACACTTGTGTTATATTTTCCAACAGCAAAAACTGGGGTCAGCAGGGTGTCTGCTGTTTTAGCCAAATCCAGATGGGGTTTTCCTATAAACAAGTGCACACAGAATATTTATACAGGCGATGGCACCTGACGCCTTAACACTTAGGCCATCCTATTGAGTAGCCACTCATACTATAAGTCACTTCAGTGCATTAAGTAAATATTTTAATATAGCCATGTCACTGTTTATTATATAATGGCGGGGGCCCAAATCTTGCCTAATGCTTGGTTAAAAAGTCAGTTTACACCATCCTTTACAGTGAATCAAAGAATGCATAAACGGGGCTCTTTTGTTACTCAGAGCTCTGTTTACTTTACTTTTCTGTAAACCTTTCGAAACACTTGCTTATAAGAGCTGATAGAACCCAGATTTTCCCCTGGGGCTGAGGTGTTCATGATGTCGGGAAGGTACCGCTCCAAGTAATCAATGGAGTTTCCACTGAGCAGCCCCAGGCTTGTCCCTCACTATCTGTCCCCAGCTCTGGTTGGAAACCAGCTCGAGGTGACATAAAGGCTGCTTGTGCCAGGAAGGGGAGCCCAGCAGCTCCTGCTCCAGCACAGGTAGCTCTGACACACCTGGTGCCAGGAGCAGATGGAAGCAGCACAGAGCAGCATCTTTGGAGGCAGAGGTGCAGCCTGCATTAGGAAAGGATGTCTTCAGCTTCTTATCCAGCTGAAGGACTGCATGAGTTGGTGACCAGAGGGATGCATTCATCTCTTTTCTTTATTGTCTTCCTTCCTCTCTTGCCTTTCCGCTCTCCCACTGCAGCCCAAGCAGTGCTGCCTCTCCCTGTGTGGACTCTTCCCTGCCTCACTCTGCAGTGTGCCACTGAGATCCTTGGGGTCAGGAGGCACGTGTAGATCTTACCTAAGATCAGGAGTCACAGGAATCCATGATAACACAGACTAGAGGCTGGGGACTTCAAAGGTCCATCACAGGTTCTGGCTCAGAAGGATTTGGGATGTTGCAGAGGAGCCTACAGTCCTCTCAGCACTGCACATGGGCCCTTGCAGTCCCCCCTGTGTGCCCCACACTTCAGTTCTCTGTGCTCAACCCTAGGTCATCTTCTGGCAGGGGAGGAATGTGCCCTGAGTAGGACATGCTTGAATCCTGGGAGGCACTAAGTAATGCAAGAGAGTTCCCCAGGGAGTGCCCACAAGTCCCAGTCTACCCTCAGCTCTTCCTTGTAGTTGTCCCAAGAGCCTGGGCCTCAGGACAGCAGCCAAAGGCTCTGGAGACAGGAGATGGGGTGAGGTTAGGACGTGGGAAAAGCCCATCTGTGACCAGCCTGGCCTTGCCTTGGAGTGATGTGCAATTGTCCCAGAGAAGGAAAGGTTGGACAGGAAGATGACAGGGAGATTTGGGAAGGGGTTATGCTTCCTTGTGCCTCACTCATCAGCTGTCGATGTCCTTGGAAAAGCCCATGGATGCTCTGAGCTAGTGCAGAGCTGACATGGAGGGTTTGGGAGGGCAGATTTTCCTGTAGCAGTTTTCAGCTGTTTCAGGAGATTCAGCTGCACAGGGAGTGGGACAAGCCACGTGCACACTGATGGAGCTGGTGGTAGCGAAAAAGCACCTTGTACACAGACAGAGTGTAGTTCACAAAATGATCATGGGACAGTGCTGGGGCTCAGCTCACCTGTGAAAGGCAGCTAAATGCTGCCAGGGAGGAGATGAATGGCCTGGGAGAGAAAATGGGTGACCTGGCAGATAAAAAAAACTGAGTGTACCCTGGTGGCCTCTGTGTTCCCCTCTGAGCTTGTACCTGGAAGCTCCTGGCTGTGGAGCACCACTGTTCCCCACAAAGCTTCATCTGCACCAAACCCAACCCAGTCAGGGCAGGAAAGGCCTGCAGAGATCAGGGAGGGTGCAGGATGTGTCACTGGGTCAGTCTGAAGGGACAAAGGGACCCTGAAATAGGGGACAGGACAAGGCCAGGCTGCAGGAGGCAGTGGTGCTCGGGGTGGCCCAGGCTGGCTGGCTCTGAACGTGTCAGGGGGCTTTAGGGAGCAAGGAAATCCTTCCTCAGGCCAGTTGTTTGTGTGCCTGGGTCGTGCACACCCTCCAGGAGTCCTTACACTTCTCCCTGGCTGCTCCATCCGGCGTCTGCTTTGGGTTACTCTACCAAAACAACAAGCCTGTGTGTAATTTTAAAGCATTGGTTCTGCATTCATATGAATCAGGAAATTTCCCCTCTGTGAGTTCCTAAGGTCACCAACGTCCATATCCTCCCTTGTGCCAGAGTATCAATGGCTATAGCACTAAACACCACAGCCAGATAGAGGGTTTGGGTCTAGCCAGACCCAGAGCTTGAGGCTGCAGGTAGGTCCTGGAGCCCTTTTGGATGGACAAAGGGATGGCAGGGAGGAGAAGATCTCAGCACCCCTGGAGCAGCACAGGGCAGTGAGCTGCCCTCTCAGCTCAGCACGTGGGCTTTGCAGAGCTCAGCCTGCCCTGTGCTGCTGCCCAAGGCAGGGACACAACTTCACACACCTGGGTCCTTCAGCCAACCCCAGAACAAGCTCTGGGCTCTCAGCTCCCCCTCATGAGAGAAGCACCTCCAGTGTAAAATTTCCAAAACTCATGGGTTCATTGTGATGATATTCCTGAGACCTTGAGGACCATTGTGGGCAGGAATAAAGCTCCCACCTAACTCTTGGAATGAGCAGAGCTCTGTAACTCATACCCAGGGTGATAAGCACCCACCCTACACTCTGTGGGACACCTCCTGCCTGTCTGCTGAGGGGAGCAGGCTGAGGAAGAAGAGGACCCCTGCACATGCAGAGGGGAAGCCATGGCTCCCCTGGCCAAGCATGCGGAGCTGAGCTGACCACACAACAGGGCCCAGCCCAGAGCCCTGCCAGAACTGACCCTCAGGGACATCTGCCCAGCCATGAGCTGCTCCACAGGGCCACAACAGTTCCTGTTGGTGGGCCCTCATGACCCCTGTCCAGGGAAGGGCAGGTGATGGACAGCTGTGGCCCTGGGGGTTGTCACAAAGTTCGGGCAGTGGGGGGGTCTGGTGACCGTGGTGCACCCAAAACTCAGTGTGATGAACAGTCCCTGTCCCGAGTGTTCTTGAACCTCATCACTCCCCTTGGCCTTTGCCAAGCCTGGTAAAGCAGTAGTGTATTTTCATCTGAAAAATAGCTCCTATCCTGAGACTTCTGAGGATTTTGCGCAGCCCACAAGTAGTTTTCAACCTCATTTTTATAAGTTCTCAACTGTTCTCCAGTGAAAGCTCTGCCACTGGCAGGGAGTCAGGCCCTGGAATATCCATGACTACAGCACACTGGCCATCACATTCCCACTCCTCTCATGCCCCAGCCAGTTCCATTTTCCTGCTTCTGTAGAGTTGCCAATGGGAGAGAAGGAAGTGGTTTCTGACATAGGGCACTGCTTAGCAGGGAGGAGCAGGAGGGTGAGTTCCACGGTACACACATGATCAGGAGCAACAGACATTGCAGTAGCTGATAACTGGCTTTCTCACAGTTCCTTGTTGTCCAGCACTGTCTCCAGGCCTTGGATCCTAGGACTGAGGCATAGTAATTTGGAGAAAAATGTCTGTAGCTCTCCTGGATGCATGGAAATGGTGGGAAATGATGGTCTAAGGGAACCTTTGAGTCTGGATGTCCCCTGGTCCATCAAGAGAAGACTGAGGGGAGACCTCACTGCAGTTCCACCTACCTGGGCAGGGGCAGAGGAGGGGCAGGGACTGAGCTCT
>NW_020897746.1:342613-414451 GCF_003984885.1 Neopelma chrysocephalum | reverse complement strand
GGTTTGGATGATCCTCTGGGGCACAGGGGGTGACTCTTGGGGATGGGCCTGTGCAGGGCTGAGGGTTGGACTGGATGATCCTTGTGGGTCCCTTCCAACTCAGCACATTCTGGGATTTTGGAATTCTGGGATTCTGTGGTGTTAAGGGCTGGGTTTGCACAGTCTCTGAGCCCAGGCAGCAGGGCTGGGTGTGCCCACAGTCCGTCCCAGCCAATGCACATGGGGACAGCTTTATGTCCCACCTGCAAAGTGGCAAAGTGACACAGGGATCTTTGGGACTTCCTTCCTGGCCAGTGCACCCTCCCCATGGGCACTCTGTGAGAAATCTCCCAGAAGGGGAGCACACTGTAAGGCAGGACAGAAGGACACAGTGTCTGAGCTGCAGCCAGGGACTGCTGGGGAGGATGGTCAGAGCAGGTGGAGTGAGGTAGATGAGAAAGCAGATGGCAAAATCCCTGCTGGTGCAGGGTAGGGAGAGGGGTGTGGGACAGTCCTGGCACACAGAGCGTGGAGGAGATGGTATCGTATACAATGCACTATTCCCACTTCCTTATACAGTAAATTGGTAACTTTTTTGTATTAAATCAGATTTTATCACTGAATCAGTCTTGCACTTTTCTATTCTTGTTCTCTACAAATGACCTTTTTTAGTTCTCCTCAGCTCTTTCCTGATGGGACTCATTAGGAATTGGTGCTAACTCTTACAAGCATTCACTTTCACTCAGCATCTGGAGATTTTTTTCAGACAATGCTCTGTTGAAACAGTCCCTGCAGCTTTCCTCTGCTGTGCTCAGCATCACAGCCCCTCCTGGCCCACGTGCCTGCATCCCACAAACATGGTTGATGTGAGCTGAATCTTTTCCCTCCCTGTTTCTGGTGAGATGGGAGTATCATCAAGCACCTCCTTGCATACATATTTGTAGAAGCACAACTTGAATATTCAGAATGTTTAAGGGAGCTTTTCTGATGTATTTTGACCATAAGCCCCACGTAAACCTCGGAGTAAAACAACGTGGTAAACAAACAATTCCTCCATCCTTCAGAAACTCTCAACATTTTGCACCTGATGTGGTTGAATTCTTCATAAAGGCTTTAGCACTGGTGAGTGCCAATCACAACTTTGATGTCAGAGTATAGGCTTTGCACATGTATTTTACCTTGCAGGGTGTTTATGCATTTCCTGCATGTAAAAGCTGACTGGTGTTTGCTCTTCTCTTTTGCTGTGTGTGTCACATAATTAGCAGCTTCATCTATGTTGTGTGGAATTATTTCTGTCACACAGTTTTCTCAGCAAACCAGAGTCATATAAAGGAAGATTGTTCTTATTTGTAGATTTATTCTGTATTTCTGACAGTTTAAGAGCTCTCTTGTGTGGGTGCCCCATGGCTGTGTTTTTTGAAAATACCCTGACTTTCTGCAAATATTCTGTGTCCATGGATGGGAATCCTTCCAGCAAAGCAGCCAAGGATGCAGACCCAGCAGACATGGAAAATGAAGCAGGCAATAGGGAATTCTAAAGTCTTCCCATGCGAAGTGTCAGTAATTAATTGTCTGTGGTCTGATACTTCACAAATGCCAGCCTTTGTTCACTGTTCCCCAGACTGATTTGAGACCTTGTCCTTACCTGTTCCTATTCTCTTCCAGAGGTCACCTTGGTGTCTGCTTCTCTCCCTGCTCATCCAAAGTGGAGCAGCCCTTCCAGGCACGGTGATGAATGGTGGGATCAAACAGGATCACTCTGACCATAAAGGGGAACCAGGTGGAAATGAGGAGGAAAAGGCACTCAAGGAAAAATCTGCCAGTGAAGTGAGAGATGGCACCAAGCTCCAACCCCCGCCCTTTGCGGAGCGGAAGAATGGTGAGTTCCTCACCTGGTGGTGTCAAGAGAGGGGAATGGAGATTGGATCAGTGCTGGTTTAGCATGTGCTGGGTTTGTGGTTCATCATTATTCTTATGTGTGGTGCTTTTGAGGATGTTTCTGATGGAATGATTTTCAGATTTAATGGAAGTGTATAATCCTGATCTCAGTATTCCTGAGTCAGCCATAAATGCTGTTGTCACACTTGAGGCAGTTAATATATTCTTTGTGATCCAAGTGTTTGGTATAATTTTGGCTGAAATGTGGAATTTCAAGGTCTTAGGTGTTCTGACTGTAGCAATGGGATTGCTGGGGAATTAGAGTGATGTGAAGTTGATCAGTGGAGAAGAAATGGAAAGGGTATTTGATTTGCCAAGGCCCCGATAGACTGCTCTGCTCTCACTGGGCACTGGGTGTTTCAGATAACCTTGTCCTCAGCAAAATTGGTTCAGATTGATGTAATAGAGATCAGAATCTTGTCCAGGCCTCTGCAAGGGTCATTTGTCTGGTCATGGGTCCAGCAGCTACTCTTGCTGGCAGATATTGCTCCAAGTTTCATTGGAGGTCTGTCACTGGAAAGCTGACGGACAGAAAACCCCCAGTTCAGCCTGTACAAAGCACACTTGGGCTGAGGAGTTGTTTGCCATTTCTTTCAGGCAACTGTATAATACATGAAATGAAGAAAATTCCTTTTGTGCACTCTAAGGCTTTCAACATTAAGTCCTCAAAATATCATGCAATGTGAAAGTGCAGCCTGAAGGCACTATTTTTGCTTTGTGTCTTTGATTGTTTGCATTATTGTACAAGACTCAATTTTTCTCAATCACTATAAATCAGAAATAATCCAAATGATGTCATCATGGCAATGTACTGGTGTCAGACTGGAGTAACACAGCAGAGAGCCAGACCCAGGGCCTGCCCACAGTCAGACTCAGTCATACCGGTGAGGGCTATTCTTTCCTACAGTCCCAAATATCAAAGAGTACCTAAGACAATACAGTAACAACAGGAAAGATGATGTGGACTTGTAAAGGGACAAACTGTTCGCTGATGCAAAAAAAAAAATCACATTTTCTCTGTAGCTTTCACATTGTTTTTTTGTATCCATTTTCCACCTGGTTTTTGTTATGGGAAGGCAAAGAAGGAAAATCACCGTGTGCCCACAGGCATGGTGGCTTCCAGCACTGCTCCCTAAGCCCTGCAGCAGTACCAGCACCTGCCTGGCAGCTCACCCTCTGCCAGGAGTTCATGTCCCCTGGGGCTTAGGCCTGGTGACCCACCAGCACGTGGCTCCACCCTTGCAGTCCCTCCACCCTGGGCTGTTTGCCCTCTCTAAGTGAGAAGAACCCCCTCCTCAGCCTGGGCGTCCCTCCAGCCCCTTGCTCTGGTCCATTTGCCTCTTCTCCCTTTCTTTAGCATGTTCAGACAGCACAGGGGCTCAGCTATTCCTGCCATCCCGTGTGGGAGCAGCCGGCTCCCTTCATCTCACATCATCCCGGGAGCTGGCAGGGCCGCCGAGTGTCACACACATCATGTGGCACCCGGGCCTGCCTTTGATGTCCCGTTCTGTGGTGTGACAGCTCCCACAGGGCCCGTGGAGCCTGAGGAGCACCTGGCTTGGAGGCAAGTGGGAAGGGGACATCCCGCGGTCCCCCAGGCTGCCCCCACAGCTGTCACCTCCCTTTGCCCTGCAGGACTTGCAGAGCCCTGTAGCTGATTTGTTCCTGCCCAGAGCCTCCCTGTGCCCCTCAGTGCCATTTACTGGGGGGTCACAGCAATGACCTTCTACCCTGTCCCTCGGTGGGGGGTCAGTAGTTGGAATTGACTTGGGGAAAAAAGCAAGACATCAGTGTCTCCTCATATCCCACCCCCATGAAGGGCAGCCATAGGGGTGTATTCAGCACTCCCACCTTCATCCCACACACACGAGGGAGAGCAGCAGGAGGGAGCAGGGACCCACCATCCAAGATTGTGCCACTGAAGGAGACAGTGCCTAGGAATGAGCTCGCTGAGAGGGATGAAGCTTTTAGGAATCTGCCAGAGCATGTAAGGAGAAGCAAATGCAAGATGTGTGACTCCCCCCCTCCTCCTGTCCTGTTGCATCCCACCTCCTGAGGGTACAGGTGTGCACACCTCAGCCAGGCAGGACCTGCCCCTTGCTCTGTGCTCCATCCACCTGTGGGCTGGTGATCTGTGGTGGTTTGGTGAACATTGCACAGACACCCATCTGTCAAGGGCACAGCTCCTCAGCAAGGACTAGCTCCTGCCCAGGTCTCAACTTTCAAACTACCGTCTTTATTTGACTTAACTTTGATTTAATAAAAACAGTCTAGCTAGAATATTTTTAAATAGGAAAATAGTCTTTTTAACTCTAGTATTACTAAAAAATGGCTGAGGGGATTTCATTTAAATTTGTGAAAATAAATCACCTTTGAGCAACCAGAAAGCCCATTTGGCAGGACCTACAAAGTCCCAGGACTGGATGCATAGGTCCAGGAAAATGGAGACTGTTACCTCTACAACAAGCAGGAATTCTGACCTCTGCTTGCCCAGCCCCTGGGCTTGTACCCCCGGCCCCTGGCCCTGACCTGCCCCAGGATATAACACTCTCAGGCTGCCCTTTTACCATGACTGTGCCCAATCCACAGCCCATGGTGTTCACACTCTCAGTGACATCATCTCCTCCCGAGTTCTGGTCCACACTGGCCTGAGCCAGGCTGAGCTGTGAACTCTGTCTCAGAAGAGCCTCAGAAGAGGCAAATATGACTCTGTGTCTTCTTAAAGTCACTAGTGATGCTGGGTTTACAGGTGAGGTCTAGCCCCCCCCCCCCCCCCCCCCCCCCCCCCCCGCTCATCGTGCATCTTTGCTGGGCACAGGATCCATGGGCTCTGGCATTCTGCCTTGCCAGAGGCACTTTGATCTCAGTGTGGTGACTTCACCATCTCCAACTCTACTCACTCCATTTCATCTCTCCACACAGTGAGACTGTTGAGGTGCAGGGTCAGTGCATGGCATCCTCAGAGTGAGGACACACTGCCCACACCTCTGTTCCTCCCAGCATTGGTTGCGCACAAAGGCAGACTCAAAAGCAGTAAGATAATTCTTGATGCAGTGGGAACACAGGCCCCTGCAAGGGGTCCCCAGTAGCCACTTCCCTGGGGTGCTGGAGCCTTCAGTTTGTGAACCATGAGGGACAGTGTCTGCACTGCACAACGTGAATCACAGTCCCATTGTGCAGGTACCAAAGGTCATCACACCCCATCCAAAGGTGCTTAGTACATCATCCCTCACAGGCTCACTCATCTACAGGCTCAGCACTCTCTAATCTCCAGTTTGGGGATCAGATCCATAAGCTGCTTTTCCCTCTCAGATCCACCTGAAATCCTCTCAGATGTTGACACCAGGGCCAGTGGTTACACTCTGAAGCAGTGCCAATGCTCCCAGCATCAGTTTCTTCATCTGGTAACAGCTCTCAGCCCCTCACAGCTCATCCCAGCCCATCTTCCCTCATCCCATGCCATTACACTGCACACCTGTACTTTATCTGTGTCAGCTGTGCCCAGTCACCCTCTGGGGGAAGAACATTTTTCTAAGATCCAACCTAAAGCACAACTTCAGGGCTCGGTCCACTCTGGAGGGTCCCATTTCTCTCCAGTGACTATTGGAGTTTAGATGCCCAGCTCTGACCCAGACACCCTTTAGAAAAGAGTTTGATTTTACCCATTTGCCTCCACCCATGTGTCTCCAAGTCTGGGTGTCAGATCTCTGGCTGCAGGTGAAGGCTCTGGTCTGCAGGCATGTGGTCAGAGGCCACTGCAGGTGGGAGAGCTGAAGGGCTCCCCTGTGCCCACACCACTCCAGCAGCGTTTGCAAACTCCTCATAATGTTTCCACATAGGTTTCCCATTTCTGATTTTGGAAAATAATGTAGTTAAACTCTTCTGTTTATTTGTGTAGTGAAACAGACCTTCTGACCACCAGCCCCTTTAGCCCCCTGCAACAAAGGGGAGGATTTTCCAGTGCCCATCTGGTTTGTGTTTAATGTAATGTGCAGAAAGGTTGCACATTTTCAGGGCCCGTGTTCATAAGCAGTAGATTGTACAACAGTTTATTACACAAATGGAGCTTTATATTGCTGGGCTTTGTTGAGCTGCCAGTTGGGATAAAAAAAAAGTAACGTGCTTCATAGACCCTATCAAGGAAAATTAGAAAGCATTAAATTCTGCTCAGACTATCCATCACCGGTGAGCTGGTAATCAAATCCAGAGAGGCTGGTGGGAGGTCAAGACTTTCTTGTTCTTGGTGTTTCTGAATCAATAACTATTATGAAATACATGTAAGTGAAACAAAAAAAAGACAAGGCATGTCTGACCTAGAAGTCATCACAACATCACAGCAGAGAAGCCAGAAGAGACCAGATACCTACAGGTTTTGGGGAGAAAACCCCACAGTCTCAACTCAATTCTTGTGGCAAGCATGTGTTTTAGTTTAATTCTGTATTGGAATGGTTATTAAATTACTATCTAGTCCTAAGCAAAATCTAGCCCTTATTCCACACAGCCAGGTAAGAGGTGTATCTTCAGGAAGACTTTCCAAATTACCTTTGGATCCAAATCAAATAAATATTGCAAACACTGTATTGAACCCAGGTGATACCTAATCCACAATGAAATATCAGCCTGCAGCCTTGGACTGCAAAGCCCAGCTTTAATGCCACTTAAATCAGAATGTAAGAACTAAAAGAATTCCAGGAATCCAGTGATATAAACTGTATTTTTAGAGCTGTGAGTGACTTGTGAGAGTGAAACAGTGCAGTGACTAAAGATAGCACAAGCAAGGTTTTCCATGATTTATCACAGGAACGCTCACAGTAAGTTAAAGTCACTGAATGTTGTGATAGCAGCACCTACATGTTGGCATGTTTTCAAGACAAGTCATTCATAACATATTTGTCACAGATGAAAATTTCTATAACAGAGCTCTGAGTTGCATCTCACTTGCACAAGCACCACACACACCACTTTTCTATTAAATCGCAGAGAGGTTCATTTGTTCCCAAGGCTGCATTTTTTTCTTTAAGACAGCTGGAGGGAACCCATTTGCCTGCATGTCTCAAACCTCTCCCAAGCTTTCAGTCTGGGTGAGCAATCAAAGCAGTGGTGGCAGAAGAAAAAGACCCTCCCTTGGACCCAGCTGTGGCCCCACTCCATTCCCTCTGGCCATCTGGAGTTATCATTTTAATAGGAGTTCATTGTGTGACCCGTCACTCCTCCTTGGGGCTCTGTGTTCCTTTGTGCACCAAGAGGTTGGGTAGGACCTTTCTTTGCTAAGCAAAATGTCTACAGGGGTTATTTTAAGGATAAAGTCATGGCAAACATTTCCTGACACCTCATGATCAGCGTTGCTCTTGGCTCCTGGCCCTTGCTAGTTGCAAGTTTGCAGGCACTGGTTTGTTAAGAGGGGGCTACACTGCAGAACTGTTTTCTCCCAGTTTCTGACATGCCGGGATGCATTCAGGCAGAAACAGCAGAGAACCTGCAGAGGACTCCTCTCATGGACAGATTGATCTTTGCCTTCTGCAGCCACCTCCTGGGTAGCCTGAGAGTCACCTTGAATCTATTTTCATAGAGTCACCGAATGGTTTGGGTTGGAAGAGACCTTAAAGACTATCTCTTCCCAACCCGTGCCACAGGCAGGGACATATTCCACCAGCCCAGGTTGCTCCCAGTCCCGTCCAACCTGGTCTTGGACACTTCCAGGGATGGGGCAGCCACAGCTTCTCTGGACACCCTGTGCCAGGGACTCATCCCCATCACAGGGAAGAATTTGTTTGTGTGTCAAGTCCTAAGTTCACCTTCCAGCACAGAAACCCACTGGCTGTGCTGGGCCCTGGCCAAGCTCCCCAGGCAGGGTTTCCTTCTCTTGTGGATAGGGACATAACCTGCAGGATGAGGAATGTAGCTGAGAGACTGGAATCAGTTCCTCTCTTCCTCATCCTTTGACTAGTCCTGCTCTCAGTCCTATGATGTCCCTACCCGGCTGCCTGGTCTCTGATCAAAACCAAGGCTATGCCCAACCCTGTGTAATCACCTCCACAACCTTCCCATGGAGGGATATGTGTGAATCACGCCTATTTGTTTTTCAGGTATATTTTGGGATGTTTCTAAGACCAATTTACATCTCATTATGACTCAAAGCTGCTGTTTGGTGTCCTCTTTCAGAGATCAAATAGAAACAGGGAGAGTTATTTGTTATCATCCTTCTTGTTGTTCCACCTCCATGTGCTTTCAAGCAAGTCCTGCAACACTCTCTGAGTGACCCCATGCTGCTGGGAGGTCACTGCAGCCTGAGCACTGCAAGATGCAGCAGAATGGAGGTCCTATTATTGGCAATGAGTCTGTTCTTGGGCTGGGGCTAAGAGTCCCACTGCTCTAGACCATTACTCAGCACCCAGGAGGACTGAACCCTCAGGCTGACTCTCCTCAGCTCATCGTCCATCCAGCCTTAGCACTCCCTATCCAGGCCCTGCCTGTTGTGCTTCCCTTGTAACCATGCCTGTGGTTAAATAAGCAGAGGGTGTCAATGATTATAAGCTTTCCTCTCCCTGCTACACTGGGGAAAGAGCACTCATAGCTCCATGGACAGTCTGAGTTTGTATTTCATCTCGCTTACATTTGTGGTTATTTCTGTGTTGTTTTAATGATTTCCACATCCTTGAGGCCATTGCTTGGAGCACCTGTGGTCAGGTTTTGCTCAACATCTCCCTCTCTTTTATAGCTGCTTTTGAGAGATAGCAAATCAAGGGTAAAGTTCAATCCAGGACACAGCTCTTAATTCATGATCAAGCCTGATGAATGGCACGTGAATGATACCTGAACACATGAAACTTGGGTTTGAAACTGTGATCCATGGTATGAAACCTGCTAGCCCTGAAATGATAAAAAGAAAACATCATTTTGCAAGAATAACACCATGTTTGCTCTGTAAGCATTTAACCTGCAGGACTCAATAGCACATTAGGCTCATTGCCACTAAAAAATCAGGAGGATTCTGGATAGAATTAGTTATTTCTGGAGACAATGGGAATATCCACAGCATCACAATGAGGAAGCATGAATGTATCCAAGTGGAGCATCTAACAGGGAATGGTGGGGAAAGACACCTATTGCTAGAACTCCCTAGGTAAGCTGGCCTAATAGAAAAACAGACTAACAAATGAGGCTTAAATAGTTCTTCAGAGTAATTTGTCTCTAAGCCCACCTTATCTGGGGACTTTTTGCAATCTCCAGCACTTCAGGTCTTTTAGCTGGGATGCACTTCTTTCTTCAAAAGATCCTTTCTTATATAAAAGAAAATTACACCTTTACGCAGAAACATCTAGGAAAGCTTCCCTGGCCTTTGCGTCATGCTCGGGTGCTTCAGTGCTCTCAGCTGGTGAGCAGCAGCCCAAAGGGCTCACAGAAGGCTGTCAACAGAAGACACACAGTCCTGTAGGGCTTCATTGCAGTCAAATGCCAAGGCAGCCTTGCTCCACATCAGCAGGTTACCCCCAATGCCTCATTGTCGGCACTGAAAGCCTTCAAACCTCTGCTTTTGCAGTGTTGGGAAGATGTTATGATATGATGCAGCATTTAGCTGGATATCTCCAAGTTTTAAAGATCAGGAGCATTGAAGAGACAATCATAAATGGAGGCTTCTGTCCTTGAGCAGAATGAATCTATGAAGAGACTGGAACACAAGATGTTTCCAGTTAATGCACCATCTGTGTTAGATCTGTCCATTCACAAAGAGGAAACACATTTTCACTCCGAACGACTTTTTAAATTAAGAGACAGCAGGGAAAGCAAGCACGTAAGCTGTGTGTGCGTGTCTGTGTGCGCAAACGTGCACGTGTGGGCCCCGCAGGCCTCGTGCCCGGGGCTGCCCAACCCCAGCACCGTCTGCAGAGGAATGGCACAGAAACCACCCAGCACCACGTGACCACACAAATCCTCATGACAACCTCCATGGCACGGCACAGCACAAGCTCTTTTCTTAACTGGCTTCATGGGAATTGTCAGCAATAGTGGCAGCCCGGAGTGAAGGGCCTGGGGACCGGCCGCTGCTGTGGGAAGGGCGGGTGGACTCACACCAGGGCTTCCCATGAGGAGCAGAGTGGGGTTCTGGGTACAGGGCTTCCTCAGGCAGCTGGGAGAGAACTGCCACAGGGTGCCAGCTCCTCGAGGAGCCATGTCCACCCTCCATGGTGAGGCAGGAACTGAGGGGAACTGGGGGGAACTGGTCTCCACCTTGCTGCAGAGGGGATGGACCAGTGGTTCCTGTGCCCTTCCACCACAGTGCATTGGCAAAGCAGTCAGGGCAGGATGCTGGCTGCTCTGGGGCTGGAAGGAGACAGTGCAGGAACTCATCATCCGTGTCACTGCTTGGTCCAGACTTGTGTGCCGACAGTGCAGCTGGAGCCACCGATCCATCCCCATCACCCATGGAGAGATGGGGAGCACTGGAGAGATGAGCCTGCCAGGCACAGAACCTGCTCCCAGGGTAATCAGCAGCCAGGAACATCTCTGTGGGAGACCTGCTCAGAGCTGGTTATGTGGGGCTGGCTGGGACCAGTTCCTCCTTTCCTTTGACATTCCTGCCACAATATCTCCGTCTGCCCTCACACTCCCTTGTGTGCCTGGGTGCTCTGTTTGTGTGACCAGCAAAATCTCCCTGGGGAGGGACAGGCTGTGTTTGCAGCCCTTGTGCTCCATTCCCATGTTTGTTGGAGATCCTGCTTTCTCAGGGCTGGTTCTGGGCAGGCTAGAAGGGCTGGCACTTCCAGGAATCCATTTCCAGGCCCAGTGCTGCATTGCCTTCTGGTAACATCTGGCACAACATGTTTGTACAGATGTTTAGTGCCGTGGCTGCTTCCCAGTAGTTTGCTGGGGTGGTGTGTGGAGAACAGCTCCAAGGATGAGAAAAGCTGCTTCATACTGGGTTTGTGCAAAACAGCTCATATATTTTAAAATGAGAAGAGAGGAAATTCACAGCTGTGCCTCTGTTATATGTGCATTTAGGGCCAAATCAGGCCTGTTTCTGGCTTGGACATAGAGAACGCTGCAGGGAGAGGGCTGTTCCTTCAGAGGCTGCTGAGCAGCAGCAAGATCTCTCCATAGCTACTGCTGCAACTCTGGGTCTGCATGCCTTTTGTGTCCCCTGCACTTCATCTCCCAGAAGATAGAGAAAACTTCTGCTTCCTCATCCTTATTCCCCTGTCCCATTAAGTCCTGCTGCCCAGGGGCAGGCAGTGCCAGAGGCTATGAAGTGGGGACACAAGAGATCCCTGTGGTTACAGCTTCACTGGGTTTTTCCAGACCCCTGGGGTAGAGCCTCTGCTTTCCTTCCTTCCAAACCGCTGCTGAGGTTTGTGCTTTACAAACCCTTCTGTCCGGGCTGTGAGTTCCCAGGGAGGTGCTCAGCTCTGTGTGCCTCTCACCCACCATGACAGCTTGAGAGTTCCTGGGCTTTCTCGTGGAGGGGCACACCTGGGAAAATGGACATGCAAGGGAGAAGGATAACAAGACTCACTGAGAGATGAGCATACTGAACACCAGTGGACAGAGCAGGACACAGGAGCCTGGCTGAGCCTTGCACAGGCTGATGATTCCTGTCTGGTATTAAAAACAGCCACAAACTACCTCTTACGACAAACCATCGTCATGGCCATGGCTGCAATTCCACACTGACCCAGTAGCACAAGCACCTCTGAACACAAAGCCAGGCTCTCTTATCATCTCCATGTTCACCATCTCCATCTTTCTGATGTTGCAGGGCTGGTTGTGGAGGTTCCAAGGATTTTTTAAACCTTCTGCAGGTGGGCAGCACCTGGAGAGTTGCAGGGGCTGGCGTTGCCATTGCAGATGGCTTCAGGGGTGTAGCACACATTGCTGTTAGGAGTGAACGTTAAACACTAATCAGCTCAGGGTAATGAACTCTGCTTTGTTCCTTTTATGGGTGTTTCTCCCAAAACCACAGTCCCACAATGCTCATACCAGATGGGAAGTGCTGCTCTGGCCAGGATGCAGGACAATAGACATTGTCCTTGATGGTGAGCAGTTTGGGCAAGGATGGATGAACTGGCCAGGATGCAAGAGACTGTGTGGAAATGTGACACAAACACTGAGCAGCACTGCTGCGACTGAAGCACAGCTCCCATCTACCCAGGGAAGGGCAAGAGGAGAAAGACAAGGATCGGGACATAAAGGCACTGTTAACTGAGGTGGCATCAGGAGGCTGGTCAGAGCTCTAGCATGCCCGTGTACACCAAGCAAAGAGCCTCTCTGTGAGGGGACCAGGAGCAAGGAGTCCTGGAGGACTAAACAGGCCTGGAACAGGCTGGGGACTGTTCCTAACCAGAGCAGCAGTGCCCCAGCAGCAGGAGCACAGGGCTGCCAGCACAGCTGTCGCCTGCAGCTACGAGCAGCCATGGTTTGCTGCACAGTGACAGGCATGGAGACCAAGGTGGTTGTGGATTTGTCACAGTATTATTGTCCAAATCGGTTAGAGGAGAGACTAATGTGAAGCCAGCAGGAGAAGCACTGCACGTTCTGTACTCGGCACTGCGATTGCAAGCGACCAGGGCAGTGCTCAGCAGGAACGTGGTCACTGCAAAGATGTGATGAGCAGAGGAGGAATCGTAACAACGTAAACATGACAGATCCCTTCCTGATGGATGCATGTCGTCCATAAACATCATTGTCACACCAGAGATCTTGCCAAAGATTCCTGAAGGTGCTTTCAAGCATGCTGCAGCCTCATCCTGTGGTTCTTGGGGTTTCAAAATTATGACCATCTGTTTGCAATTGAGGCCCATTTGGAAGCAGAGGAGACTGCTGCCAAGAGACTCTTTTTTTTTGAACTAAGTGCCTTCAGTCCTGTCGAGAAGTTCCCACCAGCAGGTATAAGAATCACAGAAATCACAGAATGATTTGGGTTGGAAGGGACCTTAAAGCCCATCTCAATCCACCCCTGCCATGGGCAGGGACACCTTCCACTAGACCAGGTTGCTCCAAGCCCGTCCAACCTGGCCTTGGACACTTCCAGGGATGGGGCAGCCACGCTTCTCTGGGCAACCTGTGCCAGGGCCTCACAACCCTCACAAGGAAGAATTTGTTCCTAATATCCCATCTAACTCTGTCCTCTGGTAGTGGGAAGCCATTCCCCCTTGTCCTGTCTCTCCAGACCCTTGTCCAAAGTCTCTCTCCAGATCTCTTGGAGCCCCTTTAGGCACTGGAAGGAGCTCCAAGGTCTCCCTGGAGCCTTCTCTTCTCCAGGTCAGACACTTCCAGCTATCTCAGCCAGTCTCCAGGGCAGAGGGACTCCAGCCCTCGGAGCATCTCCATTGCCTCCTCTGGACTCATATGGCTCAGGAGGGTTCTGCAACATCCCAAAATGGGGTAATCAAGCTCAGCTAGAATGCCTGTGATGGGTATGACACCAGAGTGGCACATGGGTATGTGAATGTGATGACTTAAGCCCAGCCCTGCAAACAACTCCTGTCTGTGGTACTGGCACACTCACTGCTCAAAATAAGAACTTCCAGGAGTGAGCATTAAGCTGGCTTCCAGAATTTGCAACTGCAGCAAAACTACTTGAAGCCTTGGAAGTTTATTTTAATTCTTACTTTGCAAGAAACTGGGCATGAAGGTCTGTAGGCATGATTTGAGAGAGCTGGGCAGGTCTCCTCAGCTTTCTACAGACCCTGAGGTGTGCTGGGCATCACCTTGAAAGTGCTCTGCCACCCTGGTGAGCTCTGCACACCAAGGAAGGGAGAGAAACACAGACTTGTTCCAGCAGGGAAGGAGATCAGAAGGGAGTAGCAATCCGGAGAAGGTGGGAGATTTTGCCAGCACTTGGATGCTTCTATTGAAGCCACAGAGGGGATGGCACAGAATCTGTCTGTCTGTGTGGTGTGGTTTGTCCAAACATGGACAAACATCCCCCTGATCTGCGCCTGCTCCCCTCAGCTCTGTGCACTTGGGGGGCATGATCAGCAGCATTGCTGTAAGCCCAAAGGTCCCCTGAAGGAGGCTGTCTTAGCACTGCACCAGGGCTTGAAACCTGGGTTTAAATGTCAACCTACCTTAAAAGCCCCAGGCAGCTCCTGACGTGTGGTGCGAACCTGTTCACTCTGTAGAGATTTGCTCCACTGAAAAGGAGCCTGAAAGCTGATAAGAGCCCCTGGTTAGGCCTGAAATAGCCCTTTGCAATGTGGGACTGGCTGGAGTAGGTATCAGATGAAGAGCAACAGTCACAGCACAGCAGAAAGGAGGCTGAGATCATGCCTGCACTTTGGTCCAGTCACAGGTGCAGGGGCTGCTCAGAGATGTTGCTGTGCTCATGCTGTACATCCCCAAGAGCAGCCGTGTTCTGGTGCTCCCTGTTCCTGAGATGGAACACCAAGGAAACATATAGAAAGAGTGGAGAGACACTGGAGGGAGAACTGCACTGGAAAAGGTACAGTGGGTGCTGTCTGAAAGTGCCTAAGGAAACAGGATTCCGATGCCATGGCAGCTGCAGAGAAAGGCCAGAGGGTTTTGCTCAGTTACCTGTAGCTGTGTGAAATGCAGCATTCCTTGTATGAATATGATTCATTCCACTGCCCTAAAAGAGGCAGGAGAGACTATATTTTCTTTGCAACCTCCACTGGTGCCGTGCGTGGGAAACACAGTTGGCACTGTGGCTCTGGGATTTCATTCTGTTGGGGGCTTGCTCTGTGCTGGTGATAAGACTCTACTCTCCTTGGCCACTTTGTAGGAATGGAAAACATGCCTGCGCCTTCAAGCACACTTTGAAGTCAATCAAAACTGTCTGAAAGTATATTTCTCTGCTATAGAACATAAAAATATTATCCTTCTGGCATGCCTCCATGAGAATATTAAAAATAGCTTACTGAGTTACTCTGTGAAAATTGTTAATATAATGAGACTTTTGTGTCTTATTTCATTAATGAAGGAACTCTAGTGCTGGGCTTTAATGTGATACTGCTGTAAATCAATAAAGAATATTTTTGGAAAAACGCAATCCTATTATTCCGAGATATTTTTGTAGGGTGAAGTTAGAAAGAAACATTTATTGCCATGACTTTTGTCCAACTCAATAAGCTATTTGCATCTGAAAACTTTAGTGCTAGTTAAATAAAATCATGTTCTGCCCATGGGATGGCATTTGCTTTCCTGGTTTGTTTTACTGCTGTTTGTCCAGAACGGGGGAGAATCTGTTTGGCAGAGAAAGGCTTGGAGCTAAACCTTGTCCTGACCCCTCACAGCAGAAACCCGTGGCTGGCTTAGAGAAGAGTCAGAGCAGGACAGGGCTCCTGGCTTTTCCTGAACAGCATCCAGAATGCAGCAAGTCTGGGATGTGGCCTGACTCCGAGGCACAGGATTCTATCCCATTTCCAGCTCCAATTGTTTGTTAACAACCCCCTGGGTCTGTGGCCATCCTGGATGAATGCGCTGAGAATGCAGCCGAGGAACAGAGAACAGTTCTGCCTAGGCCAGGGCTGAGGTTACTTCATCTCACCCCCTCATCTATGGCACCAGGAGTCAAAAGAAATGTGGAAAACCAGGGCTATCATACAGTAGCACTTCCCCACCCAACCACAGCCTTTCCTTTACCAAGAGAAAGGCTTTAGATTTCATGGCCTTAGTGAGTACTTCCTCCATGGATTTGTCTAATTGCCTTTTGAAGCCCTGTTTAAGAAGTGATTTGCTGCTTCTGCCGTGGCCTCCTGCTCTGCTGCAAGAACCAGAAGAACAGGCAACATTCCTCCCGTGGCAGCTCTTCCAGCACTGCACCCCTGCTGCCTCTGACACTCCAGGGAAACAAATACCTCTTATTTCCTGTTGCCTACAGAGGCTCCAGTCATGGTCAGTGATTTGAGATGAGAAATAGGGTTCTTGTAACACCTGACTTCCCGAGGTGCCTCTTGGTTGGCTCTGCCAGGGTTTCACAGTCTCTGGCCTTTAAGCACCTGTGCAGGGTGAGGAATGGCTCATGCAGCAGGAGCACAGATGAGCTGAGGGAAAAGGCTCCTCTTAGTCAAGAAACAGCATTCAGCTGCTAAATTGAGAGCATGTCTCTGGGAGCAAATGATACAAACCACCACAGTGTGTCATGAGCCTGGAACTGAGCATTGCACATCCCCTCGAAATCCACAGGACCCTGTGGCACACTGGGTACATCTGGAGGAAACCTCTGTCACCCGAAGCCAAGATCAGCTTTCCCTCAGTCGTTCCTCACAGAAGTTTCTCTACCCTATTCTTAAAAATCTTCTTTGGTTGGAGAAGATTTCAAGTCTTCCCCAAACCATCCTGAAGTGCATGCCCATAACTCATAGTGCTACTCAACATGGATACAGAGAATAACATAGTCTGTTCCTTTCCATGGTAGTCTTCCCTAGATTAAAAATCTGATCAGGATTCCCCTCAGCCCATTTTTCACTGGACTGTCCCTCAGTTCTTGGTGTCTTCCCTTGAGTGTCTTATTTTCTAGAGTTCTGGTGTCTCTTTCTGTGCTTTGGGCTCTCTCCTGTGGTCTCTCTCCTTCCTTGCCCACAGTGCTCATTGGGGGTTGGTCTGTGCTGTCCTGAGAAGGCAGTGTAGGGGATGGATTTTCTGGTCTGCACTGTACAGCCCTGCGCTTGCCCTTCTCACACTCATGTACCCTCGTCCGTGGTCTTGACCTGGCTCATGACCCAGGTCTGTTGGCACAAAGCAGCTGCAGAACACTCTGCTCTGTACATTCTGTACATGCAACAGGCCATTGCTGACTAATTCTCTCTGGGTTTGTTTCTGTAACTGTCCTCACATCATCAGTTCTTTTTAAGAATAATTTCTGGTTGTAACCCTGCTCTGCTGCATCCATGTGTCCTTTTCCAACTTCACCTCTTAGTAAATGAAATCATTTTCTGCTCCACTTTGTAGAGGACACAAAGAAGACAAGGCGATACGTGGAGAGCTTCTCTCTGAGTGTGCCTTTCTAAACATTTTGCAGCACCTTGGGCAGTTTCATACAGATCATGTTTTCCCAAAAAGCTGTTGAGAATGTCAAGTCAGACAGTGTCAACAGCCTCATTAAACAGAAGATATATATGTACAGCTTATTCCCTATCCACAAGTGTCGCAGAAGGATTAGATTTGACACATGCATAATGACTGGGTTTTATTTCTTTTCCCTAATTTGCTTCAGTATTTGCTTTTTGGCTCGATTAGTTGTCCAAGTACTTTTCTGGAAATGGAAGTTAAACTAGATGCTCCATAATTTCCCTTTTTCAAAACCAGATATTCTGTTTACCATTTTTGAAAGCCATAAGGAATGTTACATCTCCATGCCTGCCTCGTGTCTTTAAAAATCTGTTTAGGTTGCCAGTACCTCCTAGAACATTACAACAGATGTATATCTCCCAGTTATAGAGGCAGAATTATACTCATTTGCACCTTGACTGATTATTTCCAAGACTTACTCCTTCCTGGGTGGTTGGCCCAGCAGGCCCATGACAAGGTGTCACCTGAAATGGAACAGACTGATGAGACACAGAGGACAGCTCTGGGACCTGCTGCACAGGGGCTGGAACTTTTGTGATTCCCTATTAAGAAAAAAGTTAAGTATTCCCACAGTGGAGATGCCATTGGAAGGGTGGTGTAAGAGTCAGTGTTTGCAGTATGGAGGAGTTTGTAGAGCCTGGCCCTGTCCATTGAAAATCCTGATGTTTCTGTGCATGGCACGTGTGCTTCTCTCAAAGAAACACAACAATGATTTATCATAGAATCACAGAATCATTTCAGTTGGAAAAGGCCTCTAAGATGATCAAGTCCAACTCTTAACCCAGCACTGTCAAGCCCACCACTAACCCATGTCCCCAAGTACCACATCCACAACATCCACATCCATCCCTCCAGGGATGGCGACTGCATCACTGCCCTGGGCAGCCTGTTCCAATGTTTTACAACCCTTTCAGTGAAGAAATTTTCCCTGATATCCAATCTAAACTTCTCCTGAGGCAACTTGAGGCTGTTTCCTCTCATTCTGTCACTTGTTACCTGGGAGAAGAGGCCAACCCCCCCTGGCTCCACCCTCCTGTCAAGGAGTTGTTGACAGTGAGAAGGTCCCCGCTGAGGAAGGAAGAGTATGGATTTTACACACCTACACTCTGCAAGGTCCCACTGCCCCTTAACAGGAAACAAGCAGGTGAGGTGGGTGGCAGTATCAGAGAAAGAGAGGGAGCAGGTGCCTAAAGCATCTCTAAGAGCATGAAAACCACTGATGACCCCAGGAAATGGGAGAGTCCAGGAATGACATCTCTGTCTCACCCAGGAACATGGTCCTGGTTTCTTCTTCTTCCCAGCTAACTATAATTTTCTTTTCTCTCTCTTGTGCTGAGTTACATCTTGGAAAGCATCAAAATTCCCCTTTCAGACCCTGTCCTGGCTATACTGCAGTCTTTGGGAAAGATCAAGGCAGTGGAACACAGAGGCTGGCACTGCTCCCTCCTGGCTGCCAAGACCCCCAACAATGCCAGAACTGGCCTGGGCTCCTTCCAGGCTGTGAGCAGAAACACCTCCAGCACTGAGTGCCCTTCACTCAGCCTCGGGCAGCTGCCTGCCAGCATCCATCCTGCTGGAGTGAAAATGGGGAAAAGCCTGGAGATAGCACACGTGGGATCAGATGGAAAGCTCACACCTGCCCAGACTGCAGCTCCCAGCACACGTGTAACCCCACAGCGATTGCATCAACAAGCCAAAGCCAACGCAAGAATAGAGTGTTATGGTAGTTGTGGATCCAGGTCAGTTTGTTAACCATATATAGCATAACCCACTATAGCTGACTGAAAGCATTTTAATTACTTAGAGTTTGTTTCTGTAAAAATAGAAGAAATCTGTAGTTTAATCTTTAATTCGCTCAGAAAAAGAAAAAAAAAAGGCTTGCTTCTTTGTGTCTCTCCAGCAGTTCACAGTTCATCCTTTGCAATGTGTACAAAACAAAGGGGAATGTTACCTTGCTCAGATGAAATCTTGTTTTCAGGTCTTAATTTCTTTCTTTCTTTGTTTTGTTTTACAAAGCTTCCCTCTCCCATCAGTTCAGGAATGCTGTCTAGGCAATAATCTCTCCTGTATCTCCTTCTCACAGATGCTGTTTAGCCACTTCCCCCTTTTGGTCCCCAGAGTACCTGTGAAGAGCTCAGTTCCACAAGACCTTCCCCTTTCTCTTTTTGTACAAAAAAACCCACCCAAACTCCAGATCAGGTAAACCTGTGGCCAGCTTCACTTTTCCTACAACTGTTTCCATTTCCCACATCTCTGCAATAACCTGTTTTCTGTGAAAGAAATCTCTCCCGCCCTCTGGGTAGAAGCACCTAAAGCCCAGGAACAGGGAACCACCAGCAAGGAAAGAGCAATGAGGGGTGTGACAGCATGAAGGTGTCTGAACACAGAGAGAGCTGAGCCTCTCCAGCCCAAGAAGGGAATTAGTCCAGGGGACAGACTGACAGGATAAATGTGTCCCTGAGTTTAGCCCACCCGTGACACCCGGTGTGGTGGGTGTTGGGGGCTGTGTGTCAGTGCAGGTCTGGCTGTGACTGCAGCTCAGTCTCCTCACAGGAAGGAAAGGAGGGCAGAATGAGCAAAACTGTCCAGCTGAACTCTGGCACTGAGGCACACAGCCTCTATCTCTGATCTTGGAGGTCTAGTTTTAAGAGAACCCCTTTTCTGCACTTTTCACCTTCTCCAGACACTTTGACTTTCACTTGCTCTGAGCTGCTGTGACTCTGCTGGCTTATTTTCTGAATAAAATTCTCTGTTTCTGCTCTGTAAGAAAACAGCAGCATTAGATGATCACGAGAGAAATGCAGCTGCATTTCCTAGGACTTGTATGGGAGCTTCTCCCTTCCAGGTCCTTCAGCAGGAGGGGGAAGTCAGGGATCATTCCTCAGGGGTCAGGGGTCATTCATCCTCAGCTGTTGGCATAGTGCTGGCTGGAAGAACAGGGCTGAAAATCTGAATATTTTTCATTTTTCCTCTTTTTTGACTGACACATGGCAATGGCTAAGGTTCACATTGCTCTTAGGAGAGAAGGATCTTCCTATACTCAGAGCAGGCATGAGAGTGGGATTTCTTGGAGCAAAAGTGGAATGCTGCCATGGTATGCCTCTGACAGGACAGAGG
Source organism: Neopelma chrysocephalum (assembly GCF_003984885.1). Lineage (NCBI taxonomy): Eukaryota > Metazoa > Chordata > Aves > Passeriformes > Pipridae > Neopelma > Neopelma chrysocephalum. Next base: position 394,390 of record NW_020897746.1, on the reverse strand, counting down.
GGAGGCCTCAACCAGCTCTGCCAGAGACACACCAAAGGGTCCTGCTCCACAGCAGGGCCTTTTATTCCAAGCCAGCAAAGACTTTACTAATTTCATAGTACTTTCTGCTCATTTATCATCCCCAGTTGCTTGGACTTGGCATCATCAGTTCCCTTTCTGCCCACAGTCTTATCATCTACCCCTTGTCACAGAGAAGCCCCAGGTGCCAGAGGGATTTCAGCCTTCCAGAAGGGTAGGGAAGGGGAGCAGGAGCATCTGATTTTTACATGGTGCCATGTTGGATGTTCTGATCTGGTAAAACCTTACTGACTGGGCTGCAGAGAAAGGCTGTTTGCCACATCCTGGCTCCTGACCTTGGGGCATGTGAAGCCCTGGGGAGTATGAGGAGAGGAGGAGAGACCATGGGTTTGGGAAAAGAGATGGGACACTGATGGATGCTGGAGCAGACAGAGGGAATTCCTGAGGAGCACAGAGCAGACACCAGAGCAGTCATAGGGTGATGCAAATAAAGGGGTTTTTCTCTGGTCCCAGAGGAGATTGTGCAGAGCCTGGTGCTGCTAAAGGAGGCACTGAAGGATTGAGTGTCAGAGGATGCCGTGTCTGCAAAGACTCCGTGAACAGTGAACAGTTTATCTGGTTTTTTTCAGACTCATAGGGATTTTTACTCTGAAAACCCAAGTTGTCTGCATCAAAGACACCTAAGCTGAAGCTCTCTTCTAGGAAGGGGTAAGATTTGGGTTTTATGGTCCTTGAAAGTCACAGACCAAACTGGACAGCAGCCATGGGGCATCTAAAGGGAAGGGACAAGGCCATGAGGATGATAATCAGATTATTGCCCTGCTAAGTGGAGAAGGACCTTGATAGATGGTCCTGCACAGGTACAGCCACCTGGAAAGACCAGCCAGCAAATCCTCAAGGGGCCCAGCAGCAGCAAGGTACCAGAGTCAATGGGAGCAGCATAAAGACTTCACCCAATAGAAAGACTTACCAGAAATGGTTCCTGCTGGGGCAAAACCCCAGAGTAGGATTCTGTTGTTCATGGCAGGGCAACACTGCAGGGGTTGGTGTCCTGGGGCACTGGGGGAAGGGCTGCCAAGGACCAGGAGCTTGAGAAGCTGGTGACAGAGTCGTTCTGGATAACCTTTGCTTGTGGATGGCCCATTCCCAGCTTAGCTCGAGGTGTGGCAGTGAGCCAGGGGGTTTGTGTCTGTGACTCTCTGCTGCCATGAGTTCATGGGATATGAAAGCAAGGCAGCAGGAACTGAGACAGGATCCAGGTGGGGCTGTTGTTCCAGGTTGAGGGGTGCAGCAGGGCTCCTGCTCCAGGAAAGCTCTGACAAGTTGAAGATTGTTTTCCCAGAGTTAGAAGCCTGTGCCAGGATACTTGGATTATTGTCATTTTGAGGAAGAAAAAAAAAAATCCCTCTATATTTCTGGAAAGAGAGCAGACATTTTTCCCTGTTTTCCAAGGAGGAGGAGAATCAGTGACAGCCCATGGTCCCTAATGCACCTGGTGACACCTCAGAAGCACAAAACACCCACAGCCCATCTCATGTTGGGGTTTAAGGGCTGCCAAGAGCTCAGTCAGAGCAAGGCCATCAGAGGCCTTGGCAGTGTGGGCTCCTGTGTCTGGAGCAGCCCAGAGGACACAAGCAGACACACTGGAAGCCATGGGATACCCTGGCAGCCGACCAGTCACTAGTACATCCAAATAATGTCTGGGTTTCCTTGTAAATTAATAAAAACTGGTGCATTTCCATGAAACATTTTGATGTCTATGAATCAGCATTTTCCAATAAAATGTTTCATCAGAAAATTCCCAGTGAGATCCAGCCCTGATAAGGTCCGGAGCATTGGCTGCAGTCCAGACAAGCCTCAGCCATGAAGAGTGATCTCTCTGGGCAATGACGATCGCTCCTGACCTTTCCTGCAGTGTGACTGTGTGGCCTGGGCATCTGAAATGTTATTTATAGGCAGGAGCAGCAAGTGCTGTGGAGACAGTCTCCAGCAGGCCCTCGAGGCAGGGAGCTGCAGCTGGACAGGCAAGAGCTGCTGGAAAGGAGCTTGTCCAGTGGAAAAGCCACTTTACAGAAACACGAATAGAAACAAACTCCCTTTTGGAGATAAATCATTCCTGCTGGGGGCCTGGGTCTGTGCATGTGCTTCTATACAGCCCAGCAATGCTGCTGGCTGTGTGAAACCACTAATAACAGTGGGGTGATCTCCTCCTCTCATTCCTCTCCTTAAGCTGCTGCCAGAGGAAGATTTGTTACAGCACAGGGAGGCTCTGGTTTCACTGGGTGTCTCCAGCTCTGTGTAAATGTATTTTCATACATCTCAAACTACAAGAATTGCTGGGGACAGGTTGGTGGTATGTGACTGTAGGGCCCATATCGTAGAGGAATGGAGTACTTTGGCTTCACCTGGAGCAATGAAATGAAATTACTCCCTCTCAGAGCCATCTGCAGAGGGTTTCTTGGAGTTTTCCAGAGCTTCTGAGCTCTGTAAAGGCAATTGTCTGTATTGTCCCAAGATGCAGGGTGGTGCTGTAGAGCTGAGGACAAAATGGGCAGTGTCAGGATGTTCAGTTGCTCCAGTTTTCTTCAGGAAAAAAAAAATTAGTCAGATCAGTTTTTCCTAAACAAAACATTCAAATTTTCATCCCACTAAGAAGTTCAGGCTGGCATTCCCAGATCTTCCATTAATTACCAGTCACATTCTGAAGAAGTAATTTTCTGCTTCTGACTCTGCTTCTTTTCTTGTAAAATGAGGTCATTCCAGTGTCCCTGCTGGTCCAAATTCCTGACACTTGTTGATGGATTTCTATCCTTCTGTACAATAACACAAAAATGAAAAAGAAACCAAGGTATAGTTTCTGCCCAAGTCCCCTTCAGGCACCTGTTCAGAAACCTCTGTGGACTGGTGGGACAACATGTTATTCCAAGCAAACACCTTGTTTTGGCATAAGCTATAGCCCAGCTGGTGTGTTGGTGCTTTGAGTGGTGAGGTGGTAATGAACTGTCGAAAGCTAAAGAAGAAGGGACTTCCCCAGAATTTCTTACTTTACCTGAGCAAGCAGCCCAAGAGGCTGAAAATGACCTTCTGAAGAGAAGAAACACCTCAGAGCTCATCCATCTGCATCCTTGAGAGAGCCATCACTGCATCCAGCAGGACCTGTAACGGGAGAGCATCAGAAAAGGTGCCTGGAGAGCATCCTCTCTTGTTCACAGCACGTGCAGGGGTTTCTCTCTCACTGAGACTGATGTGGACATGCTGTTGGATCTGCTGTATCCTGAAAAGTCAAGGGAATAACATTTGCAGGGTGGCCTTTTTACTGAGCTGTCATCTGAGACCAAAAGGGAAGGGTCAGAGGAGGGAGTCAGAGGCTACAAAGGGATCCTCTCTGGAACACAGGTGTGTAACAAAGGCTTGTGATGAGTGTTCCAACACTCAGGAAATTCCATGGTAGTCTTAGGCTGAAGAAAATACTGAAAAGTATGAAAACCTGATACTTGTAGCTCAGATTTATGGCTTTTGACAGCTATCCCATGCAGCACATCACAGCCTGGAGAAAGGGTTGTCTGAAAGATTCCAATTCAATAGTGAGATGCCAGTAGTCAGCTGTTATCCAAAACTAGCTCAGAAATCTCCCTGGGAAATGTGCTGAACTTTTGAAAAAATAAATCCTGGCATAGACAGAGATGTCTGAATGTCTTCACTTTCTCTTGGCTTCTCCCTGCACACTGAAAAGCAGCTCTGGGCAATTCACAGGTACAAGTAGGCAGTGCATCAACTTGTGGGAACTTTGGGATCTACAAGTTATCACGCTCTTACGCGAAGTTGCATTTCATCTCTCGTCAGAATATAAGAGTCAGATACCACTGCTTTCAGGCTGTGCGTAATTGTACCTCAAAAAATAATAGGAAGGGATTATATGTCCTTGAAAGAAAATTCTGCTTATTCACAAACAAGGAACAAATCCTGTATTCCAAGCTTTAATGTCAGAAGCAGTGCAGAGACAGATTTATATCTGTGGTTTGATGCAATGCTATGACAATATGGATATTAATGGATTTACTACAGAGAGACTTTTGTTTGTGCGTGTGCTCTCTGAGTCCCCTTTGGTAAAGAGAAATGTTTATTCTGACAGCATATATTGTGTTTCCAAGAAGGACTGATTCAGGATTTCATTCAGCAGTGGAGACTTGTGGCAAATTATTAGTTTAAACATTACAGAAAGACTTTCATTCTTTACGTTGTACTTCTGCTCATGTAAATCAGCAGTAAGACAAATAAACCAACCCAGTTACAATTCTTTCAAATTAATAAATTCTTTTGTTTGATATCTGTAAACCACCTTAAAATACACTGTCATTGCAACAGTGCCTTCTGACAGAGACTTCGAGGAACTCAACAATAAAGTGGTGGAAGTACATTGAAGTTGGTATCATGTTCCTCAAGTATCTACTCCAAGCACTGAGCAAAATCTTCCAAGGGAGCGAGTGTATATGGAAGAGAAATGGCTGCTTCTTTCACAGACCTGCTCCTTCCTATCTATATCGGCATGGATATCAACATCCATGGCCATTGGGAACCTGCCAAGTCTCACCTAGATGAGATCTTTCCCTTGGAAAGAAAACATCTGGGTCCCTTGCTCTTGTGAGGTGTAGCAGTGCATGGGTGATGTGGATCCCATTTGTCAGAGGAGGTCCAGGACCTCTGGCTGATGTTGGGTCTATTAATTGCCAAGGCTTTGCTCCCCAATGGCCCTGCTCTTGCACCCCTTGGGAAGCACAGCACAGAGCAGACCCTCCCATTTTTTCCCTGCCCTGTTGCATGTGAAAAGGAGACTCCGTTCCTCATGGTGCCCTTGCAAGGTGCTGCTGCTGCCAGTGGACAGGCTGGCTGACCTCAGCCCATGGAGAGAGCAGCTGATCCCATCCCTGCTGTGCACACAGGGCAGGGGAGGCACCAGGGACAGGCAGCTGAGGGCTTGGAAGAGGCTTTGGGCAGAACTGGGAGCTGAGCAGGGAGAAATGAGGGACAGGTTGGTACAGACACGGGGAGCCTGTGACTTCTGTGATTGCTTTTCTCTGCATGGAAAACCAGCTTCTTCAGTCTCCCCTCAATGACAGTGATGCAGCAGAACTGCAGCTTATACCATAATCATTTAAGTCATGATTGATGGAACTTGAAAGTATTGGTCACAGCAAAGTTGACATGGCCAATGTGTATTAACTCCCCATGTGCATCCTCCCGGGACTGAGAGACAAAAACTCCTGTATTCAATGGCAGTGAAAGGGGATTGTGGAAAATACTTTTCTACTGATACTGGAATAGGCAACTTGGACTAACTCCTGTTCATCTTTGAGAGCTATGCAATGACTCTTTGGCTTTTTTATTATCCCTAATACTTCTGCTGCTGTTTCTCGCTCCCCTCCTTCTTCCCAGCATTTTTTCTTTGAGAAGGAGCAATAACTTGTATAACTCATATTCAAGTTCATAGGCTCCATAATTTCAGAAATGTCACCCTCTGCAGTGTTGTCTCTCCACCCCACTGGAGTCAAAGATGGGCCCTGGCTATCTGATTCTAGCACAACAAAACAAATATGCTGGCCCAATGATCTTCTGACCATATATAGGCTGAAATAGCCTTTTGGAAGATATGGTTGATATCTGTGAGCAGCACAGGCCAATTAGGAACCATTATGAAACAAGCATCTTACCAGTAATTTATTGGTCAGTCTCAAACTATTTCCTCCTGTGGACAGGGTGTCATCTTCAAGAGCACCTCCTGCTCAGGAAAAGCAATGAATTAATTTTTATAGAAGATGGGATGGGAAGGATGTGGAGCTCAGAACATGAACCTGAGCACAAAGTTATGTCTTGGAAATGTAACGTCCCAAAGGAAAGCATAAAGAAGAGATTCAGCGCTGATGAAGGCCACGGGGGGTATTGAGCAGACCCAATGTACTCCTGCAGTGGCATGGTGACATAGCTTTTCACATCACCATCTGCATCCACCAGAGAATCACAGAATCACAGAATGGTTTGGGTTGGAAGGGACCTTAAAGCCCATCTCCATCCACCCCTGCCATGGGCAGGGACACCTTCCATTATCCCAGGTTGCTCCAATCCCTTTCCAACCTGGCCTTGGACACTTCCAGGAATGGGACAGGCACAGCTTCTCCGGGCAACCTGTGCCAGGGCCTCCCCACCCTCACAGGGAAGAATTACACAGGTCCAGTTCTGTTGGATTTGTTGGCTTCTTCCTGAGACATGATTTTGTTTGCCACTGGTGTAGTGGAAAGAGGCAGAAAGAGAATTTCCAAGCCCAAACAAGCTGGATTTGATGGTCTCATCATCATTTTTTAGTAACTGAGCAAAGTGGGCAGCCGATGGTGGCTGCTGGATGGGAAGGGGTTGGAGGAGAGGCTGGAGGCCAGGCATGACGGGAGCAGTGCAGGCAATAAAAGCAAATGCTGAACTGCAGACCTGCCTTTTCTTTGTAAATTCATCTGTTGCTAAGTATAACCTGCCTGGACAATATCCTACAGCATGCTCCAACCTAAAGGGCATTTTGGTCTGACAAATGAAAACTAATAGAGTGAAGTTATTACCATGTGAACACGCGGATTGAAAACATGTGTTGAGTGATTAAAGGCGAAGGCTTGATGACAGGCCCGTCCCGGAGATGGTGCATCCTGGGGAGGAGATTTGCTGTTTGGGAAATGCCATATTTTACCATTGAGTTCATTAGTATTTGCCATAAGGAAAACAAAAAAGGTTGACTCCAGCAAAAAAACCTTCATCTCAGATCCTATCGCTGCACACACGATGTTTGCTTTGGAAACTCCTCGCCGGGGTTTCTGTCAGTCTGTTGCTCTGTGGATGCTGTCTCACGGACAGTTTAGGATTTCACTCTGCCTGGGCTTGGACTGTGTCCCAGGAGTGTGCTCGGTGTCAGGAATTCAAGCTGGAAAAAGTGTGCATTCTGGAAGATTAGCCACTGGGCACAGTCCCCGCAGTGCTGGGCAGGTCAGTGCACACCGGGGCTGCCACGGGCACTGTGGGGCCGTGCCCAGGGAGCAAGTGCTGCTAAACCCACCAGCAGCACTGCAGGGAGAGCCCACAGAGCTCTGGGGAAGTTTTGGTTCAATACATGTATATTATAAATCATTTTCTGCTTTTCTGTTTACGATATTCTGTCTTTCTTTAATGTTTTTAAGGTAATGACAGACCCTGTGTTTTAGCTCAACAACAATATTTTTATGTGAAAAAATAATTACACATCCTCGGTTTTCATATTTTTGGATGAGATATTAACCAGAACTATGGGGCCAAATGCTTCACCCTAAACATTGAAAATGGAAGAACAAGAACAAATCAGTCAGAATGCAGAAACTTTACCGAATTTTGTGACAATAACAAGTGTATCTGTGACTGGGTGCAATGCACCTGCAGCAGATTAACATTTGACAGTCCTTAACAGTCACAGTCCTTGTTGGATTTCCATCAAGATACTGCATCAAGAGCTGGTACTTAAAACCAAACTGAATCAAGTATTTAAGTCCCCCAAAACCCACCAGTATCCAGGCAGCACCGCTGAGCCCTGAGCCACAGAACAGGGTCAGAGGAGCCTGCAGGAACACTCCTGCCAGGGAGCTCTCAGGACATTTCACTGAGATGAAACAGTCTGCAGGAAACTTCCAGCCAGGATAAATTCTTGCTTCATCACAGATTTCACCAGATGACACATCGTTCCAACAGTCCTGCCAGTGCTGCTTTGCAGGCTGGGTTTGTGCTCCCCCATCATACTTAACATCATAAAAAAGTGTAAAAACCAGTCAGAGAGGGCTCATTCAGATATGTGGGTCTATTAATTACATCCTGTGAAATGTATCAATTGCTATTAATTGCTATGGAATGGAATATCCTATCTGTCTTGTCTGTGTGCAGTCCTCCCAGCAGTGCTTCTCTTCCGTGGCATTTAATTGTACAAAGTTTCATAAGCCAAGGACTAGTGAATGCTGATGGGGAGGATTCATTTTCAGGCTTGAAGGAAATTGTGTTCCAGAATCTATTTGTCTTGTATTTTTATGCAGATTTAGAGATTGGAATTTAAAACAAAACAAACCTTTTTTTTTCTTTTTTAACCTGCACCATTTCCCTGACCTCTGTGTTGTCACATCATCTTTTTCACGTTCCCTGTGACCTTTTGTGATTTCAAGCGTGTTTCTGGCAGTTCCCACTGGGAGACTCCAAACAGGCGTGGGCTGGGCAGACACAGGTGTCCTGGGAGATGGATGTGCCACATCTGGCAGAGCCTCAGGGGGGGATGTGCAGCTCTGTGCACCTGTGTCCCAGGTGCTGGGGACAGGGACAGTCCAGCAGCACCCACTGGAGGGTACCTGTCCATGGAGGAAGCAGGACATAAGTGTACCAGGACGTTTCATTAAGCATGTTGCAAATGTAAATTCCAGTTTGGTGTTCCTTATGATGTGTAGGAATGTAGTGGTGGAAATAAAAAAAGCTGAGGATTCTCAGTTCAGTGAGGGCTCTGTGTGCTCTGTACAGCTCTGCAACTGGGAAAACTAATATGGGAAGTTGTGCTTATGCACCTCCTCTGTTCTTCTCTCCCCCAAGACCCAGATAAAAGCAGTCTACAAAGCAAAACTGCACGTAGATGGCAGCTGGAGGCTTTGGGGCTCCAGGGAATGGTGGGAATGGGGTCAGACACAGCAAAGGGACAGCCAAAAAATTAGAGAGGTCTCTGCTGCCAAACTTCCCCTGCCCTTTGAGAAAGGGCAGAGGGCACAGGGAGGCTGCAGAGAGGAGGGCTCTCCCGGAGGATGCCAACATGCCAGCAGGAGGAGGGGAACCACCACATCCAGTGAGCAGACAGGCCTGAGCCCAGAGCAGGTGGCAGTTCTGAGAGGGCAGGGATTCTGTGCAGGCAGGGAACAAGAGAGCTTTGTCTGGCAGGTAGAGCTGCCTGTGGCAAGAGCAGAGGCTGCTGCTGTCCCGAGGACTCCCAGGCAGAGCACATTTTCGGGGAGGGGGGTGTCTCCAAAACAGATCTCAAGTCTCTGTTTGATTCTCATGGCTGCACCCAAAAGCCCGTGTGTTGCCCCAGCTGCGGGGCACACAGAGCTGTGTCCCCCCTACAGCCCCAGGGACAGGACAGGGAGCTGCAGGGCAGGAACTGTCCCGCTGCACTCACCCTGCTCCCCACAGCAGGATCACTCCCGGGAGCTGGTTGGGAGCAGCAGTGCTGCAGCTCCTGCTTCCTTCCCTGCTGGGCTGTAGAGAGGCTGGCAGAACCCACAGGCACCTGCAGTGGGATGAAACCCAGCTCCTTCCCAGAGCCAGTGTGTTGGGAAGGGCAGAGCTGCACACGCACCCGGGCACGGCTCTACCTGGAACATTCCCTTTCTGCCCATCTCTGCTGGAATACATAAAACTGGTTTCTCTCTCATGGTATTAATAATCCCTTGGATGCCTTTGTTTAAAGTATTCCAGTGGGAAGTGCTATTTTAAGGCTCCATTGAGTCAGGCGGAATGCGAAACCTCCTCCTTCTGGACACTTCACACTCGGTGCTTATCTGCCTGCACGCTGCTATTGTGTCTAATACAACACACAGATTAGCTCCCCTTGCAATTTCACTTTCACAATTTACATTTCATGTGTTGGAGCAGCCACAACAGTCTGCCTGAGATCGTGTCCATATGTTCCTGGTGCACAAAACACTCTGGTGCATTTGTTGAGCATTGTTGTGCTCTGGGAGATGACGAGGGTCAGGTCCTGGGAGGTGTTTGCTGGGCAGACCCCAGAGCTGGGCAAGCTGGGCCTGGAGTCATCAAGAAAGTTCAGTTTGCTAACAATTCATCAAGTAGCTACGAACACTGTTTGGCTCTTTAGGTTTAGATAACACTCATCTGACTTCCTGCATATTCAGAAAGTACTTCTGGTTTTGAAGTGCCTCTAAGTTAAACTCCCTTCCCCGTTGCCTGAATTGCTGGGGGACAGATCCTGGTGCCCACACTCCTGGACGGGACAGCATCTGTGGTGTGGCCCCCAGCACACCAGATCTGGACACTCAGCCTCGCCCCTGACAAGAAATGCTTTTCTTTACTTTTTAAAACCTGTGCTGTTTTAGTGTGTTTGTGGACTGAAGCTCCATTCAGAAATGCAGAGAAGGGAATCCCTTTGACCAAAAAAAAAAAAAAAGCCGCTACTGAAAAGGAAATATATTTATTAAGCTTGCAACAGAAGCTGACAATAAAAAATCTGTCCAAAGAATGGTCCAGGATGTAGTTTTTGTAGATCACATCTTCATGAGGTGCAACAAGGGGAGGAGAGGTGACTCTCAGAGTAAGTGCTGTTGGAACTGTGAAACAGTTTGCATAATATGAACATAAAGAAAAACCTGAGTGTTACCAGTGAGAAGGACAGGGGAAATACAGAAGTGTTGCACAAAAAACTCAGAGATTCATGATTATAGAAATAACGCAAATGTTTTAATTCCTTGTTCTGGCTCTGCAGGGACAGGAACAATTAGTGTAGCATGGCCATGGCCAAGACTGATGAGGGCATGGGGAGTTTCAGCACTCGGGAATTTTATCTCAGCCCAGTTTTCCAGAGTGGCCTCCTGTCCCATTTGCCCTCCTCCTGGGGCAGAACTAAGTCAGACACTAAGTCTGAGGAGCCAGTCAAGGCTACATGGGGGCAGGAAGGTTCCTCTTCCTTTCTGCTCTCTGTCACAAGTTTACTTGAAGAGAAGCAGGAAACATGGCCAATACAGAAATAAGGGCTCCCACCTGCAGCCTCCAGGTCTGAGAGCAGCACCTGGAAGCCATCCCTGTCCTGGTGAGGACAGGCTGCCCTGCCCTTTCTCCAGGACCCATTGTGGTGAGCAGGAATCCTCCACGGCAGCAGTGCAATGATTCTCTTGGCAAGGGCTGGAACTCTGGAGTTGATCCTGGCATGGGGAGTGTCCAGCCAAGGTGATCTCAGCAGCAGGGCTGTGCAGAGCTGAGACAGCCTGGTGGGAGCTCCCCTCTGCAGGGAAAAACAAACCCGTTTTGGAGAGGAGAGGAGAGGCTTGCTGAGCATGTTACCCCTGGATATCAACAAAACATGTTCCTGCTTTACCCTTTGCAACCTCACTTATAAATACAATGATCTCTGCTTTACTTGCAACTCAGAAGAACAAAGTTGATTTATTTTTGTTCTTTCAACTGTGGCTAATAATAAAGTGTGAACTCCCTGCGAAGCTGAGCTCTGTACCAGGGCTCTGTTGTCATGAGGTCAGTGACTCCAAACACAGGGAGATGGGAACACATTGAAGGTGTTGTCGAGCCATTTTCTGCATCAGTTGCAAGGGCCAGTGTGAGGCTGGGAACAGCTTTGTTTAAAGACTCTGGGCTCCTTTGGCAGGTGCCAGCTGGTACCTCTTTTTTTTTTAAGTGGCACAGAGAGCTCGAAATGATTTACAAGGCAGGAACAACAACATGCCAGTGACACTTCTGAAGCACATTTTTTTCCTCTAAATCATTTTCAAGTATTTTGCTGTAGGAGCTGGAGCCCTGCTGAGGCACACTGGCTCAGCCCTGCATTTCTCCCGTTTATGGTACCCCACGCACAGGCAGTAAATGCCTCCACTCATTGGCCCAACAGTTCCCATGCCATCACAGGGCTGCCTTCAGAGAGGTCCAATCCATGCTTCTGGCCTGGCAGGCTTTCCTAAATCACAGGACTTCACATCCTGCCCCTCAGGCATCACATACTCCCTGTAAACAAGCACTTTCAGTTCTGGCCTGGAGCTCCTTAACTGTGACTCTGTTGGAAAACCCAGCAAGATGGGGAGCACTGTGTTAAAAAAAGGTAAAAAACAACCAAATCCTCCTAGGCATGACATGGAAGAAAAATTAATATTTAAAATGCATATATGATGTAATGGGACTTAAAATAAACTGTATCCTGGAAAAAAGAGATTAACTGCTAAAGGCAAACTAATGAAAAGGTCACTTGGACAATACTTGCAAAGCACTCCCTGTACTGCATCACGGACTTATCGGTTCTGTTTGACAGGGACTCACACATGATCCCAAGAACTTATCTCTGTTTTATAGTTTATGAAAAATTGATTGACTCCTTTTGCCCAAGAATTTGTGTTAAATAAGAAATAAAACGTTGTTTATGGGCAACTTTCTCTTATAATCAGCAGGGGCCAGTTTTATAAGAACAGGGCATCAAATCTAATACAGCAAAGTACCTGCATATTTGACATGGCAAAGTGAACTCTTCTGTTATTATCTCAGCTGGATTGGTTCCTAAAGCTAAAGAGAAACAGCAGTGAACATTTTCCATTCTTTCTGCCTTTAACCAGCTTCCCGCACCCTCTGGCACTGAACACATCCTGTCTGGGTGGTGCCAGTCATCTCAGTACTGACACTGGCACGGGTAGAGTGGAGATGTCCATCCCTGCCACCCCAACATGGTGCAGGCAGCACTGGGATGTCTGAGCTCCTGCCTGCCAGGCTGTGGGGTGCGATGTGTGTTTGGCTGCCCACTGATTCCCTGGCAGAGCAATCCTCTGCCCAGCCACCCTCAGATGTCTTCCGGATAAGGGACGTTAGTGATGCCCAGTGTGATGAGATAACACTGTGCTGGTGTGCAGCACTGTCACTGGATTTGGAAGCTGGATGTGGATCACAGAGGTGGGCCCAAAGTGGGTCTGTTCATTTGCTTAAAATTTCAACCAGTATCAGTTAGAGCACTCCTGCCCAGTACATCAGACACAACTACTGTATAACAACACACAAGAGAGAGTCAAAGCTTTCATGACAGTCCCTGAGCTGCATTGCTGGAGGTGAAGACCACAGTCTAGGAAGGTGTTCTCATCTCCTTCCACAGACATCTGCTACTGATCACTGCCAGAGGCTGCACTGTTGGCTAGATGGACTGTAGTCACCCATCTGTGTCTGTCTTTATGATTCTCTTTGGCTGATCATAAATGGACTTAAAGGCTCTGCCGCGTCCCAAAACAGGCAGGGTGCATAGACACTCCCTGGACTGGCTGCCCCTGACCTCTGGGATGGCTGTGGAAGGGAGCTCCGTCCTGAACAGTGCTTGCTCTGCGATGTTGTGCTTTACCTTGGCTCTGCAGGGCCAAAAATAGGCTATAGGGAGAGCTTTGCTGAAATCCTCCCGCTGCCCAGGCTCATCACCGAGAGGCCGAGCAACTGCAAAGGACCTGGGAGCTGTGGTGGACGCTAGGCTGGACATGCCCCAGTGGTGCACCCTTCTGTGAACAAGGCACAGCACTTGCAGGAAGAGCTTGGCAAGGCCTTGAGGGCCTTCACTGGGTCTCTCTGCTCCTTACTGATGAAAACACCCCAGGAGCAGCGTTTTCCATGCTGTGTCCCCTGCTCAATGTGGATGAGAAAAACTCAAGTGAGGTGGAAGGAGCTGGAGTTGTTTTATCTGGCAAGAAGGAGGCTCAGAGTGAATCAAACAGAGCCTGCAACTATTTGAAGAGCAGAGACAAAGGTGATGTTTCCAGCTCTTCTCAGGAATGGGAGACAACACAGCAAGTGTGAAAAGCCACTCTTGGTGAAGGTTCAGAATGGACTTCATAAAAACTCCATCAAGAGAGCAATGCAGCACTAGGACAGATCACCCAAAGAGACTGTAGGCTCTCCATCCCTGGGAGTCCTGAAGATTCAAGTACACAAGCCATAGCTGACCTGACCTGGTTTTGCTGCTAATTCCCTTTCTGGGAAGAGTGTGGACAGCAGGTTCTGACAATCTCTTCCTGTTGACAGGTCTATGGTCTGTGATTCTTTTCTCCACTATATTTCAGAGATGTTGGTACAACAGTCATATGGAGAAGGCATAGGAGGATTGGTCCTTTTAAAAACACTTTTATTATTCGTAAAGGAAGGACTTTGCAATCAGCAAACCTTCCCACCAGACTGTACCTGCTTTTCTCCACTGGAGTTGTATTCTTACAAGATTTCCTTGAGTATTTCTTTGCTTTTCAGCAATGCCACACAGCTGCAGGGTGGGAATGCTTGTTGACTTCCTCTAGTGCAGAGCATGTGCTCTGCCTCAGGGAGATGGAGTCTGTTGTTCTTATTTCAAAACAGGACACACACATATTCTGTGGGTGCTGGGAATACGTCCCCTGACAGGGATGTTACACAGTCATTATTCCTAAATATGGTTTTATTTTCCCAAATAAAGTGTCATAAAACCTTCAAAAATTTGAAATATCACTCAAATGCTGTGTGCTGTGTGGTGCTGCAGCCAGTGCTGGGCAGAAAGTGTTACATCTCACAATCCCAGAAGCTGAAGTTTATAGATCCAGTCAATCCTCCAGAGATCCATGCTTTAAACTGGGAGGTATGAGAAAAGAAGTTGCTGCTTTAGGGTCTTACATAGGGGCAACACCGAGACTCATCCAAAGCTTGAGGCTGTTCACAATAGGCTCTGTCCTACCTTTGAAGCTAAAATTGCTGTTAAAACTTGGTCTGAAGTGTGTTGGGAACTGACTTAGGCCCACATCTCCTCCAGTAGCTTCTGTAGTCAACGGATGTGGAAAAGCCCACGTAGCTGCAGAGCCTCTCTCATACCTCCAACAGGTCTGTGCCTGACACTGAGCCACCAGTGGAAAACCCGTGTCCAGATGTGTGGGGTTTCACCCATTTCCACCAGCATCATTGGGATCTGCATGGACAAGTGGCTACTGCAGGAGCCTTTTCCTAGGTTGGGCACACACTGAGCAGAGCAGGAGGAAAGGCTAAAACCCTGGGAAACCATGTCCTCCCCAGGGAAAATGACAAACTGAGGGAGCTGGGCACAAGGACCAGAGGGACATGTCACAGGTGGGCTTTGAGTGGTAACATGAATGGGCAGAGGGGGTGACAGCAACATGTCCTGCCACATGAGCACTATGGGGGAGAGGTTTCATACTGCCAGAGCAGAGGATGGTCCTGAGAGCAGCTGTGCAGCCTGAACAGGGGAGGACTCTGTCAGAAATGGTGTCTTGCACTGAGAATACACTCCAGTCTGTGCTGAACTCACATCCTGTTTGCTGGACTGCCCCAGGCTCTGCTGGAGGAGAACAATTCCGGAGCAAGAGGAGTTGTTCTGGCTTCCCCTGCTGCCACAGCTCCTGCCTCCTGTAACCTGGAACATCCCAGTTGGGCTGTGGGTGTCCCCTCTGCCCAGGGCTGAGGCCGCCTGCTCAGAGCAGCACGGAGCTGCTCCTTGTTGTAACTGCCTCAGAGGATTTCATGCTGTGATGTCCCTTCTGCAACACCTTTCACCAATGATAAATTCTCCCACAAACAGAGAGAAAGTGACCCAGAAACATCATTACACATAAACCCCTCAGTTATACAAAGTCCTGCAAACATCAGATAAGACCATAACAGAGAAAAGGTCACAGCAACACCAGCTCTATCGTGAATAGCAGCAACAAGTAGCAGCCAGTGCCTGTTTCAGTCTAAGGCTAGAAAGATGAAAAGATAGAAATGTTGTTGGCTTTAATCCTTTTGCAGTGCGTTCCAGGCAGCTGTCAACTGCTGAACATTCGAACAACCAGGGCCTCCCAAAGGGAAATAACATCTTCGGAATGGCCAGGCTCAAGAAAACACCACATCTTAGATGATGCATTGATGGGGAAAAATAAATTCAGAAGAGAATTTGGTGCTTTGCCGAGCAATGTCCTGAAGATAAGCTTGTACCAGTTCTTCAGTCACGCACTAATGATCTTCAGTTGATTATATGTTATAAATCACTCTGATGGATACAGAAAAGGGTAATAAATGAATAAATAAATAGCAAACACTCTGTGGCTAGTGCTGATCATAGAAAGATGAATTAATCATAAATGCTGTTTCCAAAGGCTATGACACGAATGAGCATTCCTTTGATATCAGCCATGCTCTTCTTCCCACCAACTTGTTCTCAAATAAACATCTCAGTAAATATTTGCCTCCTTGCTCCGGAATTGCAAATAAAATGAGAAAGGCCACATCCCTTCCTAGCTCACAGAGGGCAATTTCCTGAGGCTGGTGCTGGATTTCAGGTTGGGATTCACTTCAGCTTGCTTTGGTTAGGTTCTAGCTTGCCATGTGAGTCTAGACTGGGCTCTCTGGGCTCCCTCCAGAGCTGCCCCTCTGATTTGCTACCCTCCTGTATATGCAATCTCTTTTATCATGGCTTCAACCTCTGATGTCCCACCCTGGTGCTCTATTCCCTGGAAGGTGTCCCAGGAAGCTTTGATACCTCACTGCAGCACAGCCTGCACCAGGATCCTTCCTGGTGAAGGGATTTCCATCACAGCACAGAGCTGCATCCCCAGCTCCTCTGGATGGTGCTCCAAGGTTCAGGTTCCCTGACCATCAGCAGGGAAAAAGGTTCCTTTGCTGCACTGGGCTCTGCCCTGCACCAGTGAGTCACACAGGACCGAGTGGGGCAGGGATGAGTCCCTCTGGGATGCAGGGATGGCTCTGTTGGACTCAGGACAAGCCTTTCTAACAGACTCAGGGCTGAATTCCTCCATCTGCTGCTGTATGACTGCAAACCCTAATTTAATTCTCTGCCTGCTCCCCTTCCTATGTGAAGCCCACTCAAATCTGTATCCATAACTCTTACCTCCAAGCCCTGCTGTTCCTCCTGCACAGGCTGATGACATGACTGCATGCACTGTCTCCTGGTAAACTGCCTGAGCACAAACCATCTTGCTGCTCCCTTTCCCTGTTCCCCTCTGCAGCAGCCAGGTGCTCTGAGGAGGCATTTCTGACACATGGCTCTGCAGCTGGGATCTCCTTCCTCAGCCTGCAGAGAGACCAGCACTGGAGCAGCAGCCTGACCTACTAACCTCCACCCCAAAGCATCCTGCTTCCTGCAGCAACGTGTGTGACTTGGCCATCTCTCACCTGCATTTGTCCTGCTCAGCCTCGGGAATCCCTTGACAACTCCAGCCCACAACCATCCTGGAATGGGCACCACACTTCATCCTCTTCTTCAGGCTGTTGCCCCCTCTATCAGCTTCATCTTTACCACATTTGAAGCCCAAGTTCTCATATGCCAAAGCCAAATTCTGTCTCCAAGCTGCCCTCACTTCTAATCAGCTATTTTCCAGAAAGCAATAGGGTTCAGGCAACAGGCATGCTGCTGCAGATTAATGGTGATCAAAGGGTTTGGAATCCTCTACTTGACCCAGAGTGTAAAAACCTGCATGAGCAGTGCCTCTAAGCAGAAAACTTGTGATGCTCTGACAGAAAAATCAATCTGGTTCCCTCACTATGTGCAGTATTCCCTCTGCTTATCCTCCATGCCAGCAATGCTTTGAGATCACAGGGATGGACAGTAGCTAATGGAACACTTTACCAAGCAATCTGAGGCAATCAGCAAGTTCTCAGCTTCTCCTGCTGCTCAATTTTCCTAGATTGGAAATGAAACACGGGTGGCAAAAGAACAGGAAGATGCTTTTAAGTGTGGTTCTGGCCTGCACAAATGGCTCTCTAGTGTGAATATTGCTGTGTATTGTTTCTTAATAGGCCCCTCAATTAGTTCTGCTGAGTACAACACAGTGGGAGAACTGGTTTTATCTCCCTGCCTCCAGCCTTGGTTTTAGCTCAGCCAAAGAAGGCTGTCCACTGTTGTTTCCCAGCATAGGACTTGAGGAAACCACAGAGAATACAGGGATTAGCACAGCTACAGGAAGAGAGGATGGAGGAGCAGATGCTAATGGTCTCAGCTGACAAACACAGACACATCTTCTCTCGCTGGCACCACAGCAGCCAGGCTGTGAGAAACGTGCTGGGCTCCTTCCAGATGAGATGCCACCATCAGCATCAACAGACGTGCAGGACTTTGTGATGCTTGGGCTAAATCCCAGCCTGGCAGACGCCGGCACAATCCCCTTGCTTTGGCTGGGACGCCTGGGCAGGAGCAGGGGTGTCACAGAGCAGCACGTCCGTGGGCCAACAGGGAAGGAGTGGCTTCTGGAAGGTGATGGGGTTCTGTTTGGTGGATGCAGAACAACCTCTGGGCTGCAACAACAGCTCTGAAACCTGCACTTTGAGGCCTGGAGCAGAGCTGGGTGGGTAATGCATCTGTTTGTGCAGAGGACAAAAGTGTGCTCTAAGAAACCACTGCAGTTGGAGTTGCCCTTATCTGTCCACCTTGAAACAGTGCAGTTCAGAATATATTTCCCTCTGCCTATCCACAAAAGTGTTTCTACAAACATGTGTTTCATGATCTGGACTCCAGACTGGACTTGTATTTTCAGTTCCTGGAGGTCTGATTGTCTATTTTCAGACCATCTCATCTACATAACCCACAGCGGTTCCAGAGGGCAGGCACTCTGTTCATGAGTCTTAGCATGTGGCTCTTTGCTTTGCTGTTCTCTGAATTACACACACAAACTAATAATAAAGCCATCTCTGTGCTCACTATTGTCTTTCTGCCTGAAAAAAAAGAAAAAGTAGGGGAATAAAAGGACATATACGAGAAAGAAACAGCTTTAGTGAGATTAATATTCAATAATACATAAGTGGCTTCACACAGTGAAGTGAAAAGTGTTGCAGGTGTTGGAAAATTATATGACTTCAGTCAAGACTGCAAGGAGTCCAGCTGAACTTAGGTCAGTCTGACAAGTGAATTTTTGAGCTGGTAGTGCAAAGTTTTGCATTCAAAGGAACTATGTTTGCTGATCTCAAGTGGGAGACCCATGCAAAATGTAGTCAAAACCAACCAAAAATGGGCTTATGTTTAGTGGTCCCAAGGGTAGAACCTTAACTTGCAACAGACTTGTGTGAAAGGCTACTATTCATCACCAGGGGTTGATCACTCACCTCACCTCAGGAGATGATGGCAGCGTGGTGGGACCCTGGCACAGGTTGCCCAGAGAAGCTGTGGCTGCTCCATCCCTGGAAGTGTCAAAGGCCAGGTTGGATGGGGCTTGGAGCAACCTGGAATAGTGGAAGGTGTCCCTGCCCATGGCAGGGAAATGGAACTGGATGTCCCTTCCAAGCCAAACCATTCTATGATGCACGCTATGCATTTATGTGGACAAGAAACCTCCTGTGACAAAGCTTCAGAGGATAAATTTAAGACTTTATCCAACATTATCAAATTTGAGGCATTATCCACCACTAATTTTTAAGTGCAAGGTACGCACTTGACCTATTTGTCTGGTTTTCCTCTGGAAGCTTTATGCTGTGTGCAAAATTTCTGCTCTGGGCAGATTCTGGGAGAGCAGCTGAGCTCAGGAAGCACTGGAGGTGTGGGTGTATGTGCAGGGCCATGCTCAGTGTCACTCTGGGTGGAATTTGTTTGCCATTACTGGTGACACTTAGTGGCTTTGCTGCTCATCCTCTGGAGAGGCAGGACATTTGTCTTCTGGACCTGTTGCTAGAATCTGTATTATCCTTGGAATATTTTGTTGCGGGCATGTTGCTGTTTTCATGGGTTTGCCTCCTGACTTGCCAGTCAGGAGGAATACCTCTTGTCTTCCCAACTCTCTGACTTTATTCCTTAGTAGTTCTTCTTCTACTAAGTTTCCCTTAGGAAACTCGTACTTGCAAAGAGCCCTGTGGTCTCTGATTAAGCCCAGAATCCCAGTGCTGGAGCCTACAACTCAGACTAGTCAGAGTCAACAGTGGGTGTCTGATGTCCTTCATCCAGAACCAGGATGGAGCAGAAGGAGGGTGTGTTTTCCTTCTTGACTTTGCATTCACCTCAGGTGATAGCGGCTTTCCAGTCTCCCTCACCCCAACCAGATACCTCTAGGTTTGTTCCACCAGGTAGATGTGGACTCCCTGGCCCTGTTCTCTGAGGTGTTTCAGCCTGACCAAGGCCCAGGCAATGTCTGTGCTGGTACAGCTCCATCCCTGTCCCTCCTCAGGACTCGAGTGTTCCAGTCCATGGCCAGAGGCCAGCAAAGCATGAAGGTAAACACAATACCCTACCAGTAAGTGTGAATCCAATTCCAAATCAGCAGTAAAGGAGGGCATCCATCCTGCCATGGGAGAGATGGCTCCACAGAGTACAGAAGGTTCTGCCAAGAGCTTTTTTTGGCTGTTTAGTCAAAACTTCCCTTTGCCTAAATTTCCATTGCTTCTGGGCACAGTACGTGCCTTCTTGGAGCACCCCAAATAACCCTTGCTCACTACCATCAAGTTATTGTTCGATTTAAATGATATTGGAAGCTCCTCCAGCCCCAGCCAGGGAGAAAGGCCTTTCCTCCTTGCCAGGGGACTATGTAATACAACAGTTTTCTGCCAGAACTGCTCCATGGGGGCCAGGAGAGAAGCAGGAGGGACATAATGTGCTTTCCACGAGGGAAGCCCATTCTACCAAGGTCTGCTGGGCTTGTTCTGCTGCTGGCATGGTTGCCTCTCACAAGTTGTACAGGACTTGATAAAGTCAGACAGCTGGATGAAAGAGCATAAATACCCTAAACTTAAACATGCTATTGAGAAGCTGAAGGCAGGACATAAATAACTGCACTCTCGCTTTCATGTTTATCATACAATTGCAACAGGACCATATTTGGAATAAATATTCCAATATTTGAATGCAACATGTGATTGGAGTTTATCTGTTGTCATGTTTTGAATAAATATTCAGAAAACTCCTTATTTCGGGTATCCCCCTTTTCTCACTTTTCAGCAAATGAGGTGGAGTCAGGCAGTTTGGACACTGCTTGAGCTGTCTTTCATGTTCTCAAAAGCCCTAAGTCTTTCCCTGGAACTGAACTCAGCACAGTTTGTTGCTGGGAGGCAGGATCCGTGCAGGGAGAGCCCCCCCCAGCCAGCGGCCAGTCCTGCTCCTCAAACCAGCCCGGGGTGTCCCCTGTCCCGAGGGATGGTCACTTCTGCTCCTCCTCTCCAGAGGCTCTCACAGCACGGCTTTTCCATGACCATGACAAGGGACCAAAGCAAGGCCATGGCAGGAGAGGACCATGGCAGCTGCTCCATCCAAAAGCGGAGGGAGGCAGAGCCCCTTGAATTGCTCTCTTCTCTACCTGCCTCTGCCTGCATGTGGCTCCCAGACAGACTTTCTCTGGTACAGGGTCAATTCCAGATCCACCATCTCTCAGGGACACTGGTGTCATTTTGCCCTTTGAGTTTTAATAATGTCAACTCTAAGAAGTCCCCAGCACCACCAATCATGATCTGGTGAAGCATAAAAACTTGTCAAAAAAGCCCTGAGAAGGATGTCACAAAACCAGAGGATCAAGTCAACTGCAATGATATATTTACCCCCAAAGCAGTGTTGTTAACTGAGGTTATGATTAT
The DNA here is from genome assembly GCF_003984885.1 of Neopelma chrysocephalum. Taxonomy (NCBI): domain Eukaryota; kingdom Metazoa; phylum Chordata; class Aves; order Passeriformes; family Pipridae; genus Neopelma; species Neopelma chrysocephalum. The sequence goes on along the minus strand of NW_020897746.1, from coordinate 373,066 downwards.
CCTCATTTGTAAGAAATTCAATCCTGTTATTGGGTGGAGGAGGCACAGGCTGGTCTGCACCACCACCATGGACATACACGGGTGGAGGGTTGATGTCATCGCAAAGGCTGCTTAAAGAAATTCAGTCTCTGGATAACTGAGCTTGCACACACTGTGGTGGGCATCACCAACAGCCAGGTGATGTGCTAATGCAAAGCTTTACTGGTGCTGTAGCCAGTGAAATGGTCCAGGGCTCTGCAGGAGCACATGAGCCCTTGACAGCATCCTGCGTAACAGTGCTGCTCCAGGGGTGTTCTACCCAGTTCTGCTGCTTCAGGGTTGTTCCAGCCCTTACAAATGCAGCTGATTAGCACAGTGGTACCTTCTTAGGACAATATGGATTTGATCAGACATTATATCCAAGGTTATCTTTGCTGTGAAATGCAGTGTTACAAAGTAGTGTTTCCTGTAACATTCCCTTTTTATTTTCCCTTTCACTCTTACTCTTACTAGATCAGATTTTGGCAGAGAACATTTTGCTTAGTTCCATTTACTTCTAAAAACATGAGTTCTGCAATTAATTTCATCTTTCTATTGTCTCAGAAATGTTGGTCAACAGGGAGAATAATTCTGGCCTGGATTTCTGGTGTGCACTGGGGTATGGCACCGTGCTGCCAGCACACTGCCAGGCATGGGGTGCATTAGGAGGGAAACGAAATCTGAGGGCACGGCGTGTGGAAATGCACGATGTCTGCCCTGCACATTCACACAACCACGAGCACACATGTGCACTGATCGCTGCCAAAGCTCTCAAACAAACATTCACGCCCTTCCATGAGCATAGTCACTCACAACAGGACACACACGTGTGCTCAGACTGGGAGCACTGGGGCTCCCAGAGCCGCTGACACCGTGAGCCTCATACCTTGGCACCCGCACAGCAGCACAGCCCTGCTGGCACGTGCTGCTGCAGTATCTCTTCCTTCATTTTTTGGGCTTCATACAGATGGGCCCCAGGGTGCTCTCAGTTCTTGGGGCTGATGGAAACGCCATGTCCCCAGACCTTGAACCATCAATATTCATGGACCCCAATGCTTGCCAAGCTGCCCACGCTGTAAGAAGCACAAGTTATGGATGAACAAACAGTTCACAACCTTCTGTCATAAAGGAAGCCTACATGAAAGCTGAAGAGGGACTTTTTACAGAGCACGTATTGACAGGTCAAGGGGGAATGGCTTCACACTGACAGAGAGTAGGTTTAGATTACCTATTATGAAGATATTCCTGACTGCGAGGCTGGGGAGGCCCTGGCACAGGTTGCCCAGAGAAGCTGTGGCTGCCCCATCCCTGGAAGTGTCCAAGGCCAGGTTGGATGGGGCTTGGAGCAACCTGGGCTAGTGGAAGGTGCGCCAGTCCATGGCGAGGGGGGTGGAATTGGATGATCTTTAAGGTCCCTTCCAACCCAGGTCATTCTATGATTCTGTGTTTCTGTGATTCTCTGTCCCCCTTCCTGCTGGCTCCATGGTTACACCCCCATTTGCTTTGTGACTGAGAGCACTGGGGTACAGAAGTCTGTTGTTCCCTTCTCCCGAGTGCCACTGTCCCTTTGCCAGATTCTCACCTCCTCCCCCTCAGAGGACCCTGTGGATGTGACACAGGCCCCCTCTTGCCAGAGGCACTCCTGGGCCTGGGCACAGGCCATGCTGGGTATCCTGGTTGCTCTGTGTGCAGGCCAGGGACATGTGGAGTCTTCATCCTCCCTGGGTTATATCAACATTCAAATGCTCCATTTTTACAAGTTCTCAATATTTAGCTGCCTTTTTCTGAAACTCCATTTTCACCTATGAAGAGGGAAGCAGCCAGGGTGGACAGAAAGGATTGTGTCCTTGTTCTGTTTCTTTGTGATCTTCACTGAAAAGGTGCTTCTTCATTGGTGAGGTTCTGCAGGGTGACTCAGCCCCTGCAGGTTCCAGCTGCTCCTAAACACAGTGCTCATTTGCTCGGAGCAGCTAACGTGGAACAGAGGGTTGAATTTGTTGACACATCTCAGAGAGATCTCACTGATTAATGTGCTGAATCTCAAACACAGGCTAAGAGCATGAAATCCCTAACAGGGGTTTAGATCAGAGATAACATAATAATATACAGAACTCTTGGAAACATTTTCAAACCATGTAATGTCTATATTCTTAGTGTTCCTGACAGTGCTAATGGAACCAGCTAGTTGACAAGATCTCCTCTGTATTCAATTCTCTGATTGCTTTTAAACCCCTTTTCATGTAGACATGGTTCTTCCAGCATCACTTAAGTCTTCCAAGCCTATGGGAACTGGGATGTCAAGCTTGGTCAGTCAGTGTCACTTCTCCCCGCTCTGTGACCAGGGACAACAGGTTGCAAAGGCTGCCCAGAAGGAGATGCCCCTGCAAAGGGCAGGGAGGAATTAGCTGAACTGGTGGAAAGGAAGAGGATACAGGCCAAGAGGAGGCTGTGAGCTTTGTTTCTCAGCTTTTGTGTATCTCTGTTCTGCTTCTCCACAGTGTGGGGAGGGGAATGATGAAATGCTGTTTTAGTGCTTGAGGCAGGTCAGGGAATGCTTATCACTTTGCCTCATCCCGCAGGGAAAGGCAGATGAGAGCAGACCGTGCAGTGATTCATTAAAAAGCTCTGCTTCCCCCTGTCAGAGCCTTACATGGTGTATAGCTTATGCCTGCTGCCTTAATCCTTTGAAGATGCTGGGTCAGTTTTTCCTGTTCATCTGGCTTCGGCTGCACGTGCTCTCGGCGCGTTGAGCCGCCAAAGTTCCCTGAGCCTTCCGAAGGGGCAAAAGCAAGGCTTTAATTTATCTGATCTCTGTTTCATCCTTTATTTGTAAGGGGAGCAACAAAAGTGGAGATGGAGTTCCTGCCTTTTTCCACCAAGCCCCACACTTGCCTATGCCATCGTGTTTACTCTGTTAAGGAGTCACGGGAGGCAGCTCTGGGATTTCGTGCTGAAGCATGAGGAATATTTTCTCTGGGTTTTGAGGCAGTGAGGGGGAAGGTTCCCGAACCCCCCTCCGAGTTCTGGCACTGGTGCAATTAAATGAGCTGGAAAAGCGCCTTTCCCAGCAAGGGCTGTGCATGTACTCACAATGGCATGTGCTCTCAGGAAGGGAGAAGTCCCTGTCCAAACCCCACATGCACTGGCTCCAGAGCACACTTCACCTTCACCTGACTCACTGTTGGGCCTTCACTCTCACTGATTTTATCTGCTTTACTTTACTTGCTTCCTGCCCTTGGGCGGTGATCCCTTTGCTGATAGCAGATGAGACCTGCTGGCAGTGAACCACAGGGAAGCAGAGAGAGACTGCTCTGGGAGTGCAGACACTTCGGAGCAGCCTCCAGAGGGAGATGCCAGCCTGGCTCTGGCAGAAACAGCCTCCCTAACTGGATCTGTGCTCCCCAGCTGTGCTCTGGCTCGCTGTGAGAGCGTGGAGCACAGGTCTCCAGGTTAAGGTACCCACCACCACCAGATCCAGGCAGGGAACTTGAGGTAGTTGTGACTGAGTCCATAAAGGAGGGAGTGCCAGGACTGGAGCCAGCTTCCATGAGCCAACTCAGCAACTGAGCATTGAGGGGAGGGTACCCTAAACCATGGGCAGCCATCACCTCCTTGCCCAGCATAGTGGTACTAATGAGAGGCTACTGCCCCCCCCCAGGCTGCCCACCCTGCCCCTCACACACTGTGTCTGGCACAGGCTGGAGGGCCCTTGCACACCCGCTGGGTACCAAGGCAGAGCTCTGTCATTGCTGCTGGGGTCAGGGAGGCTCTGGCACTGACTTTCCCTGTGCTTGCCTTCCTCACCTTCCTAGTCCTAGCCCAGCCTCCCCCCAGCCCCTCTGTGAACCCCAGGCTGTGTCAGGGCTGTGGGTGTAAACCTCTTGCCAGTTCCAGAGAACACTTCATCCTGCCAGCAGCACCCTCTGGGTTATGTCCCATCACGTGGCCATCGGTTGGCAGGTCCAGCACCCCCACAGCTGCCACAGGCTCAGCCCCAGCACCCCCAGAGAGCCCAGCAGGGCTCAGCACCTCCATCTCCAACCCAGGAGCATCCAGGGGACAGTGGAAGGGACAAATATTAGAGCGGGAGGTGAGTTCAGGATTTTCAGGGATACCTTGGAAACAGTTTGGATCTACCCAAAGCAAGTTTATGATACAGTTCTTCTGGGGCCAAAGGAAGAAAAGCAGTTTACAAGCTCTGGAGTTGCACTACCTGCCCATGGCCCTCCAGGAGCAGCAACTGGCCTTTTGCAGACTTCTGGCTGCCTTTTCTTGCCTGGTTTTCCCACAAGTTCTCTGTCACTTTCCATGCTAAAACCTCTGGTTTATGCCAAACCTCATGTCTGCTGCAGTGTATTTAAAAGCCAGTGATTGGGGGTTTGACTCCTCAGGTGGTGAGTTTTCTACATTATTGTCAGAGAACATTGTGGTTTCAATTTTTTCCAGTCTTAGGAAATTTTGGAGACTGCAGAGAATGGAAACTAAATTTGCTAGACCAAATAATCCTGTTTTTTCCAAACAGAATAAGCACCATATAAAATACACCAGTGACAGTCTCCCAGCTGCGCACTGCACGGGTTCAGCTGCACATCCCATTGGGGAACAGCCTTAGAGCAGGATTTGGCCCTGACCCTCTCCCTGGAGCTCTGAATGCCCTGTAAGACATTGCCCCATGCAGTCAAAGTAACAGTAATTAATATAATTTACAAAACAGTGAGTCCTAGGAGCACTACTGTTGCTGCTGTGGTGATGGTCTGAGCCATGACAGGAGAGACCTTGGCAGGTCTCAACACTGTTGAATAGATGAATGATATTGTATCTTAGTTTTGGTAATTTTGGAGTGCTGGAAATTGGTTGTGACATCCCAGCATGAATGATGCCCTCGGGAAGTGGGCTTCTGGTCCAGAACTAGGAGTTCAGCAGCTGGAAATCATAGGGAAGACTGGAGTGCATGAGTTTATCACAAGACAAGTATAATCCACCGATGTAATGTCACCGTGAAAGGGGCAAATGGAACACCAGGATGCCTCAGGATGGCTCCTGCCATGAATGACAGGGAGAAACTAATGCCAGGGAGCTCCAGAGAGACCATGCCTGGAAAAGTGCATGCAGGTCTGGTTGCCTGCTTCAGGAGAGATACATTCATTACTCTCTGGACATAAGTCTGGGGTGAATTCCAGGGATTAAGGAGATCTGTTCTTAAGCTAAAGATTCTTAAGCTAAAGATCTTTACTGGCAAAAGAAAAAATGAGTATAAACTGATCATTATGAATTCAATCTGAAAATGAGGAAATACAGTCTGAAGGTCAGGAGTGAGACACAGAAACAGCCTTCCCTAGGAACAGTCAGACTAACCACATTGCTTCACAGTGGAGAGATTCACTGGAGGATAAGAGAACACTGCTGTGTGTAGGGTGAGAGGGTGAGTTGCAGCTTGATGGTTCCTTTTCTGAACAAGCGGACTTGTGTCTGGCACATCTGCCTTGGGCACGGGGGATTGCCAGGGCCAGGGAGCTGAGGAGAGCTAGAGAAGAGGTTCTGGTTATCAGCCCTCCCTCTGAAATTTTCTCATCTCTCCAGAAAGGTCTGTTTGTTTTGCTCAGTCTTTCATCTCCCAGGACACACTGAAGTCCGATTTTTTCCAGACCAGGAGTTTCTGGGTGATGAGAAGAGTCATTGCTGCAGGGTGCAGCCAGATGGAGGGGGTTTGCTGAATACTCACATTCTAGTTCTCTGTGCCTCACAAGCAGCAAACGGTGTCTCAGAAGTTACCCCCAACTAAATCTCTGTACCACACAGTGGCACAAAGGTCCCTTTTAGGGCAGACACAGTGTCTGTCACACACAGCTCCTGCAGCTGGTCATCCTGGTTCCTCCCTGGGCAGCCCAGCTGTGCACAGCCCAGGGAATCTGAGCTTCACTTCCAGGTAGGGAGAAGGGGGTGTGCAGGAGGCTCAGTAATGGATAGAGGGACAGACAAGCACAACCCTCATGAGAACTCAGTAAATCCTTCTTATCATACATCTAGAGCAGGAAAGAAGCAGAGTCTGCTGAGATGTGAGTGAAGGGAAAGCAGGATGTGCTTGTGACACATTAGTGCAGGGTAGTGACAGCTTCTCTCATGCTGAGGAGCTTTTAACCCCCCTTTCCCGGTGAGACCCAGCAAGTCTGCTCACACAAGCACTTGGCAAGGGGGAGCAGAGAGACCCCACAGCCAGAAATCAAGCTGCTCCCCCAGAGCTCTGCCAATGTGCCCCTTATTCATGAGCAAAGAGTATAAACCACTATCCCTCGACTTGGCTGTTTGCTCAGTTCACATCGTGTGACTGATAGCTTAAATCATCTGCCATTGTTTCTGTTCCCTGACTGGATGGCTTTTAAACAGGACACCCAAAAATACACTCTGCAAAGAGATTTCAGATGAATATTCACTTGGGATTGAATTTGCATGTTTCTGCCTTGCAAACACTTGCCCCAGCGTGGAACAGCCATGCACGTGCTCACCAGGAACCCCAGCACTCCCAGAAATCCCACAAGCTGGACGTCAAGCCATGCTGAGCACACATCTTGGCAAAGATCCTCTTCTTTACTGGGGGACTGGCTCCGGGGGATGCTGAGCAACTGCTCTGAGCACCAGGGGGTGAAGTGCTCTCCAAAGTCTGACCTGTTTATTTATGAACTTTGTGGTATCTTCTGCACATCTTCCCATGGATGAAGTGTTGTCTCAGGTCCTTTCTGTGAGCCTTGTGCTGGAGCTGCTGCCATGACAACTCCTGTCACTGTACTGGTCACAGGCTGCCCAAGTCCCCTGGCCTCTCCACCTCAGGCATTGGAATGGGCTGCCCAGGGAAGTGGTGGATTCTCCATCCCTGGAGGTTTTTAAGATAAGACTGGATGTGGTATCAGTGCCATGGTCTAGTGACCACGGCGGGGTTGGATCAAGGGTTGGACTTGATGATCTCTGAGGTCCCTTCCAACCCAGCTGATTCTATGATTCTATGATTCTTTCCTCTGGGCCACCAGACAGGGGTGGAAACCACAGGAAAGCATTCCCAGTCATGGTTTCTACCTGGGCAGGTAAGAAACGTGGCTGCAGCCCTGTGCACTGCCTGGTGCCTGGCACAGCTCCTTCACTCACAGCACGTGCATGTCCAGCCCTCCTGCAGCCACTCCTTGGCTGGGTCCAGGGGTGTCCAGCACCCAGGGTGCAGCAATGCCTCTACCTGCACTGGCCACACCAGCGCCTGCAGCTGAGCAGTGTTTGGATCCCCCACCTCATCCCACCCTGCCCATTGTCTGGAGGGAGCAAAAAGGGCTGGAAGGAAGGTGGGGTCATGGGGCAGAGGCACAGCAAAGTGTGTGCCAGGCATCCTGCTCTTCTCACCACCCATCATCTCCATTTGGGAACATGCCAGTCTGTCTCTCCAGAGGCCTTCAGGGAGCAGGAGCTGGTACCTGCTGCAGCCCTCTGGGTCCTTGCAGGGAGAACAGGGAGCCAGGCACTGCTGTGTGTGCTCAAAAGGTGCTAAATCCTGCAGTTTGAGCAGGATGGGGAGCTTGCCTGGTGGGGGGCAGTGGTGCTGCTGAAGCAGACGTGGTGCAGAGCTCCTCTCTACGCAAGGCAAGGAAGCAGTGCAGTGCCAGGCTCAGCCATGCTGACTTTCCAAGGAAGTACTCTGTGAGTTCCTGGGAATTGCTGTGTAACCTCTTCAGGACAGGTGGGGAGGGTGGCTGCCAGGGAATGCAGCAATGGAGACCAGCACAGGCTGGCAAGGAAACAACAAGCAGCTCCAACAACGTATCTGGGGACAGGAAACCCATTTCAGGATCTTCCTAGAGCAGGATGGGGGTCCTGAAAACACAATTTTCAGTGGTGGGTATCTCCTAACTCAGAAGTACTTTGACCTCAAGGTGGGTTTGGGCCAACAAAGCTTTGGGTGAAAAGTGGCAAGTGAGGAGGCCAGGCAAGGACAGAGCCCATGGCTGCTGAGCACCACCCTGGGTACAGCTGTGTGCAGGGTCGCTGTGCTTGGCAGCTGCTTATCCACTCACTTCTCCACTGTCTCCCTCCTGGTGGCCTGGCACCTGCAGGCACTCACACATCTGGGGTCAGACCTCTGGCTGAGTCACTGCTGTGGTTTATCCAGCCCTGCTGGAGGCCACTGCTCGGAGGCAGCCTGTCCACAAACCTGCCTGCGTGGCAAACGGGACAGCATGTGCAAATCAGAGTCAGCTGCACCTCCCAGGGCTGTGGGGTGGAGGAAAGTCACCCTTTAGCAGGAGCAGGTGGGTCTGGGCTGCCTCTGCCAGCATGGGACATCCCAGGTAGCTGCTGCACCAAGAGTCTGGAAGAGGGGCCGTGGGCACACAGATGAGATCCAGTTCTGGTGTCAAATCACCTCCAAAGGGGATTCAACCACCTCTTTCCTGCAAGTGTATCACTTCCCCCTGGTAAGAGGGAGGGTCCCAAGGACCTTTCATTCTCCACAAGAGGAGTCTGGCCCATCTCAAGTGCAGGAGAGGGCTCATAGCCTGGAGCCCAGTTACATTTGAAGGACAGGGCCAGGATCTGTCCTTTTCCCCAGCCTTCCCTGCTGCTAGTGTACATCAGTGAGGAGGATAAGACCCAGATGGACCCCTGCAGGATGGGCTAATGATGAGTCCTATATCACAGGACACCCCACTGTGTCTGGCTTAGGTCCTCCAAGGGGCTGAAAGGAATGATCCGTGTGGTTCTCCACCCAGTAATCTCTCCGAGATGGCATCATGAGCAGATGGCAGCTGGAAATGTGACACAAATCTCAGAAAATCAGGACAAGGCAAATATTTGTGATATTAGAAATAGCTACAAAAATATAGAGCAATAAAAGCCACTATTAGGATTATAATCAGGAGTGCATTCCAGAGCTGCCACTGTGCCTTAGTTTGCTTGGGAAGCTGGCATCTTCCAGGGCTGAAGGAGGGGTGACATGAAATGGAGACATCTCAGGAACTGTGCCCACCCCAACTGAACATCCCTTCCTGTTTTCCTGTCCCATGTAAAGGCTCCCTTTTGGAAAGCAAATCTGAGGAAGAGACCTCCCAACAGGTCTCAGTGGGCCAAGGGCCTCTTGTTTGCAAAGTCTGCTAATTTCCACTCTATCTCACATTGAATTTCCTGGCTTTCTTTGAAATAATTCTGTGTTTAAAGGTCCTTTGTCTTCATGGGCTACTCATGAAGAAAAGAGCAGCTTGGTACCTCTGTTTCAAAGCTCTGGAAGACTCCTGGCCCCATCACACTGGCTGCAGACTTAAACTTGCTGTGCCTGTTGCAGGCACTGGAATACAGTGGAATATGTACACTGAGAATGACATAAATAGTGGTGAAATGGGAAAAGAGATCCAAAATTTCACCTGGATGGCTCAAGAGGTGGCCCGTGGGAATCTCATTTGGTTTAACAAGACCAAGTGCTGGTGCTGCACCTGGGTTGGGGCAACCCCTGGTACCAACCCCAGTGAGAGATGAACAGATGGAGCCCAGCCCTGGGAGAAGGACTTGGGGGGGCTGGGGGTGAGAGGATGGACATGACCCAGCCCAGAAACCCTCCATGTGCTGGGCTGATCCCACAGCATGGGCAGCAGGGCAGGGGGGGATTCTGCCCCTCTGCCCCCTCAGGTGAGACCCCCCTGCAGAGCTGCTCCAGCCCTGGGGAACAGCACAGGGAGGACGTGGAGCTGCTGGAGAGAGTCCAGAGGAGGCACCAAGATGATCAGAGGGATGGAGCAGCTCTGCTGGGAGGACACGATGGGAGAATTGGGATTGTTCAGTCTGGAGAAGAGAAGCTTTGGGGTGACTTAAATGTGGCCTTCCAGGACCTGAAGGGAACCTGCAAGAGAGATGGAGAAAGATTTTTTATGAGGGCCTGGAGTGACAGGACAAGGGGAAATGGCTTCAAACTGAAAGTGTGTTTGGAGTAGATATTAGGAAGAAATTCTTCCCTGTGAGGATGGTGAGTCCCTGGCACAGGTTGCCCAGAGCAGCTGTGGCTGCCCCATCCCTGGAAGTGTTCAAGGCCAGGTTGGACGGGGCTTGGAGCAACCTGGGCTAGTGGAAGGTGTCCCTGCCCCTGACATTGGGTTGGAGCTAGATGATCTCTAAGGTCCCTTCTAACTCAAACCATTCCATGGTTCTATAAAATTCATCACCTCAGGCTACCATCATGTGCCTGTTTATGTGGCCTGGGCAACTTTGTGCTCCAGAGTTCTGAATGAACTGTCACTGTGTCCCATTGGCAGTTGTTAATGGGAAGCTGATCTGCAGTGTCCAGATGCTCTGAAAACACATCACCAACCTTTTCACAGCAGCACACACAGCTGGCAGAGTGCATTGCTGTTAGTGTGGTATGGACACAACACCACATATCTCTGGATGGGCCTGCCCAGATTTCACTGATAGCCACTTGCTGTCCTGCCAGAGCACGTGTAGGACAGCCCAGTCCACTCCTTCTCTTGGGGAGGTTTCCCAAAACACTGGCATTTCCCAAACAGGTGGTTCCTGTTTCCTGCATGTCTGATTAATGCTGGGGCAAAAGCAAGTAGTGCAATAGCTGCACGGACCTGTCACCAGCAGCAGCAGCCGTGTAGGGGGTGACAATTGTTTGTTACTGCCGGGCAAGGTCACCTTGGGCCAAATGTGACCCTGTCACTAAGGAGCATGATCGTTCTTGGGGGGGTCTGAGCAGGTGTAGTCCCTGCTGCCAGGAGCTGACTGCTCACAGACTGTGTCAGCAGCCTTGGAGAAGCCACTGCTGCACCCCTAAATAATATGAGGTGGCACCTGCTGTGAACTATGGTCCTCTTGTGCTAAAAGCTGCAAGTTGCTAAGCAAAACCATAGCCAAGGAATTTTCACTCAAACCAGGAATAGTGTTAATGGTTCTAACAGACCTTTCCATGGTCCTTTTGGTATTTAATGAAGTCACAAAGTTTTATGTTAGGCCAGAGACAAATATCAAGGAAAGAAGTGGTTGAAGGTGAGAAGCTGTATTATCTTCTCAGAGTTAATCAGGCAGTGGCAAGACTATGTTGACTCATCTACCTGAAGGAAGGTGAGAAAATCTCTCTTGCCATGCTTTTACTACAGCAGCTTCTCACTAATTCCTGAGGGATATGAGAAGTGCCCTGTTCTGGGCAAGATTCCCCAAAAGCTCTGCTTCATAGGTGCAGCCCTGCATTGCACCTTATGAGGAGAAGGCTTTGACCTCTGTAGACTGCCAGAGTGTACTTGAAACCTAAGAGGTAAAACATGGGTGTTTGAAGCCTCTTTTCCTTCTGTTGGGCTTCTAAACATTGTTCCTCTCATTTCTGCACTATTTGCATTACAATATTCTTTATTTAATTGCTCCATGTACAATCTGCAGTCAAAATACTATTGGTTTGGGAGGGGCAAGTTCCTTGAATTCCTGTCCACCCCAGCTCGTGTCAAGATGCAGACACTGTCACAGTCAGACAAAACCAAAACTCTTTCTTTTCTCCCAGGCTATAGCACAGATTATTTTCTTGGTCATTTGGTGTGCAGCCAAGAAGGGATGGGAACTGTCCACCACAGCAACCCAGAGTGGTAACGCAATTCTCTTCTTGCTGAAGGCAGGGATTGTATTCGCCAGCAATCTGAGAATCAAGCAGAGCTCTGGGTGTTGTTCAGTTGGTTTCAAGAGTTCTGCACTGCTTTTCATCAGGCCTCCAATGCCATGGAACTGCCTGCTGCTGGACAAGGTCTGCCCGCATAGACTCAGGAGTATATTCCAGCCCTGGCATGCAGGATGGGAGGCTGTAGGTACCAGGAGGTAGAACTGTGTGTGTGTGTTCAGGATCTGGAGAAAGGAAAGTCTAAGGGATTGGTCATGCAGGACAGGGAGGTGGGACTGGGGCAGGCAGCCAGTGAGGGGAGGGGTCGTGGGACATGCCTGCCATCTTGTGTTCCCAGAGATTCCTGCTGCCAGGAATGCACATGCAGCCATTCCCGTCGTGTCTACTGGTTGTCCCCTTGGTCACTATGACAATGGTGAACATCCTCCAGTATGACTGCTGACAGACACCACTGACAGACACCAAGCTGGAATGTCCTGTCCCCCAAGCCAGCCCATCCTCCCACCACAGCTCAGAGACATTTATGAGTCTAATTGAGGGCAACTTTACACATAATCCTCTTAGCCAATGTTTTTTCTCTGGGCAAAAACAATTTCTTTCTGCAAGGCACTGGAACCAAGCCCATGGTGCTCCAGTGAGGTGTGAGCAGTCTGCAGTGTGGAAGCAAAGGTTTCCTGTGAACTCACAGCACACAGACCCTGCCAGTCCCACTGCCTGTCACTGCTCCTCGGCCCCACACACCATCCAGAACAGGAGGAGCATATTTCCTTGTGTCAAACTTTTCAGCATCCAGTTTAAAGACTCTCTCATTTTCCTCATCAATCTCCCCAGGGGTTCACTTATCACAGTCTTTAGGTGGCATTTTTGTCACTCGCTTGCATCTTTGAGCACATACACTCAAATCAGAGTTAGTAATAAACAAAACTATTCCTTCCAAAACAGAAACTCATTCTTGTAAAGATTCCCATCTATAAATACCTCTGAAAAGGACAAGAAAGTTTAGCTTGGCATGAAAATGTGGGTACCATGAGGAATGCCATTTTTCAGTGCTACCAGAACTGGCCCCACAATAGCTGCATGCCATGTCCTGCCCAGAATACGTGCCTCTCCTGTGCCTGGCTGTGCACTGCAACCTATGGATTGGACATGCTTGGGAGCAAAATCCTGCAGAAAGCTGCAGGGTGCTCCAGGCAATCTGACTGGATGGGCATCATTGCACAAATTCCAGGAAAATGCCTTCTACAATGAGGTAACAAGAATAGGAGTCAGACCATGACAAGGGACACCCCCATGCAGAGGAATTTAACATCTCAGTAAACCCCATGTGGGAGAGGAAGCAGGCCAAGAAGTGACTTGCTGGAGAGGGACTTCCTTGAGCTGGCGGGTGACAAAGGCAGGTTCCCTGAGCATCTGTGCCAGCCACTGCTCTTTCTCCCAAAGCTGTTTCTCCAACGTGATGTGCACCCACCCCCCCTCAGGAACCGCTGGCCCTGCACATCTGTGATGAGCACGTGGTGTTCTTGGCTGCTTTTTGATCTCCCCTTCAGCAGTCCTTGCTTTCTCCACAAGACCTTGCACCATTGCTGGAAGAACCTGCTCTCCATGCACTGATTCATCTCTTCCCACAACCATATCCCACATCCCCAGAACTCCATTGCTTGATAGCTGTGCTCCCACACTCTGCATGTGCATAGGAGCAGGTTGGAGGCTTCAGGGCACCGCTGACTTTTGAGGCTGTGTTTGTGTGGTGGAAGTGCCAGTTTGAGTGGCTGATATAACTTCCACAGGCATGGGGATACCCCACAAATCAAGTGCCTTCTCAGTAACACAGCAAGAGTTCACCCGCCTTTACTTCTCCAAAGGGATCACCACATCCCAAGGGGTCTGCTCTCATGCCAGTGTGTCTCTGGTACACTTCAGGGGTCAGAAACCAGACTGCAAAGGACACTTTCACCCCCTACACACTAGACATTACACTGAGGTCTGTGATGGCAGAACAGCCTCTCCTCCCTCTTATCATCTCCTGGGAAGGACCCCATTTGTGATGGCTGCTGGGGCTGCTGATAGCGGGGTCCTTAGGTCAGACCATTTCTGAATAAAGCCCCCTATCTCAACTCAAAATCCTTTCCCATTCTGGGTTTTAAAGACATGTCTGGAGAGCCTGAGCACTCTGGGCAGGAGACACATTTGGCTAATCTCTGGCTGAGCTGGCTGCTCAAAACACAGCTGACACCTGTCAGTGATAGCAGAGGTGGCTTCCCAAAGAGGCCTCTGCTCCAACTCCTCTGAGGCTCACGGCAAGTAGGAGCCACTGCCCCTTAGTCCTTATCTCTCAGCTGTGCTGAGAGGAACCTGAGGTGTGTGAAGGCAGTTTTATCTCCCCAGGTGACAAAATGACTTGAGTAAATAAGCTACTGGGTTGGGGAAGGTCCCAGAAGTGTTTCTGGGACATGTGTTGAACCATCCCAGCTCAGCACTGAACAGGGAGGAGCTCATGGAGGAGTGGTGTGTACTGCCAGTGCAAACCTTCCTCACACCCCACGGAGCACAACAGGACCAGGGCACAGAGCCCAGGGCAACCCGTTGGAGGGCGAAGGTGACACAGTCTCATCCAGAAGTTGTCACAAAGATGTGACCACTAGGAAGATGATCCACATCCCCCTGGGCTGGAGATCTCCCTGCCCTGGGTGTCACCAAGAGAACTCTCATATATTTCCTTTTTGATCACAACCTGTCTACCCCTCCTGTCCTGAGCATGAAAACCATCCAGGCTAACAGCTCTACCACAGCCTCTGGACAGAGATGTGGATGTTGCTGCCCTGCTCACCAGGCTCTGCACTCTGAGGGTGGTGAATGTCAGCCCATGGAGGAATCCAACTGCAGAGGACGGGCAGTACCTTACCAGAGCAGTCATCTTCCTCTTTTAGCTCTTTCCCAGCTGCTTCCCTCCTTCTCCATACGAGGGAAACTGGTGACCAGAACTCCGGGGTCAGGGCCACACTCAGAGGAGCAGGCAGTCCTGCCATGTCCTGATTATGTCATTGGAAGCCAGAAAGAGAACCAGGTTTTTCACATTTTTTCCCCAAATGTCATTTCCATTAGGTCGTCTGTTTCAGCCAATTTAAGCTCTCAGCAGAATTCCCACCAAATTTCATATCAACTATTTTAGGGAAGGGTTTAAAAAAGTGAAAGAGTTTGACTAATTTTAAACCCAGCATTCCCAAGGGACATTTAACAAAACACACAATGTCTAAAAACCTTTGCAGTTTCAAGGAGTTCAAAATAACATTCCAGAAGGGATCTTTAGAAAAATGTTCCTGCACCGGTCCCATTCCTGCTGCTGGGCTGGGCCACCTCCCTTTAATATCCCACATTTGTTTTCCATTTAGTTATCAAACCTACATTAAAATAAAATCTCAGAGTAAATGAAATCAAACTAACCTGCCTCCTTTCATTTCCAGAATATTTAAGGCATATTAAAGGAGCAGAGTCTGTGTGTCTTCGTTTCCAGCAGGGCCAGCTAGCGGAGCTCAGGAGCTCACCCCTCTGAGCCCATGGGACCTTTGCCTTCTCTCATCCCACACCACCCTGCTCTGCACCAATAGTCCTGAAACCACTCCAGGAGAGAAGTGTTGGGGCTGTCCCTGCCACCTCCACTGCGATATCAAGGCAGCCCAGCTGCCACTTTGAGGAAATCTCATTTTACACTAATCCAAGGACTCTGCAAAGCTCCCTCTGCAGCTTTTTCTGAAGAAACTGGACGTGTTTAGAGACGGTTTTATTAAAAGAGGCTTGGAAGGAGTTATTTAAATCACCCTGCTTGGCAACCTGACAAAATTACCTGTGCTTAGCCCAAACACCATGTCCCTTGCAGAATCCCCTCCCTTATATAAAAATTTAAAACTTTCCTCACTTGACCAAAAAAAATATGTATTTTTTTATTACCAGCCCCTCACGCAGCACTGCCCCTATCTCATCCCTTTGCCCAGGTTACCCAGTGTCAGGGCTGGGGTGCTGGTCCCCAACTTGGTGGCAGGTGGCTTGTTTGGGGTTTAACACTTGAAATTCTGGGTGGGAATCAGCCTTGTTGATGTACCCCATCACCAGCACCATCCTGGTGATGGCAGGTATTTGAAAGTCATTTTATATTGTCTTAACCTGTGTGGTGGGGAGTGATAGAGACAATATTAGATCTTTTGGAAGGAAGATTTATTTGTTTATTCCTAGTTTTCATAGTATGGATACCCTTCAACTTAAATATTTAATTCTTAACTTCTTATTTTCTTATTAAAAGAAATAAAAATTAAGAATTTATATGCCCAGAGAAGATTTGCTAAAATATTAACTATGCAAGTAGCTGAATACAATGAATTCCCTCTTTTCATTAACAGCAGACGACATTTCTTTTGTCAGCAAAGATATTTCAGATTTATTGAAGCATAGTGGGATACGTCTGGGTCCCAAACATACAAACAAAACTATAAATAGTTCAGGAAGATAAGAAAAGTAACTTACGTAAATACTCAGCCTAAAATGAATTCAGAATCCAGGAATCCTTCCTTGCTCTCCAGTATATTTAACATTTCCAGATGTGCCTGGATGACCAGTTTGGGATTAGGGGTCTGAAGCTGCATGGCCTGAGGCCCACTCTTCAGAGAGAGTACGTTGGAATAAATGCCCTACTGCACATCCACTTTTCTACAGTTGTCCCTGTCCTGAACAAGTATTTGCCATTTCATGAAAGGAGCAGCTTCTGCTGATCATCATCAGGTAGTTTCTTTTTCTTACTGTGGCTTCAAACTCTTTGTCCCTTTGGACCACCTGGTCCTGTGGTCTTCAGCACTGAACAGACTCAGATGTTGCAGTGGACCAAGGGCCTCAGTGTCCTCCGTGATCTTCACATTATTTTGTGTGTGATCTTGGTCAAAAAAATGTCACTTCTTGCAGTCTGTGACATGTCCCCGTAGGAGCTCTGGCTGTACCTGGGTGAGTGGCACAAAGGCTTGTGGAACCTTGGATGTGAACTGCCCCAGTGTGTAACTGGTATCATCCCATGCAAAGAGCCCCAGGGAGGCCTTTCTGAGGCCTTTTCCAAGGAGATTCAGGTTCATTAGACAGACTGACCACATAACCTGGGATGGGATCCTCAGAGTTACTGTAGAGAGGCTGCAGCAGCCTCACCCTCCAGCAGTGCCTCTCCATCCCACACGAGCCAGAGGGTGCTGGGCCCACACCACACACCAGGCAAGAGGGACATGTGAGATGGAGTGAATTATTTGGGGGAAGTCACTCTGGCCTGTTTTCAGTGACCTGCTGCCACCAAGCTCACTTCTAAGCCATCCCATTGCCACATAAAGTCCATTAATGTCCATTTTGTGTCACACTCACAGAGAGACACTGACATTAGACGACACCATGTGGGTTGTAGTCAGAATAAACAGTTCTGTCAGTGATGAGGCCAGGCTGAACCAAGCAGGAATCCATTCCTCACACAGCCAGAGAGAGCTGATGTTTGCCTTGCTGTCCTAGGAAACAGGTATGCATTGGCAATAGCTCCATGTCTGAAGGTCTTCACATCCTAAGACTGACAGATTCCATGCCTTTATCATAAACATCATAACTCCGTCATACATCTACAGAGCTCTGGCTGGCCAGCTGGGGAGAGGTTTAGAAGAGGAATGGGGAGAAGGTGGGGGACAGGCAGCACAGGGTTTGCTTCAGTGTTCAGCCCTGCTTTGTCCCACCAGATTTTCCTGGCCCATTTTGATGCTTTCTAATGTCAGTGTTCACTATTCCCTGTGTCTCTGTCTTCCACAAATCCAGATCTGCTCTTTCCCTACGATGCTACTGCACAGCTCTCATGCCATCAGGAATCTCTTTGGCCTCCACAAGTCCATTCCTCTACTCTTGTCTCTCTGTGCTGTCCAGTGATCAACTGTCTCCTGTTTCTTGGTCTTGGCCGTGCCTGATGGGATTCATCTCCTCTCACAACAGTTATCTGAAAGCTAGAATCTAGTCTTAGCTGTCATCTAGGCTTCCTCTCTGCTTGATGGAAAGGGAGCGTTTGCTCCAAGGAGCAGCTCCTCCCAGTCTGAGCTCGGTGTGGGAGATAAGCAGCGCAGTTGGCCCTCTGCCAGCACCTGTTTTTGTCCTTTGCCTGTCCAGGAGACCCAAAAGTTGAACTTAGACAGTCCAGTTGGGAAGGATGAATGCAGCTCTCACAGAGCAACAGCCTTGCTGCTTACAGCAGAGCAGGGGCAGCATTTCAGAGACCTGTCCAGAGAACTTCCCTGTTCCCAGTGCTGTGATGTTTTCTGGTTGCAGAGCTCTGACCACAGGCACACACAGCCCATCTTCACGCTGCAGCGCTGCCTGGGCTCCAGCGGCACCTCTACTTCTCATCAGTCAGAAAAGACATATACTTAAACATTACAAGGTTATATTGAGCATTGATTTCTATTTTCATAATCTTTTAAATAGTAGATAAGTCCCATGGTTATATGCAACTTGCCCCAATTCCTCTTTTTGTTTGTTTGGGTTTTAATTATCTGAGAAGAAATTTGCTGGTGATTTTGGGTCTCTGCTGCAGCATTGTGACAAAGTCTGTGCTTGAGTTAGTCATCTCCAAGTCTGTGTTTTACAAAGCTTGGCACCCCTGTATCCTCCTCATCTGGGAGAATTTCAAAGTCTCTTCTTTCTCTCCTGCTTTAGCACCATAAGGTGATGAAAGAGGGAGGCTTGGAGAGGCTGCTGGAAGTGGGATGAAGAACTAGCTCTCCTGGCTTCACAGCAGCACAGCTCCCATTTCTGAACAAACAGTGCCTGGTGGAGGAAGACAATTGGATACCCCAGGAGAAAGGCTTGTGAGGGTATTTTGGCAGCAGCAGGGCAGCTGCCCTGTGGATGGCTGTGGGGGGAATCAGACTGTGGGAAGCTGGCAGCTCCCAGGCTGGGAGATGGATGATGAACAGACCCGGAGTGAGCAGAGCTGTGCCGGTGCTCAGAGCAGTGAGCCAAGGTGCAGCACAGTAGCAGACTGAAATCCTATAAATAAACAACGCCTGCAGATGGCAACAAGCAGACTCCTGCTCCTCCCTGGGTCTGTGTGGCTGGGCAGGAGGAGCTGCTCCCCAAGGCTGCTGTGTGTGAGCGAGAGGCTGCAGTGCATGGGGTCCCCGGGGTCACTGAGGGGTCCAACAGCACCCATCGCCCCAGCAGCTCTGCTGGGTGCCCTCACCACAGCTCCCAGTCCTCTGGGTGAGGCAGAGCCCTGAGGAAGAGCAGATTCTCTGATTTTAAGCATTTTCTAAGCTCAAGAGCAGAAGTGCGAGAATCAGTCTGGAGAAAGTCCATGTGTGAGGGAGCTGGTGAAAATGATGCCTCTGAGCTGGGGTTTTCCAGGATGTTCCTGAGGAAGTGAGGGAGCTCAGAGGACTGAGAGCAGGGTGCTGGACACCAGAGACAAATGCTGTCATCCATGGGCTCCTGTTCTGCCCCAAAGCACCACAGCCATGCTCATGTATTCCTGCCAGAGTTGGGCTGAGGGGACACTGAGGAACACCAGTGAAAGGTATAAGGGCTAAGCAGGGGCAGGGCACTAAAAGCATCTGTGATGGGGCCAGCATCTTCATGAGAGCAGGAACCATTAGCCCAGGGAGACCAGAGGAAAGTGCCGTCCTAAGAGCACCAGGTGGGATCACTGTCTGTTCATCCCTGTGCCTGGGGAACTCAGCTGAGTCCAGAGGTCACTGGCGTGGGGAGGGCTGGCAATGCATGTGCACAGTCCTCCAGGAATGTGACAGTTTGAGTGAAATTTGGGATCCATCTGCACCCTCTTCCATGGCCAAGGCAGGCAAGTGATGGCACAAGCTTCAGTGAAATAATGCATCTAATCCGCCTGAGTAATGCTAATGCAAGCCTCTTGATTAGTGTTTAGAAATCAGGCAAACAATTGATTTAAAATAATTGGTAAATTATGATTAAATAAAAACATTTATACAAAAGAGTTTGTCATTGATATGGTTAAATAAATATTTGTAGAAGTAACTTATACTTGGCTCTGTGCCTGGGCGATGAGCTCTCTTGGGCTGGCTGTGGTTTCATTTTAATAAAGACCAGAAGGCATTCCAGGAATACATAATGCTCCCAGCCCATCCGATGTATATCTGGGGCTTTAGCTCTGCTCGCCACTAACCCGGGCCCAGCTTTGTTCCATATCCCTTGCTATTGCTCCTCACAACCCTCCCAAAACATGCTCCTTCTTTAGGGCTGAGCCATCAAACAAGTGGTTGTGCCGAGGTGGTTCTGTGGGCAGGCGGGACGAATGCAGATGGAAACATCAAGGTGTTGCTGTGTCCTGAGTGGTGGAGCAGAGGTAGTGCTGTGCAGGCTGCTCTGGAGCTCTGGAGCTGCTGCAGGGCTTAGAGCAACATAGCTCTTATCTGGCCCTGCTCAGTGGGAGATTTCCAGGGGCTCAACCGAGGGTTTGCCTCATTACAGCCAGTTAGAGATAAGGAAACAAAAAGGAGACCTGACTTGCCCAAAGTCCTGCTGCAGAAGGAGCAAAAGCCAGGTCACCCCACCAGCCAGCCCTGCGGGGCCTCCACAGCTTTTGGAGCTCACTGCAGGCTCTGGTACATCCCCCTCTGCTCCACAGCCTGGCAGTGTCAGCACTGCCTGGTCCCCAGCAGCTTCATGGAGCAAAGGGACTTGTGCCTCCCCTCTGGCACCTGCTGAGTCTCTCTGCAAACACCCATCAAGCGAAGGGTGAAGGGGGACACAGGTCAGCAAAGCAGGGGTCTGGGGGTGATGCTGGAAGCACTGCCATTGCTTCTCTCCCTCATTTCCAGCCAGCCACCGAGTCACCAGTGCTTGGAGCAGCCAGACCAGGCACAAGATCATTCTTGGTCCCACAGCTGCTTGCACAAGTCCAGCTGGCTGGGGAGTCCTGCCCTCCTCGTAGGGGTATCACCTCAGCCCCAGCCTCACCCTCCTGAGGGTGCCCTGAGGCTGAGGGTGAGGGCTGCCTGGAGGGGGTGCTCGTTTTGCTGGTGGTAAAGACAGCAGAGCCAAGTTCCTGCTTTGCAACAACCTTCCTGTTCACCATGACATGCCCACAGTCAACCTGCAGCCTGGACACACGCAGAGTGTATCTGGCAGCACAGCCTGGGGACGTGAAGGTGTCCCTGGACCCTTGCCTGGGGTGACCTGCGTGGGTGGCTATGAGAGGAAGGACATAGGCAGCCAGCTCAAGGCTTGGTTTGCATCATGCACAAGGTACTGAAGGGATGGAGGGAGGCAGTCCCTGCTTTCCTGGGCTGCAGCATTTGAGGCTTACCCCAGGCATCACTGCAAGGGCAGCTTAGCACCTGCGAGCATCCTGCTCGTGGCCCGAGGCATCAGAGCAGCCATGGGTGCTAGAGGAGTCCCTTGAGGGAGCAAATAATCAGCTCCATTGGGAAACCATCCCCAAAATGTCATCTCCAGTGTACTGAAATGGAAATTGCCTGCCCCAGCTGTGAAACACAGAAATTCACAGTCCCCCTCACTGCCTGCCTCCCTCAGCTGTGCCTGCAGGGAATCCACAGAGCCCGTCCCCTGTCCTCCTCCCAGCACCTCCCCACAGGGACAGAGGGACAAGGCCCTCCTGCTGCCTATGAGTGCACACCAGGGCCGTGCTCAGGGCACACGGTGCCACTGTGCTGGACCTCCCACCGAGGCCAGTGCTCTGACCTTGGTGTCCCACCACAATCATGAGTCAGGAGGCAGCTCCTGGTGTCTCCCATCCCACACCCCGTGCCTCTGGACAGCATGTGCCACGTCTGGCCTCGCCCTTCCCCCTGCTCTGCATGGAGAGAAGAGGTCCCAGAGTGCCTTGAGCTCCTGCCAGCACAGCCCACTTGACCTGAGAGCTGTGCTCCAGCCAGCGACCTCATTGAGAGCATCACCCCTCCCACTGACCTCCCCAGCCTCAAACCAGGCTCAGACTTTGAGTCTTTAACTCTTCCTTCACCCCCTTGATTCCTCCCTGCCCTTCATCCTGAGGCTCCTGGAGCTGATGGAGCAGCTGCAGCCACGGCTGCTGAAGGACCAGTCCGTGTGTCAGGAGTGAGGCCCCCACTCTGCCTGGAGCCAGGGAGTCAGGGATGAGTGTCGGTGCATCCACGTCCCTGCAGCCTGGAGCACACGGGAAGGGACAGGCAGGGACGTGGGGCAGCCTCCAGCACAGTGCCCGGCTGGGGCAGCTCCCCACACTCACCGTGCATCCCTGCTCCGTAAACACAACAGCCAGAGCTTTACAATCAAATATTTATGCTAGTAAAAAACATTTTACATAATCTTTAAACAGCTATGTCATCTCCCTATTTTCATTCTCTGATCTCTGTTTTGAACTGGGATTGGAGAATTTAGCGTATTTACAAAGAAGTAAATATTATGATGAAAACATCAGGAAGCTTAATAGTAGCTTTAGCAAAGTGCAGAAGTATTTTTGTGTTCATGTTGTCAATTGCATAATATCTTCTGGACCTTCATAAATTAAGGGACCTTGCTTGGATGCTTGCAGCCCTGTGATAAATAGTTCACAGCTCCAATTCAAGCAAGGCTGGCTGCTGTCAGAATGGGAAGAGCTTATGACACCTCCACCATAGATTGATGCCTTCAAGCTCGGTGAGGACATAGGGAGGGGGCAGACCACTTAAAAGCCTGGCAGACAGTGGCAAATTCAAGGTAGCAAAACGCTGATGTGATGGTGCTTACCAGACGTGATCAGAAGTAAAAGACTGGATTGTCTTGGACCATCCCTGTTCACAGCTTCCTGACCAAAGCAAAGACCATGTTCTGCACATGTCCTGAGGCAGGACCAAGCAAGGATCACTCTGAGCTAATCCCTAGAGAACATCTCTGCCTCACAGAGACACGGCTGCCTTACTAGCTCCAGCTCAGAAAGGTTCTTTCTGTCCCAGGTTGTGGAGAGGAATATCCTGTTTCCACATGAAAGCCGTAGGAGCTCTTTTCTGTGCAATTCACCTGGGGCTAAGTCTCAGACATGCAAAGAGGAGCTCATTTCTTAGCAGGTTCCTAAAGGCCATGATCAGCAGCATAGCCGAAGCTGTGCTGGGGCAGTGTCAGAGCAAGAGGTTCATATCTGCTCTGAATTCAGACACCTGCAGTGATCCCTGCCTCCATTACTGGGACCCAATAATGGGAAGTTCCCTTGGTCCATTGGAAAAGTCTTCCCCAGGGAAAGATTTCTTCTTCCACTCTCTATCACAGTGATGACATCCTGGCAGTAGGCATCTTCAAAGAATGTCCAGAGCTTCTTGGTAGCCTTGGCTACTGTTTCCCCTGTGATACCTGCCCTTGGCTACTGCCCTACACTCAGTTTATCCCAGCTGTATTGAGTATGAATGCAAGAATGCACTCCTCCTGAGCAACATATTTGTTAAGGCAACTCTTTTTCCAGCCTTCCTGCTTCTTCAGGATTCAGACTTATGCCAGCCTGGGGACATGCAACACAGAGCTCTGTGCCAGTACAGCTGTCCCTCCCCATGGGACCTCGGACACCACAGCTGCACAAGCACTCAGCAAATTATCACTGGTGTCCACAGTGATGGGGGCGTCAGGGTTGTGAGTTCATACCAGCAGATCTGTCTTTCCAGAGCGTGCTGTGAAGATTCAAGAAATAAGGCCATGGCAGGAGGGGTCTTCTCTAAATGGAGCTGCCAGGTGCTAGAGAAAAGAAGCCAAAGGCAAACAGTCTCATTCCTACAGGAGAGGACACTCTGAGCAGACATGACTGGCAGGATACCAGCTTTGGGGAAAAACTGTTATCTTGGAGAGTGGCAAACTGGCTATGAGACATTTTACTTGGCATTGCAGCCAACCTTAAGTCTTGCAGGGAATTCAGTTTGCTCGACTCAGGGGTTTGCTGTTGACAATGCCAGTAAATACGTTCTATGCTGGCATCAACACCAGCAGTCGTTGGATCACGTGGAGTGGATGGGTAACATGGCAGGTCCTCTCTGGAGCAGAGCTGGATTTCCTGTGCAAAAAGAAAGCCACTGGCAGAGCCGTGGGCCCGAGGATGAGAGGGCAGGAGGCAGAGCCCAGCCTGGCAGAACAGCCCTGGGGGCTGTGGGAGATGTCCCTCCCTCAGATCCACAGCCCTGAGACCTGCTGCAGCCTGGCCTTCTGGGCACAGACACTGTGTCACACACTGACCCCTCCAAGTCCCCAGAGGGGTTTCACTGAAACTTCAGCTCATTTGGGTCTTTTTCCCACAGTTGCAAATCTACATAGAAACAAACAATCTGCTTTAAAATAAATCAGTCCCATAAACAATAGGGTGTGTTGGGAGATTAGAAGGGACTGCTTCCTGGGATCTGGTGAGCAACACAGAGCTGATATCCTTGTGGCTCTGGAGTGTGACTTCTCAGTTCAAAGGAATTCCCTACCATGACTAATTTTTTCTGGTATTTAAGGCTCACTCCTTCACTCACTGCAGTCAATATGACCCTGTTTACTACAGAGGTGCTTACAGCAGGACTGGACATGGGAGTGGGAAGCAATCCTGGTCTTTGCAGTCTTTGGTACCTACATGCCTGTTTCACTTTCCAGAGAAAGGTAGTGCTGCAGCTGGTGGTGATGCCTTCTTAAGGGCTGAACAGTGACTGTGGTGCAGACCCGGCCAAGACATGTGAGGGCTGGGCAGTGAGAACTCTGAAAACACAAGAGGACCTTGTTGGGGGATTTCTGGTCTATCCAAGGCAGGCAGCAGCCAGGAAAATGGTTTGGTATCTGTGGTGGGATCTCAGAGCCTATCCTCCTTGCCTTAAGTCTGAGGTTTATGTGAGACAACTTATCTCTGTTTCCTGAGGACATCAAGAATACCTGTGGTCAAGGCTGACTCTCACGTAATGACCATCACAGGAGAACACCAGCTTTGGACTGTGATTTAGCAGTTCAGTAATTTGTTGAGATGAGTCAACACATTAGAGGTTGTTAGAGATTGTGCCACCTCCTAAGACACTGGTATTCCCTGGAGGAGGAAAGAGAGAGGGAGAGAAAGGGAAAGAGGAGAGAAGGAAGGTAGAGGAGAAGAATAAAATGTCTTTCAGCTCTTCTGACCTCTCATCCTGTGTCACTGGCATGGTTTTACTGGCAGGGTATAGTTTGTGGCTGTTAAGTTTTGGAGAGGGGAGAAAGGATTTCTAAGAGCAGGTTCTGTAATCAGCATCATGGGACTTTGAATCTCCACCATCTCAGAAGCCTGTGGTCAACTAAAAACACATCCTCCTACCAGAGCCCATCTGTGCCTGATCACTTCCCATAGCAGGGGGAGGCAGCAGCTGGGAAGGCATCGCTCCCCTCGAGGTACCTCTGGGCTACAGCCTGTGCTCAGTGCTCACCAAGAGAAGTGTCTGGGGCTCAGTCAGGCTCAGGCAGTGTTTAACAATCTGACTACCTGGCTTTCTTCATTATCACTTCATTCCATCACAGGCTTGTCTCTAAATTCAAAGGAGTGGTAAAGAGCACAGGAGGTTTTAGTTCTCTGAGAGGCTGCCTGGGACGAGGCCGTAGGGAGCCTAGTGGAGCTCATGGACTGCTTTGCTTCTCCCCTAAGCACCTGTGCAACTTACCTCACCTTACTTACCTGGCTGGGGAAGGGCAGGGCATTGCTCTCATTTGGGATGAACAACTGGCATAGCATGTAAAGCATCCCAAGGAGAGAGGAACCATCAGTGCAAGCATCAGCAGAGCAAGAGGTGGAAAGGATGGTGGCCAGGTAACAACAGCTCCAGGGCCTGTAGTACACTGGGGTCTGTCTTTCCTATGAATGTGATTAAGGAGCTGTTGAAGCATCATCAAAAGTGGTTTTACAAAACAAATTTGTCAAATGAGTAGTAGCAGATCTCTGGGACCTGGTGATCCTGGAGGACTGCAGAACTCTGAAATATACAAAGGAACATGTCTGTGCTGTTAATCTCAGCATGAGACCCAACATCCTCATCTGCTATGGGTGAGGAGAGGGGCAAATCTGATGATCGTTTTCACAAAAGGCTCCAGTGAGGACCCAAGGAACTATAAACAAGTAAATCTTCATTCCAGTTTGCAAATTTTTGAATAGATTTAGCAGAAATGTGAAGAAATTATATGTATGAGGGTTAGCATGCCCACCAATTGCTCTGAAGTATTCACTGACAGTCTGGGTAAGAGTGGGCCAAAGACTACAGTGGCTTTGGGTTTCCACCAATCTTTCAATGAGATTTCTCCTCAGATATCTCTAGCTCCAAGCCTGTAGATGAGAAGAGGAAGAGCCTTCCAGGGACTAATGCCTTCTTAAAGACAGAAATCAATGACCATTTTTCACATGTGAGTGAAGTGTTTTGTGGAGTGCCAAAGGAACACGTCCTGGGAGAGGGCTTCTCAGCAGAAGTATTAGGGAAAAGGGCTGATGATTCAAAATTCTAAAGCAGTTAGAAGTAAACCTTCCTGCAACCACTTGCAGAATGCTCTCTCCTTGCTGAATGCCTGAGAGGTGAAACACTAGATGAGAGTCAACATCAATAGATGTAAATAATGCACAAAGCAGGGAAGAGAAACAACTAGGCTATGCATCTCTACAGTCAAGAGCCCAACATTAGCAATGACCACTCAAGGACAAGAGACTGGGGACACTTCAGACTTGAGAAGCCACAACCCCATGTCTAGTGGCTGCCAAAGTCATCAGTGCAGTTTCTCCAGCCCCCGCAGAAGAGCAGTCAGTGCTCTCAGAGTGGTGGCTCCAACATCACCTGGCCAGGGACCTGCATGGAGAGAAGCACCATGTAAGCAAGACCATTTTGAGTTTCTTCTCAGCCACCCAAAGAAAGCTCTGGTTTAAGTTTTCAGATTAGATCACTCACAGCAGCTCGAGCCCTTTGGTTGACACCTCAACTTTCTTACTCTTCCCATTCAATTTTTGGTGTCATTCAGCAGAATGCCAAGGCTGATTGTTGGAATCTGGGTGTTCAGGGGAAGGATTATCAGTGGCCAACAGGCTGTAGCTGAAAAGATAAAGGAAATAAAGAAATCTGCAACAGTCTCATCCATCCCCTCATGGACTTGCAATGTCAGGGAAGAGGGAGCGAAGTCACAACACCATCAGGCACTGGTGTCCAGGACAGGCTCTGAGCAAACCCTGGCATTGAGAAACTCACTCTGTGTGAGGGGATTGCTTGGGTGCCTCACACATCTTAATATCTGATGTAAAAGTGCTCAGAGAGGAGCAGACTTACTCTTTCAGCTGGCAGAGGACTACCCCGGGACAGGGCCAGTACAGCCTCCCATATGCACTGGTCTGATCCGTGCCCTCCAGGGGAACTGCTCAGGAACTGCCTGCAGGTTCATAAAAAGCCCTGAGAAAAGAGTAAGGAGGAATGAAGTCTTCCCATCAAAGCGGAGGCCAGGTCAGACAGATGGGATGATACCACACACATCCCTAGAAAATCACCAACCAGGATGTGCCTGATAAATCACCCCCCAGTTTCCATTGGCCTGGGTGAAGAGTCACCAAACCAGTAAGCAGAAAGCTTCTGCTTACTCTTTGTCTCTACATGCTCACAGTGACTCGAGCCCAAGGAGTCAGTGATCTCCACAAGGCTCCATTTCCCAGGCTGCTCTGCTCGGGGAGTCCAGGGTTCATCCTCCTTCTGCCACAACAGTCAGCACTTATCCACATCAAATCATCTTCATCTGCCATCTACCCTGTTGAGGCAGGCCACAAACCACTTTCTTAATAATTCTGAGATTTTACTAACCTGCTTACTTTTTCAGCTGCAGGTTCTTCAGCCCCTATCTCACCAAGAAAAAATAAAATATAGTGTTTACCATTTTTCCCTGTTGATCGTTGCCCAACCTTTCTATTTCCTTTTCTTGTGCAGTCCTGATTTTGGCTCATTACAATACTTTGCTTCCTGCCTTGGAACAAATGCACTTGTGTGGGACCAAGTGAAAAAAATTCTGAATGTCAAAACCTGATTTTTTTAATTTTTTGCTGTTTTATTTACTGCTTTAGAGGCACCTCCAGACTGCTCTAAAAATTAGGAGACTGCAGCCTGTATCCACCTCACCTACTACTCATGCTAGTAGTCCACGCTACAAAAAAAAATCCTTTGTCTTCATTAATCATTTAGGTGGGCAATGCACGTCCATGGAAGGGGAAAACTTTGATACTGAAGGGCTTTAGGGGCCCAGAGGGCACCTGCACTGTCTGTGCCCTCGATGTCAGGTCTTTGGACAAACCCTCTTCTGTGCATGAGCCTCAGGACAGACAAGGTGCCCACGGTGGAGATGATGGGAGAAGCCCCTTCAGCAGAGGGTCTGGCAGAGGGGATCAGGTTGCCCTGTCAGGCTCCTCCAAGTGCTTGGCATCAGGCCTAGAGCTCCTGTACCCATCCCTCGTGTCTGCAGGTAGTCCTGAAGGGGCAGAGGGTCACATCCAGGGTGAGAGTAGCATGTGAGATGCTGCGACCTTGGGCCGCTCATCTGTCCTTGCTGGTCCTGAGCCATCCCTGATGATGGCCTTTTGCTGCCACAGGGAGATGTGCCCCAAGCAGCATCACACTGTGGAATGTCCCCTTGCACTCTATTCCTCTTCCACTGAACTCAGAAAGTGGAGATGGTGATGTGCAGGAAGAAAAGGTCAAGAACTGGAACCATTGCAGTAACAGCAAGAGGAGTCTGAAGAAGAAGAGCTCATCCTCACAGGAAGACACAGCATTGGAGTGAAAAACTCCTGGAGACACTTTCTCTGAGTGACAGGGTGATGTGGGCATTGTCATGAAGATGTGGAACAAAAGACCCATCCATCACATCTGCAGAGTCCTGATGGGGCAGAGGGACAGGCCCAAGGGGAGAGAGGCACATGAGGGGCTGCATGGCCAGAGACCCCTCAGGCAGCTCCAGCTCATGCACAATGGAAAAGACATTAGGAACCATCAGGCTCCAAAGGGAGCAGGGCACCTCAGTGGGGCTTTGGCCAGCAGGAGCAGTAGATCAAACAGGAGTTCGCAAAGCAAAAAAGTAAAAGAAACTGCAGTTTGAGACTGGGGGTGTCAGTGAGTTCTGTCTTGTCCTTGAGCTGCTCATGGTGTGGTTCTGCTAAATGACGGGTTTTGTTTCAGGACAGCACTGATTAGGAGGATAAGTCCATTAGACAGGACATTTCAAATTCAGTGGAGTAAACATTAGGAAAAATTAGTAAGGAACAAGACTCCTGGCTACCTTGCAGTAAACTCTGTTACTGGCTCAGCTCAATGCTTGGAGATAAATTTATTTAAATCACCTCTCCCCCATCAGTCACTAAGGAATATCCACTTCACCGGATGCAGCATGACCAGGAAATCACCTGTCCAGCCCATGGCAGGGAGGGGCCTCAGCTCAGGACAGCCTCATCGACCTCAGCTGTCAGGTAACAAGCAATAGGACAAGATGAAATGGTCTGAAATTGTACTGGAGTTTAGGAAAAATTTCTTCACTGAAAGAGTAGTCAGGCACCAGAACAAGCCACCCAGGGGAGTGGTGGAATCACCATTCCTGGAAATGTTTAAAAAATGTGTATATTTGGTGCTTAGAGACATGGTTAGTGGTGGGCTTGACAGTGCTGGGATAAGGGTTGGACTTGATGATCTTAGAGGGCTTTTCCAACCTAAATGATTCTAATCTTGTATGGTTGTATCACATGGACTACATGAGTGTGAGGGACTCCAGGAGTTCTCCACTGTCTGGGGAGCACTGATGGAATCAGAGCTTCTGGGGTCACACATCTAGAAGCCCTGAAATGCCGATCACTCCCCCAGACTGTGTAAGAGTACTTCACAGAAGCCACGGGATTAAAATAAATTAAAGTTAAAACCCAAAAAATCCCACATACAATAAAACCTCAAACCAGTTCTGAGGGAGTTTTCACGTGGGTATTTATGATCTAGAGGGAATTTAGGCAGCTTCCCAGGTGAGACCCGTGTGTCAGGGAAGCTGAGACTTGTCCTTGACTTAGCTTGGCTTGTACCACTTGTGCTACACAGTAAAAGGTGACTCCAGTTCATCTTCTTCTACTACCTAAAGTGAACCAGGCATGGGCTTGGGGAAGGGAAGCCCCAAAGGATCTGTTTCTCTTTATTTTATATGTTTGCAAGAAGCTTTTCTTCTCTGAGAGCATGTTTGGTAGGTGGGGAAGGATCCTCTGTTGCAACTGTGTTCATCACACCACTGCTCCCACCCTCCTCAGGATTGCTGTGCTCAGCTGTAGCACAGGCAAAGTTTAGCCCTGCCTCATATATCCTGAGTGTCTGTGTGCCACAGCACAGGAGGACGTTATGGATGCCTGCAGCATCTGCCACCTGAGCCACAGCACACGTGAGCTTCTCAGGTAGATAATCCCATGGATAGAACCACACACTGAGAAAGGTGTGCACTGAGCAGCACACCTCTGGGCACACCTGTGCTGCAGGAGGGTTTTGGCTGGATCTTAGAAAAAGGTTCTTCCCCAGGGGTGGTTGGGCACTGCCCAGGCTCCCCAGGGCAGTGGGCACAGCCCCAAGGCTGCCAGAGCTCCAGGAGGGTTTGGCTGATCCTCTGGGGCACAGGGGGTGACTCTTGGGGATGGGCCTGTGCAGGGCCAGGAGGTGGACTGGATGATCCTTGTGGGTCCCCTCTAATTCAGCATGTCCTGGGATTCTGTGAAACACGTGAAACACCTGAGCCCCGCTGAGCGCACTCCCCGTGCGGGATCTGTGAGCCGGGACACGGCTCTGTGCGGGATCTGTGAG
>NW_020897746.1:199531-342603 GCF_003984885.1 Neopelma chrysocephalum | reverse complement strand
GCTCTGTGCGGGATCTGTGAGCCGGACACGGCTCTGTGCGGGGACGGGCGGCAGCAGCCGGAGCCAGAGCTCCGTTTGCCGAGCAGCCGCGTCCTCTAGCTCCCTGACGGGGAGGGTGCCAGGGTGGCACTCACGGGGAAGGACCTTCACCCAGCCGTCCCCTCGCCCAGGGCACTCGGCCTGAGCCCAGCCCTTCCCTTGGGGACACTCAGCCCCCGAGCCGCACCGGCCGCCGCGGGGGGAGCGGAGGGGGCAGGGCCCGTCTCACACCACGCTGCAAAGAGTTAATCCCGGCTCTGTTGATATTTCCAGCGGCTCCCAAAGTCGGCTGAGACGGGGAGCGCCCGGATTGGCTGCGTACGGCCGGTAGTAATTAGTATCAGATATCAAACTTCTGTCTTTGCTAAGACCCTTTCCGATAGTCGCTGCTCCCCGCTAGACGATGACATCAGCCAGGACACCCAGCTGCTGGTAGTAAACTCCGGGCGGGAGGAGGCTCCCGCTGGCTCCACGTTAATTAGTTCAACACAGCACAAGGGGAGCAGTTGGTGTCTGTGGAGGGTCAGTGCTGGATGGGACCAAATCTTACAAAGCCACTTGCTGCTTCTTGCCAGCCGGCTGTAAAAGGACCCAAAGAGTCCAGGAGAGCTGGATGAATCCTGAGCACCAGCCACGGTCTGGTCGGCTTTTCCCTGTGGAGGAAGTTAATGGTTTAAGTGAGGGGCGTCTGGATCTGGTCCCTGAGTCACCATGACACTCCTGGGGTCTGAGCACTCTTTGCTGATTCGGAGCAAATTCAGATCAGGTAGGGAAAACCTTGAGATTTCTCTTAAACCTTCTCTCTCTGGGAAGCCGTAGCCACCGACTGTTTTGCATTAAATGTTCGGAAGCAGCACGCGAGCAAAGATTCGAGGGGTTGTAGAGCTGTCACGGCTTTGCTCTTACAGAGACTGTTCCACAAGTGGAGAGACGCATCTTCCTTCCTCTCTGTTGCTTTTTTTTCCTCCTGGTTTTTCATTGTCTTTGATTTATGTCTGTGTTTTTTTCTGGTAAAATTGCAGTTCCCAGTTCTCCTGCTCCGGCCCTGCTGCAAAAGATTTGGGCAGGAAGCCAAAAGGGCATCTGGGATAAACAAGGTGCCTGCCGCCATCCGTGTATTCCAGGTGCTCTGGCGGGTCCGTCTGTGACAGTCGTGGTGTGGCCGGGCCCGACACTGTCTCTGACAGGCAGGCAGCCGAGCTGGTTCCATTAGGTTGTGACTAATTGGAGAAAAATGAATTTGAAGAAATGCGTCATTTTTAGAAGTAAAAATAACAAATGGAACATGAAAAGTATTTAAAGTGACATCATCAGAGAAATAAAACCAGAGGCACACAATTGATTGCCACTTGCGGAGGGCTTGCAGTAAAACATGCCTCCGGCTCGTAAGCCCGGGGAAGCTCCGCTCAGGGGCTTCTCCGAGGACGCTCCCCGTGAGTGAAGGTGAGTGAAGGTGAACTATGGGACGGTCGCTTCTAGATCAGCCCCTCTGCTGGATGTTCATTCCTTTAGTCACTGGCTGTGTCTATAGTAAGTATGCTCTGTTTGGGAGTGGGTATCTTGACTTGTAGTTTTTTTCATAACATAACTGCAGTTTTAACAGAAATGTCAAAAAATGTTCTCGAGGTGCTTTCTCTGACCTTCCCAGAGGTGAAGATCTCCCTGGGAATATTATCTATGAGGATGTTCAGACAAATCAGCTGCATGTATGGGATGCTTTAAAACCGGACAGGGCAGTCACGTTGGAACATGCACCCGCTCTGGCATGTCACCCACGCCGTGTGTGTTTTTGCCTCCTTCTGCATTGTAGATAATGAAATTGGAGATTTATGATACTGACAGGAGATATGAGTGGTGTTATCAGGATCTCTTAGATAGCTGGGTGGTCAACTTAAACTTTGTTTTCTCAGCAAATACAAAGTTGGCAGTTGGTTGAAAACCCCAGAGTGTGTGTGCAAACACAACTGTCCTAGTCTGGCTCAATTATACAAAGCTTGGGTCCAGGTCTTTGGTGTGGTTTCCATATCCCTCTGATCTTACATTTCATTAGATTAAGTCATTCCTTAAATTTTGTTGGTATATTATGGTACACTGCTGTTCATTTGAAAAAAAATCTCTGTCTGTAACAATTCCTCCAGCATGTACAAAGCAACACTGCCACCTCCCTGAGGAGCGGAGGATGGGCTGTGCATTGTCCCTGCATTCTTTTCAGATGAACCAGGGTTGTTTTTAAGGCTCATTTCTGGTTTATTTGTAAGCTGGCTTTATTATGGAACCAACAGTGGGCTCTCTAAACATATTTTTCAAATGATTCTCCAGGAAAAGTAAACTTTGTGGGTCTTTGCGTCCATAAATTCTCGTGCCTTTCAGCATTTCTAGGACAGTCAATTTGTGGGGCATTCTTATTCATGACTTATTCCCACAACTGCCTATTTATTTTGTTGGAGTTGGGCTTGCCAGAATCCCAAATGCATGTCTGCACCTCGCTGTCCCCACGTCTGGAACCACTACAGGTGACATGGGACATGGCCACAGCACAACTCTGGGTGTCGCAGTGTGTGAGACAGGGGAGGAGAGCAGGATGCTGAGGAACACAAATAAGTCAATAATGCTGCTTTCAGTTTGTGTTGGATTTTTAATAACATGGGGAATAGAGATGAAAAAGGTAACATTTAATGAAATATCTTTTATGTTCAAAGTCTCTATGGGACAGAGTTTCCTCTGGTGTCCCTGCTCCGTGTGCAGGCTTTGTCAGCTGTAAAGCCCCAAGTATGGCAGGAGGTGCAGAGCTCTGATTTACCATCCTCCATTTCCTCGGAAGAGGGATGAAAGTCTCAAACAACCCGTCACCCTGCCCCACACCATCCTGCATGGCTCAAGGGCTGTCACACAGGGCAGCAGCAGTTTCAGGGAGCTGTGTAGCTTGCAAAGAGCTGGGAGGGATCGGTCCCCAAAATTCCAAGCCCCAAGGAGCCAGGCTTGACAATGCACCATCGCTTTGGTCTCGTGCAGGCAGGTGTGAGGCTGGTTCGGGAAGGATTAGCTGTGCTCCATGACTCATGATGAGTCTGAATCCCTTTTGAAGGATTCCAGGACAATATTAATGAGGGCTGAAATAAATCTTAGTAACTAAACTTTTGCTCTCTCTCCATGGCCTGCACATGCTGAGCAGCTGAAAGAGCTATGTGAGTGTGTTAAATGGTTCTAGAGGTACATTACTTGTTTCCTCATCCCAGAATCCCTTTAATCTCTGTGTCATGCATCAGGGAGAACGTGGAGCAAGGAGGTGGCAACTAGAAGGTGGTGGGATGTAGGTGTGGCTCGAGCGTTGTCTCTCTGGTCTCTCGCTTCCATCTGGCAGCATCAGTAGCAAGGAGAAGAAAGCTTGTCCAGGAGAGGCTGGTGTGGTGGTGGAAAAGCAGTGGCTTTTCACAGAGTGACCAGCAATCCTCCCTGGAGTCCCATGGTGGTTTCTCCTCTTCTGGTCTCGCCAGTGGTCCAAGTGAAGGACCAGCAAAGCTCTGCCATGTGGAGAAACAGCAGCTGCCCCAGTGCTGGGCACCAGGAACCACTCCAGAGGAGAGAGGTAAAAACACCTCCATGCTGCAGTCCTGCAGGGTCCCCTTCCCCTTCCTCGAGGATTTGTGTGCCTGTTAATTTTGTCTGTTTTGCCAAAGATAAATATTCTGATCTGAGGTCATCCTGACAAATTTTGCAGGAATGATGATTCTTCAAGTCTGCCATGGTATCCCATGTGCTCCAACTATCAATGGGATTGCACTAAATCAACTAGGGCATCCAAGTGCTGTTCCAGAAACACATTTAACTCTTTCCAGAGACAATAATGTATGTGATTTGCTTTAAATACAAACCAATTATTCTCCAGCAGCGGCATCAGACACAACAGACAAAACTGACAAATGCAAATCTAACCTTAACCCTTACGTTTTCTTACAGTGAGTGGTATGAAAAGAGCTTGCAAGGCCAATGTCTGCCTAACCTCAGTGGTAGTTTAGATAATTGGTGAGAAGCGAAAGTTTGACACCATAAATAAGGCTCTGTATGGCTTGGCATGGGGTGGACACATGGGGTGGGTTTGCAGAGAAGCCTTGCCTGGCTCTATCAGGGAAAGGATTCATTCTTACTCATAGGGCTTGAATGAAGCTGAGAGGGGAGAGGAATTCATTCTGTCTGCCTCTGGTGGCTAGAGTGATTTGGAACAAAATCAGCAGGTCAATAGAGGCAGAGAAGAGAGTAGGTCATGGTAGGGTGCTAGGCCAGGCATTTTGGCCAAACCTTTATTTTTATTTTCCTGGTGTCCAAAGATAAAACATGAGCTTGTGTTTCCTCTTGGATTGTGAACTCATGCAGGTCATGGTCAGTGTGTGTGTTCAAACCATGGCCTCATTGTAACTGATGAGACTGTTTTGTGAAGTTTTTGTAAAACATCGACTTTATGTAGATGGATTTGTGCTTGGTTTTGTTTTTCTGGCATCTTATACCTCAGTGTTTCAGTAGACAGTCACATGTTTCTCTGTCAAGTCAGGCGTGTGTTGTAGCACAGATTGAAACTACCTCACTGTGCTTCAGGGGACATCTGTCTGGGCTGCTCAGGGGGTGCTGGAGGGAAGACTCCAAGGTGAGAGCCTGTTCTCAGGACCATGGTGAGGTCAGAGTTGCACATCATGATGGAGAAAGCCCTCAGAGGGATTTCACAGCTGGTAGTGCCCATTTGGTGGTCTGGGCTCCTTGCTAGCTAGCTGTGGTCCTGTGTCTCTTCCAAGGCTCCTGAAGACCCAAACTTGGGGTTAGAAATGTAGTTCTGACTAATGTAGACAAGATTTTCAGGGCAATCCCCCAGATAACACACACATTTGTAGCACATCTGCCTGGGAGAAGGTAAAATGCTCCCACTTATGAAGTGACAGCACAGGAAGAGAGAAAGCAGCACCCACCTGGGAAAGGACAGACTGGGGCTTTCCATGGCTGAGCAGTGCCGTGTCCAGCTTCCTGAGGTTCATCTCTGCTCACATGGTCCCCATAGGGGCCATGTTGTCAGAGGGTAACATGGGCATGGAGATGTGATGCTACAGAGAAATCCCTTTGTGGCTGATGGCTGTCAGCAGAGCACAGAGCCATGGAGGGCTCAGGACAGAGCCTGGCCAAGGTGTTTTGCAAAACAGCAGCTCCCGACAAACAAGTGCTGTGGTGCTCTGCTGGTGTCAGCACCCAGGAGGTTGGCTGGCTTGTCACCCAGCTCGGAGTGACTCCACATTCACCCACATCAGGGATTTGATGCCAGCCTGCTGCCCAGCTGGAACAGAGCCCCCTGCTCCCAGCCCTGCCCATGGGACACCCTGCTGTGGATAGTGCTCCTGCTCCTGACACAGCTGCAGAGAGAGACAGACACAGCCCTGAGAGGGCCACAAGCAACATGACTGCACCCTGCCAGCATTCCAGCTCTGCTCCGGCCCTGTTGGGACCTTGGGACAGTCAAGGCACCCCGTGGGGCAGCTGCTGTCCCCCACTGTGCTCACACAATGCCTCAGACATTACATGTAAAGCCAGTCTCAGAGCCTGCAGCAGTCCTGCCTTTGGAGGGAAGCTTGGTCCAAAACAGGGCCAGGAACTGGACTCAATGATCCCTGTGAGTCCCTTCCAGCTCCAGATATTCTGATTCCAGGGCTGTTTTCTGCCATCCAGTGTGTGAGCAGGGGCAGGTCACCAGGTTCCTCTGGGAACACACCATGGCCATGGACAAACCCCTGTTTCACATTTGCTCAGCTGCTGTTTGACAGGCAACAAAACTGCTGCTGTTGCAAACAGGAGTCCCTCCTTCCTGTTCCCAGTTTGTTGCCAACTCTTCCCTGGCCCCAGCAGAGATGTCCCCATCCCGTGCACCACTGATCTGCACTCGCCCTCCCCAGTCCCCAGCTCTGAGCCACAGAGGGCAGGAATGAGCTGCTGGGGTGGCTGGCAGAGGGGACAGTGACTCGCTGCTGCTTTTTTAGTGGCAGTGTCAGCTTCAGCTGTTTGTCACTGCTGACTCCCATCACGGTCGTGCACTTGGGCCCAGCTGGCATAAGGTGGTGCCTCTGCCAGTCCCCAGAGGCACTGGCTGGTGCAGCACAAAGTGCAGGGAGCAGCAGGTAACTGCCCCACCGCGAGTTCTGGCAGCAGCAGTGACCCATTTCGGATGAGAGAACAGCAATTGCATTGTTTGTGAACGTGGTTCCCAATCAGAGCAAAGGTGCTGGTGCAGCCTGGGCAGAGAGGAAACCAGCAATTAAAATAGATGTGGTACTTGGGGGCATGGTTTAGTGGTGGGCTTGGCAGTGCTGTGTTAAAGGTTGGACTGGATGATCTTAAAAGTCTTTTCCAACGAAACAATTCTGTGATTCTGTGAATTATTGGGATTTCACTTGAAACTATGTAAGAAAACTGGAAAAAGCTGAAGCAGTAGGGACTGTGCCTCAGTCAGTCCCACTGCCAGAGGGTCCATCAGAGAAAGGGGCAGATTCTGGGTCAGAAGTCAAGAAGCAGCAATAGATCTGCATCTGCCCACCTGGGCAGCTCGACTCAGCTGCAAGAAC
The DNA here is from genome assembly GCF_003984885.1 of Neopelma chrysocephalum. Classification (NCBI taxonomy): domain Eukaryota; kingdom Metazoa; phylum Chordata; class Aves; order Passeriformes; family Pipridae; genus Neopelma; species Neopelma chrysocephalum. Next base: position 335,971 of record NW_020897746.1, on the reverse strand, counting down.
AAGCTGAATGCTGAGACAGCCTTGTGCATCCTCAGTTTCCAGAGAACCTGCTCTGGCCACTACGTAAGTGTTGGTGGGAAGGGACGGGCTCTGATCCATCGTCCTTCTTGGAGACAGATTGTCCCCAACACTAGGTCAAGTCAGCCATGGCTTTGCCTGCCTGTCCTAGTCCTGAACCCTGCCAGGAGGGCACTCCTCTCTCTCCTCGTGCTGCTCAGCCCCCTGTGCTGCTGAAGCCAATTCTCCAAGCAGAGGATGGTGGTAGGAGTGCTCTGGCAATACCTCAGTGTGGGAGATGCTCTGGGGCATGTGATAAAAGTCCCAGCCCACCCAGACTGTCTGCTGAGCACTGGTCTCAAAGCGCCCTCAGAGACTGAAGCAGATGGTCAGACCTGCCTACTCCTGGGGTGGAGAGAAGATTTGAACATGTCTTTTCTGTGCATCACTAGGCCAGGCAAGGCTGAAGCTGTCCTCTTAGCTTCCTAAAGCTCTGAGTCCAGGTCCTAGAGAGGAAGATGACTCATGACTGCAAGTCACAGGCAGTGCTCAGAGCTTGGGTCACCAGAGGCAGCTGTGACTGACAGCAGGAGGTCTTGTGTCCACCAATGACACAGTCCCACTGCAGAGCACATTTCTGAAAACTGTTTTCAGTTAAGGGACTTGGTGCTGGCATAGAAGGGAGGAGCAGTGTTTTCTAACAGAAGAAGTTCACGAACAAAATCACTGGAATAGGTCCGACATGTCTCACATCATCCAGGGAGGATTTCTCATCATGGGGTACCACAGGAGGGAGCAGGGTTGCTGAAAGAAAGGCTTTCTCTCAGCTGGTGGCAGCTGGTGGTGTCAGCACAGCTTGGTACCACAGGACCAATGTGTTTGGCTGCCCTCTGGCTGGTACAGCCATTCAAGCTGGTGCAGGCAGGCAACAAGGATGTTGGGGGTGGGGGGCCAAGATTGTCTCTTCAGTGCTCCAGCCGCCACTTTTGTATCATAAATGTCCTTCTAGAGTGTTACCCAAAGCAATTCTCTTGAAAACTAATAATATTCATGAAAAATTAATTCCCGTACATCGAGGGTGGTGACACTCAGAGCTCAGGACTCCAGCAAAGGAAGAGGACAGAAATGCAGCTGGTGAGACACAACCTCAACAGATTCCAAGGAAAGAAGCAGCTAAGTGGTGGTGGTTTGTATGGTGCCAGGGGCTCCTCCAACCCTGTTTTTAAGCACTGTTGGTTGTAAGGGAAAGGTGCAAACCCTGAGCTGGCATCTGCCAAGCTGCAACACTGCCTCAGAGGCTGCTTTCCCTCTTGCTGCGGGGATGTTCAGCATTATTGTCTGACACTGTCTGCTACATTTCTTCAGATAGTTTGTAACAGGCTTTGGAAGTTCACAGAGATATTTATGGGAGTCAAGTTATGTGTCCATGCATAAGGACACACAGATTTGGGTGAATATTTGATGGCTGAAATAACTGTTTCAATGGTCGACCTTGTGCTGCTCCTGGAAATGGCCAGCACTTGCACTCGCCTGCCCTCACATTTTTTGACAGCATGCCCTGAACAAACAAGGCTGGATAAACTTTTCCTCCTTGCTCTGTGGCTTAAGAATGGGCCAAACTTAAGGAAGTTTGTAAGCTCAGCATGGTCCACAATGAACTCTGTGCCTCGGGGAGGTTGCATGACCTGCCAGGGAAGAGCTCAGCTCCCACACTCAGAGCAGTGAGTGGCATTGCTGGGTCACAGCCTTTTTGCCTGTCAGCATGAAAACCAAATTGGAGACTTTTTCTCCTTGCACAAAATTATCATTAAATAGTCCCTGATCCCCTCTGTGATGGTCTGTCTGCAGTGCTCAGTGCAGGAGGCAAAGGAGAGGCTGTCAGCTGGAGCATGGGCCATCTGCAGCAGGCTGGGATATCCTGGACTGCGCCTGGCTCTCTGGAAGGCCATGGGATCTGGGAAATCTGTGTTCCCAAGTGCTGCTCCTGCAGACAAGTAGAGGGAGACCTATGGCAGTGAAACATACATGTTTTCAAAACTTCTTGAATCACGGCAGATGATGAATCTTATACCCACTACACTGGAAATCATCGTCACCTTCCAAGATATGCTCCAAGGGATTTGTGCCATCTCCTTTTTATCCTCACTGGCCTGGCTGACAGCTGACTGCTCCCCGAGAATGGCAAATTATTTGTTTGCTAGGAAGGGCTATGAAATAATCAGAAGCAGCAGGGAATGTGGTTCTTGAATACACAGTTATCTGATTGTTAGAATCCCTCTGCCCATGTGGATGTGGAACAACCCTTGGTCTGGCCGTGTCGGAAGTTGCAGTGAAACGGTGCAAATAATTTGGCACATGTGGGAGCTGTGATGGGAAGTGACAGAGCATCCTCACTTGGGATATTTTACAGCTAGATGGGGAGGCTGCTGTGTCCTTGGCAGGGTGGTGTATGTGACTCCAGAAGGCTTTGCTGTCTCTGATCCCCGTTGGTGATGTGATGTTGTGTGTAAATTGCCTCAGTTGAAGGCAAGGGGCTCTAATGCCCAGGACACTGGACCAGGACTAGGAGAGCAGAGAACCATTCTTGGGTGAGCAACAAATCTGTTTTTATTCTTGGGCAGTCTCTGACCTCCCTTAGCTCACCTATTCCGTAAAGATCCATCTCTTCCTCTGGGAAAGGGCCAAGTTCTTGCACAGCTCTTCAGCGTTGTAAGCAGTCACAGAGAAGGTTCTGCACACAGGAACTGGGGTACAGCTCACCCCGTGTAAGATACCTGCCACAAGCTGGTTACCTTTTAACTGCCTCTACAGTCCAGAAGAAAGGATGGGCATTCCCAAGGCATGGACTGTGTTGTTTGGTTTTGAGGGCCCTTGAGGTGTTTGACTTCTGCAAAGGGGGTGCAGATAACGGAGTCCAGTGTAGGTACCAGAGTGTGAGGGTCTGGATCTGTGTCCATGGGCAGAACCAGCACCGACTGGGGGTGGTTCCATGGGGCAATGGAGGGCTACAGACTCTCCTGGCAGCAAGGTTTGCCAGTGACTTAGAGCCACCAGCTTCACCCTGGCCTAAGCAGAGCAGCACACACACAGACTTTACCAAATACTGAAGGCTACATTTTTCCCTCACAGCAAGAATCTACCTTTGGTGTCCTAAGAAGTGCTGGAATTTGACAGGAGATCATTGTCCCACACGAGGCTTTCACTGAACATTGCTTTGAATGTGAGATATGGTTTGTACAGAAGAAGTGGAAAAGTCACAAGAAATGGCATCTCAGGGAGCCTCATGCTCTGGGCACTGCTCTGGAAGGGATTATTATTGAGCTCCATCCCATGTCCCAGGGAAGCTGTGTTGGTGACATGAGCTGTTGGCAGAGCTCAGCAGGTTGCTCCTAAGGACAAAAAGGCTGTTCTTGCCTTTCTTCTCCTTCCAACGCTGGGTCATTCCAGGCAGCTGAGGGGAGGCAGTCTGGGGCTGTGCTGGTGGGCAGGGGATGTGTGTGCAGTTGTTTTGTGACTGCTGGAAGGTGTATGTCCTCATGGCAAGCTGTACTGAGCTTCCAGCAGGAAAGAATGGAAGTAAGTTTTATGTTCTACCTTGTGATACAGGTATCTTCTTGAAGACAAATTTGCAAAACCAAAGGTGTAGAAGTCAAAGTCAAAGTCCAGGCATGGCTACCTGAGAGATGGGATGAACTAACCTGTGCAGCCCTGGGCCATGCAGAGGTTTGCAGCCTTGCATGAGGCAGGCAGCAGGTGTGTGGTGGGCTGTGATTACATAATGCAGATATTGAGAGGTGCTTCTGTGTTGGGTGCCTGATTGATGCTCTGTAGCTCAGGCCATGGCACTCGCTGGGTCATTCCCATCTGTCAGCGCATTGCTCCCACACAGGAGTTATATGGGAGATTTGAGGTCCTTGGAGCAGTGCGTTCACAGAGGTGGCACTATTTGCTTCTCACCACATTATGTGCATCCCCTTGGTACAGTAAGCATATCTGCATCGCCCTTGCAGGGTTGGAAATGTGCTGCCAGGCCCTCAGAAGGGTGGTGGAGTTGGAAAGCTCTACTCAACCCACAGTGATGGGACGAGGGAGAACCTCCCAGCTTCAGAGTGCAGAGCTCAGCAACTATTTGAGCTGAAGCCAGGGTCACCTGAGGCCACTATTCCAGGTGCCAGGCAGGGCTCAGCCTGTCCCAGGCACCAGGTAGTGCCTGTGCCAGAGCAGCCCAGCCCTGCCCACTGGTGCAGAAGGGAGGACTTGGGTGGGTGCGGGCGCTCAGCTCCTCCCTGGCAGCCCCCTTGCCTTGGAGCACTCTGTTCACAAGGCTGGTCCAGCAGCAGCAGGGATCAGGGCCAGACCTCAGTGCCACACACAGACACTCCCCCCACACGCTCTGTATTGGCATCTCAGCACAATCCTGCACCTTTCCCTGACACTTTCTCTCTCACAGTTTTACAGCTACGGCTCCAGCAGAGAAGGACCCGTGAGCAGCTGGCAGACCAAGGCATCATGCCACGTGAGTATCTTCTGCCTTTTCCACCCACTCCTGGCTCAGAGGGGCTGTGGTCATCCTGGGCACTGCTGGGACACTGTGTGGCACCAGCTGCCTGCTCAGACCCACAGAGCTCAGAGCAAAGTGCTCCCAGGGGAACTTTGCTCCCTGCCCTGCAAAAATATGATGGTCCCTGGTGCTGTACAGAGGTGCTCAGCATTTATCACACAGACTATAATGCCCCTGCTCAAACTGAAGTCAGGAGAGATGTTTACCTTCCACCATCCAAAAGTTCAGCTGCAGAGTTCCCTGTCCCAGGGGTCACTGTAGCAGGACAAGCATATCCAACTCAAGCAGAAGACTCACAAACCTCTTCACGTAGGCAAGGGCAGGGAATCTCCTGTCCCCCTGTAAAAGCCAGGAACGTCTGGGAACCTCTATGGCAGGACGAGGAAGAGGTAGAGAGGGCCCATTCCAGAGGCTGTGGAGGGAGGCAGCCACAGGCAACTGCCTTGGCCCCAGAGTGGAAAGTCAGTCCCTGGAGGATTGAGATATATCCAGATCCATGTCTGTGCCCAGCCAGGACCCCACAGGGCAGGGCTATCAGGGTACACCTGAGGCCACTGAAACCCCACCTGGGCTGCTTGTGGCACAGTGACAAATGTGTTCCCTCTCTGACCTCCCTCACCCCTGCTCACCTGGCACTCGAGCCTGAGGGACAAGCTCCAGGACAGCATTATCCTGCAATCAGGCAGCATCAGAAAGTCAGTCGCTGGGGCCCAAAAAGTCAGTGAATGAAAATGATCCCTTCTGCACCTGCAGGTGCATCATGAAACCTGTAGCACCACTGGAGAAAGGATGTTGGCAGCTCAGCCCTGCTCGGTGGAATACTCTGTCCTGACCTGGCTCAGGCTCCACGTGCATATCTGTGGTTACCTGGGACCCAGGTAGAGGATCCTTTCTGTCTCATCAAGGACCCCTTGGGTTCACTGCTAAGATCACAATTTTCCAAGTGCTGTGTCACTTCTGTCTCTTCTGGTTGACCTTGAAGACTGTGATGCAGCTCTTGCCTCAACAGCAGAACAACACCTCACTAAGAGCATGGCTCTGGCACTGCTTGCTGCACCCTGCCCACCCCTCTGCCCTCCTGAACGATTGTGCCAAGGTAGCCAGCAACAGTCACCTGCTCAGGACATAATTGTCAGCATCAAGCACTAAGAAAACTTGACCAAGATGACAAAAATCATGATTGCCAAAATGATAAATGGCTTTAAGACTAATAAATGCATGTTCTTTCCATTTTTCACCTGTTTATTTGTTTAAACATTCAGATTTTGTGCTACCTGCCACAAAAGGGCAAGCACTTTAATCACAAGACTCCAGGAGCTGAAGCTTTAAACAAAATACTGTGACATTTGTTAGAGGACTGCAAGAACCAGGAATACAGTCCATGGCCAAAAATATGTCTAACATCTCTGAAATTGCAAAGTCCACTCTGTAAAGGTGTGGACACATGGACAAGGTGCAGGACAGCTCATTGCACGCTCACAGAGCTGCAGTGCCTACTGAGAGGTTTGCACACCTGGCACTGCTCTGCAGGGCTGAGCTGGCACACGTGGCACCCAACAGCTCAAACCTTACACATTGCAGACCACTTATTAAGCCAAATTTATTTGATGGCAACTGAAGTGTATTTTCCTGTTACTTACAGCTTCTTTGCACTCCCAACTTCTAGGCTGAGATTTTGCAGTCTGGTTTCTGTCCAAGAAGACCATTTTGGGAAACTTGAGCATAGTTCACTCACTGAAAGTAATAGAAGAAAAGGCACTTTTGCCATTATAAAAACAAACATGCAGAATTTTACTGCTGCATTTGACCTCAGGAGGAAGTGTCAGGAGTTAGCATTTAATACATGGGAGCCCCAGCCAGCTTCCCTATGGCTTGGGCATGTGCAGTCATTCCTCATGAAAAACAAGTCTTTGTTAACCTTATCTTCCCACGCCCTGTTGGCTCTGAGGACCATCAGGTGAGATTGGCTCCAGGAGGTGCACTAGGACAGGATCTCAGTTCACAGCTATTGCAGGAGGTCAAGAAATGAGCCCATATGGCTGTAACACACAGGGGTTGAGAATCTTCTGTAAAGAGAAAAGAGAATCTCTTCTGGAAAAAGTAAAGATGGGCATGGCTGGTCTCCATGGTGAGAGGCAGGTTTGGGCCCATGCTTGGAGCATACACATGGCACAGCAGATTCTGCACAAGATGCTCCTGATGCAAAGCAGTGCAGATGAGAGCAGAGCCCATCCCATTCCTCAGCCTCACTGAGTAGGAAGTTTCCAGTTCATGCACTGGCACACACAGATTTATTGCCCCAGTGCAATAAATTTGCAGAGCCAGCAAAAGCATTTTAAATCAAGAGCATGCAGGGTCACTTGCAGAAAGGCAGCTATAGGGCTGAGCATGGATAAACCCTCTCCCTAGACCTGCCCAGACACCTGCCCTGGGCCAGATCCTGCTCACCTGCCTAAAAGGAGGAGGAGGCAGATTGCAGGATCAAGGATTCCTCAAGACAGGATTCCTCTGACTGTGATGGAATGCAAAAATAGCTGCTCTTGAAGACTCTCCTGCTGTACACAGCCACCACCTCATCCTCTCACTGAAACCTCAGAGCCACAGTCCCAGGGTTATGGACCCCTCATGCAGCAGCTCTGCCTTGGTGCTTCAGACCCTCAGCCATTTCGTGCTGAGATGTCATCCCCTGAACAACCACTGCCATGTCTGTATTTGTTTTGCAGACTAATACAGGCTGCAGCATCCAGATAATTCCTCCAAAAATCTTGATAAATCACTGAGCTCTGCAACACTTTCCTCTAGAACAGCATGGTGCTTGGTCAGTGCCTGTAGCACACTGCCAACATCAGTACTGCACAGTGAGCAGGGTTGGGAAAGTCATCTCTCTGGCTGACTTCATTTCTCCTGTGCACTATTTGATCTTGCTTCTGATCAAACCAGCTGTCACCAGTGCTTGTGGCTGCTCACCAGAGCATGACACAGCAATGCTTGTCTGTCCCTCTGCTTTCCAAATGTCAGGAGTAAGAATGTGCCTTCTGTGTTTTCCTGTGATTCACTGGAGGTTCCAGGGATTGCCTGGGTGTTGCCTACCAAAAGCAAGTTCAGAGGGCCCCCAAACCTTTCCTGTCTCTCCTCAGTTTTCTCTTCCTCCTCCCCTAGACTGATGGAGGATAACATGTCCTGTGTGAAAATAGTTTCTGTCTTTATTGCATCCCATTCAGAAGATGGAAAGAGAATTTCTGTTGCCAAACAAAGAGTTGCAGCAGACTGTTTTTGTGGGTCAGGACATCTTCCCCTTCCTTGTCCCAGTGGGAACAGTGAGTTTTGCCTGCTTACACAGCCAGAAAAGAATTTCTGTAGGATGTGAGAAGTATTAACCCCCTCACCATGCAAATTCTGCCTCTATTTCTACTAAACCCCAGTAAACAAGGAAATGTGCAAATTCTCCATGACTCCAGCACAGACTGATGGGACTGCTGTTCACTGGTCCAAGAGCCAGGGATGATTGGCCTTTTTTTGGGAGCCCCTCTGAGTTAATCCCCCTTGGTGTCAGGAGGTGGTCTGCTGCCTGGTACCTAGCTGGGCCAGGGAGGTCCCATGTCACACAGCTGCCTCTGGGCAGGGAACAGGACAAATGTCCAGTGAGAAGGGGTGGGACAGTCAGTGATGGAAGAGGGACAAAGGACCACAGTTCCAGGGCCTTCCCCTGCAGTACTGTCGCTGCACCCACGGACCCCAAGAGCTGAGGCAGTCTTAGTTTTCCTGCTGACCTCAAGCCTGAGTCACCTGCAGGTGAGGTCCCTCACAGGTGTTTCCTTTTCCCAGATCTGTCTTCTGGAGCTGTGGTGCCTTCCATGACCTGCAGGGAACATTCCAGGGAAAAGTCCTATCTGCTCTCTGATGTGTCCCACAGAGCACTGTGTTTCAATGCCTGCACCCCCTCCCTGCCCACGTGCCTTCTGCTCTCCCCCTGCTCTCCATCTCCCCTGCTCTCCTGCCATGGACTGGCTGAGAGCATGGGATTTCCCAGAGCTTTCCTAAGTTATTTTTAGGCAGTGCAATAAAGACAACAGCTAGTTTGTGTTGCTATTTTTATAGCACTCATTAAAATGCTGTTGCTGAATATCCTGGTAGCTGCTTGCTTCCGCTCCTGTGCTGACTGCTCCTCTTTCTTTCCTGTTGCAGCACTGAAAAGCCCATCTGCATTCCATGAACAGCGAAAAAGTCTGGAGCGAGCCAAGGTAACTCCTGCGGCCATCCCGTGAGAGAACACGTGGGCTTGCTTTGCATGAGTCACAGGGTTTGAAAGCACCTTCCACCACCATCCCTTCCTCTGGCATCCTCCATGCGGGCCCTGTGGCCAAGGATGAGGGGCAGAGCATCTCCCCTGCTTCCAGACATGGGGTGTGCTCACAAATGTTCTGGAGCGCCTTTCTCCGAGCAAGGAAGGCTTAAAAGGGCAGAGGGGGCATCTGTGCCGTGAGCTGTGGGGTTTTACAGCAGCCTCAGGGTTTTGCAAGGGGCCATGGGCAGGGCACAGCTCAGCATGGCATTGGCAGACCTTGCAGTGAGTGTCCAAGCAGTGGAACTGCTGCTGTCCCTCCGGCACATCCACAGCCTGTGCTGGCTGCTCTGCACTCCTGTGTCAGCCAGGTTAGAGCAGGGCCAGCAGCAAACAGGCCTGAAGGATCCTAACTAGTTCTCTGCAGCGGGAATGCAGCTGCCTCCTGGAGTAAATCCCCAGGGAGCTGACACTTGTCCCCAGGCAGGAGCCTGGCTCTGAGCTCCGCAGGGCAGCTTGGCCACTGGGACACAACATCCAAGGGGGAAGATGGCCAGGCTCCTGTCCACCCCATTATCTGGCTTCCCTAAATACTGCTGAAGGCAGAGATAAGATAAGTAGCCATTTCCATAACGAATTGAAACTCTGTTGATCACCTTTTGGGAAATCACCCTTGTTTCCCAAGTGCCATGACTCAGCTGGAGGGGTGACCACAGAAATCACACAGTCATGCAGGTTTTGCTTGAACACAAGAGTTTGTTCCATTAATCCACAAAACGTGCTTGCAGTCACATGGGAAAGGCCCCTCGCAAGGAAGAATGATTGTGAAATACAGAGTAGTGCTCTTCTGAACTTAAACACACTCCAAATCACTTGCCCCGAGTCTCCCATGGTAATAAATGGCAAGCATAAGAAACACAATATGACTCTGAAAAATTAGTATGCTTACAAAATTTCAAGCAATCCAAAGTATCCTTGAAGTGTCATATATTTTATAGTTTAAGTATACATTTGTGTCTCTGTCTTTCTCTTCAAAAGCTTTCCCTGGCTAGTTGCCTGGGGAATGGGAAAGGATGGTCCAGTCTATCCCAAACCTCAGGCGTTTTTAGAGCGTCCTAAGGAAGACACTGAGCACAGCCCATAACAAACATTGTTCTCTTGCAAGGTTGCCCTGCTTAGACCTGGGACAGGGAAGACCCATGGCTGCTTCCAGATAATTACTCAAAGGCATTTGTTGTTTAGGTGATATTCCTCCCAGCTGATGTTGTGTGAACAGAAAGCAGATAACAAGAACTGTTCCTGTGTTCTGAAAGCTCTTCTGCTTCAGCTGATGCTAAAAAGCCCACATTTGAAGCCTTTCTCCACCATTTGCACCCCAGAGACACAAGGACAGCTTATAAACAGATAAGGTCCAAAGGAATTGAAGTCATAGCAGAAACATGAGCAAAGCCACAGCTGTAGGCCAGCAACTGGAGCTGAGCTGAAGTCAGGACCTGATCCGAGGAGTAGCTGGAAATGCATTAGGTGATTTTAATTGCACTTGGGTGCAGACACCAGCTCGCTCTGACCTGGCACAGGAACCAGGCAAACCTGCCCATGGTCCAAGCAAGGGATTGTATTGGTGGAAGTAAGCTGGGAAAAAATACAGGGGTAAGGGTAAGGCGTTAGAAAGACTTCAGTAAATAAAATATCTATTATTTGTTTAAACATGTCACTGGCTATGTTAGAGGCTGGCATCAGGCCAGCACAACAGACTTTGATGTTGGTGTCCTAGAATAGATTGCTGGGTTGGAGGACTGAGAGCAGGCTGCCTTTGCTGAGGCAGGCTGGCTTTCCTGAGCCCTGGCTCAGTAGTGCTTGAGCACTCACCCAGCACTCCAGCAAGGGTGGCAGAGAGGGACTGCAGGGGCTCTTGTGCCTCTGCCCCAGAGCAGAACAGCCCCACCTCAGTCACTCCTGACTGACGTGTGAGCACCCACATGCCGGGGTTTTGAAGTTGTTAACTCACTTGTCTACCATTGGTTTCTGTGTTGCCATAGTTATTATATTGTCTCCTTGCATTGGCTAGCCAAATGGCCAATCCCCTCCTTTGCCCAGCAGCCCTTATAAGCTGCGGGAAATTTGAATAAATCTCTCTTCAAACTCCAGCACCCACAGACATCCCACTCCCCAGCAGCTGCTCTGGTGTTCTCTGACCTGTGCCGTGAGATGTGTCCTCTCATTCCCAGCTCAAGCTGTTCAGCTGAAGTTTGAGCACGCTGCTGGTTCTCCTAAATGCATGCACGTGTAGAACTGTGTCTCTTTTTTCTTGTAGTACTTTTAAAAGCTATTTTGCATCCTGTGTCCCTGCAGCAGTCTCACCTCTGCCTGACCAGCCTCCCCTCCCTTCAGCCCCTCCTCACTGATCCCATCTCTGACTCAATAATGATGTCTGTAGCTGTTGTCCAGTCCTTGTCCATGAACCCTTTCAGATCTAGGGCACAGAACAGGGCCTTGCTGCTGCTGTGTCTGCACTGGGCAGCTGACACCCTGTGCTGTGTCTCCTCTGCTGGTTTGGGGTTGTGGGTCAGCTGCTGATCACTAGATTCTCCAGAGCCTTATGTAGTTTTTCTATGCATTGAGTAACTAATTTCTGCCAGGGTAGTGACCACTTCAGAAGAATCTCTGGTGCATTGTCTTCATCCCCCACAGTGCTTAACTAATTGGCTTAGCTGTGGCTAACTGTGACCTGAACACAGTCCTTCCCAAGTGTCCCTGATATTGTATCACATGTATTTCAGACCATCTATTGCTCTAAATCATGGTGCACTGTAATCTGTTAGCCTTGAATGATTCAGAGTTAAGAAATACATCTTCTGTCATCCAAAGGACTAATTAATATATTGACTAGCAGGAAAAATTGCTGCATAACAGGATTTGATATATTCTTCTGTTTAGACTGTGAGCCATTCCCAATTCCTCTGGTGATCCACAGCCATGCTCCTTTTTTATGTTAGTCTTATCCAGACCAAATTTCTCTGGCTTGCGTATGAGAAAGCCGTGTAAGATAATGTCAAAACATGTTTAAAGTCAAGCTACATGACATTAATTTTTTATTCCTGTAACAGAAAACTGTCATCTCTCCATAGAAGGAATTTAGGTTGATGCGATGTGGTTTGTTCTTGATAAATCCATCCTGGCTGTTTTTCACCTCCTTGCTATCTTCAAAATCCACTTATATAGATTGTTTGATTACTTGGTCCAATATCTTGCTGTCTGCTTTATAATTTCCTGGTTTCTTCTCTCCATCTCTTCTAAAGCAAGACATTATACTTTCCTTTGCCCAGTTTCCTGGAGAACCACAGATAGTTGCTATTACTCTAGCCCTGTGTATCCCAAGCTGCTTGGGGACGTTTAACTCCTCTGAGTATTCTCTAACCTGTTCTCCAAGCTAATAACTGGAGCTTCTTTTCTGTTGCTGAAGGCTCTTGGCTTAGCCACCTGATTGATGAATAGCCATTTATCTGTTTAGTGAGGATTGTTTTAAAAGGCATTAAATCCTGTGGTCATCTCAGCAACATGCACAATTATTTCTCCTGTTTATGGAACACAGACAGCACTTTCCATTGCCTGATCCTGGCTGCAGAAGTGCTTGTAAGATCTTTTTCTCGTGAACCTGTACATTTTTTACTGTGGGTTTCCAATTGTGCTCCAGCTCCTTGTACTATTCTTTAATATTTATTCTTAAGATTTTAACCTCTTTGAACTATGAACATATTTTGGACTATTTCTTCTTGCAGCTCAGCTTAGCAAAGAGCTAATCTTGTCTAAGTTGTGCTCTAGCTTTTCTTCACCAGGGGATAAGCTTATATTTGTATTTTTGAGGTCAGCTGCCCTCAAGGCTGACTTCCTTGGCCCTAATGGATGGTTACTGTACCTCTGTATGCCTCTGTGTTTCTAAAGCCATGAGGGAGGTGGCACAAGGTCCCAGGACCATGTTCATCACAAGCTCAGCTGCAGTGATCTGCAAAATGGATTTTCCCAGCCTCATATCACAGCTGGGGTGAGGAACCACAGAGCATAGGAACTGCAGGAAGGTTAAACCTCATGGCTGACCTGCGTGGAAAGTCTGAGTATCTTCATTACTCGCTCCTGATATTCTACCCCAGAGTGCCAGCTTCCCACAGGCACTGCTAACAGGACGCCCCAGAGCTGTCTTGCTGCAGCTCTCAAAGGTGCTGGACCTGCACCATTCCCAGGGAATAGGTCCCACCCTTCCTGTGAGCTCTCACAATACTTCAGGCATCAGAAGCCCAATGGTGATTGTAAAGGACACAGGAGTGGGTACAGTGATCAGTCAGCAGCTCCATGCACAGTGTTCCCCTTCTGAAGAACTCCTGCTCAAGAACAAGCCGGTGTCTGAGTGACGAAAAATGCCATTTAGGATCTCACTCAACCCAGCTTGTAATAAATCCAAAAGAGCTATGGGATGGCACAGGGGCAGGTGCTCTCAGTACCTTATTGCTGCTCCAGCCAGGTAACCCTCTGCATTTGTGTTCTGCAGACTGAAGATTATCTCAAGCACAAGATCAGAAGCAGGCCTGAGCGCTCAGACCTGGTCAACATGCACATTCTGCAAGGTAAGACTGCCCCAGCTTCCCACAACTCCTCGTGTCTCCTGCCCTGGGACTCGTGTCCTTCCTCCCCACTTGTGTTCTTTCAGGGCTCTCATCATGATTAACTTTGTCCCAGCGGCTCATGAGAGACAGACTTAAACGGGACACAGTTTGTATGGAATTCTCTCCAGATCTGGTCTTCAGGAAGCAGGACACACTTTTTTTTATTCCCTGACAAACGCGGTCCCAAGACCATCTAGTCTTTCTCCCATCTCTGCCAGAGGCCATCATGAGATGCTCTAGAGAACAGTGGGTATAGAACAGCTGTGAGAGAGAACTCTGTTAGCCACAGGAGCTGATGTCTGATCATGAAAAGCAAACCCAGAGCATTTGTTGTCCAGGGCACTGAAACTCCTATAGCAGGTTGTTGTAACACCCTCCCAAAGTGAATCTTTTGTGTTGCCATAATTCCAGATATTCTGTGGGACAACTCATGCAGTCAGTGACCCAAGCACAGCTGTATAAAAAGCCCTGCTATCAGTCTGTGAACCACAGCAGCTCTCCCCTCTCCCACCATGGTGTTCCCTCCCAGCCAGAGACCTGGCAAGGCTGTATCCCATCACAGACAGCAGAACCCCACGGTGTCCCTCCTTATCTCCAGAGATAACAAGATCCTTAGAGACAGAGAGGATGTGCAGCCTCCCTCCCTCCCTCCTAGAGCTCTGTCAGTTGGCTGGAAGAAGCAGATCACTCTCTGGCAGCTGTAAATGCTGCCCTCTGCTCTCAGCATGGGTGCAATCTTTCTTCCTCTGGCGGGCAGGAAGACTGAGCCAGTGTCCCATGCTGGATCAGTGTCACTGCCTTGCTTTCCCCTTGGGTTTCCATCCCTAAAATGGGCTGGCACCATTGCTTAAGAGGTGAAAGTGTCTTTCCCTTGGGTTAAATAACAGAAGCAATATGGCCAGGAGTTGTGGACAAGGGCTGTCAACCAGATGTGGAGGCAGCTGCAGCCCTGGGCATGGACAGGGCCAGGCAGGGCCAGCCAGGGCACAGGGGAGCAGAGCCTGGCTGTGTACTGAGCAAGCTGCACATGCTGCCCCACACCCCCTGACCTGGAGGCTCTGCTCACACCTCTGCCCATCGTGCTCTGTGTTCCATGGAGGTGCCTTGGCGTATCATGAACTTACATGTACATTTTGTTCACAACAGGACCTAGAGGGGATTGCAATTGGCCAGATGAGACACTTTGCATCATCAAAGTGCCTCACAGACACACCTTCTGTTACTGTTCACCTCGAGGAGCTCATTTGTGTTCACTGGTCTATATAATCTGAGGCCAGAAGTGGCCCTAGACCAGCTCTCCTGGCCTCTTGCAGAGAATTTTCCATGGCATGAAGCCCTTTAGCTTGTGTTGCTGACAGTATCTCCTCCAGATCAGTGCCCAGTCTTTGAAGATAGCACAACCTAGAATCAGCCATTCCTACTTTAGACCCCCAAGGGTATAGAAATGGTCTAGTTTAGAAACCCACTCCCTCCCTACTCATGCCTGTGCCACCATAGGAGCCAGATCAGCTTTGCTCAGGAAATTTTCTGTTTAAGTTGCTACTCTTCTGTCACACTCTGCAACTGGGGTCTTCTCAGCTGGCTTTGGTAGGGCTGTAGCTTCCAGATCTACCTGCTGTGCTCTTCTCCAGCTCGTTCTTCCCTGAAGGCCTGGAGCATTGTAGTCATGTCACCTCTGAAAGTCCACAGCCCAGCACTCACTATTTTTAATTCCAGTGTAAGCCATTTACTCCAGTTGTCAAGCACTGCTAATGGTTCTTTTCTCCAGCTGTTCCCCAGAAGTAGGGATCCATCTGCACTAGCCCACAAGGGCGAAGGTGCTTCTGGCAGGCAGGAGCTGGAGACCCCTTTGGCCCTCATTAGTCTCAGCTTGTTAATCACAGGTCACTCCTGGTCCTTGCAGAGGATGCTCCAGCTGTAGGCTGGGTTTGCAAATCTAGGCTGGTAGACAGAGGCTCTTGTTTGGGTAGGGAGAAGCTGGGCCTAAGGCTCAGAGGAGGACCCATGTCACAGATCCCACCAGCCCCACCCAGTCCAGCAGAGCAGCTCCTGCTGTGCCCTGAGCCACACTCAGGTTTTGCCCACAGCTCCCAGGGCTGTGATGAAGGGAAGCACTCGCTGAGGTTTCCCCTGGTCCTGATGCCTTCTTTGGCCTTTTAGACTCGGCTGCAGAGGGGTCCATTCAGTCGACTCAAATGAAGCTGAAAAGAGCCCGACTGGCAGATGACCTCAATGAAAAGATCGCTCTCAGGCCGGGTCCTTTGGAGCTGGTGGAGAAGAATATTATTTCCGTTGACTCTGCAGTGAAAGAGGCCATAAAAGGTAGTGAAAGGAAAGGTGTGTGTTGTGTGTGCGCGTGGAGCAGGGCGGGGGCTGGCGAGGGCACGAGGAGGTACCACAACGACTGCAGGAAGTGACTGACCTGGACTTAGGAGCTGCATTTATTGCTTAAATTTCATTATTTTCACAGTAGGCAGCCCAGTCCAGCACAGCTTGCTCTGTCTTATCCTGCCTGTGAGCAGAGAGCTCTCACGTTAGAGCAGTGACACTGAAACATGCACAATTGCTCAGCCATATACCCACAGAAGAGCCTTCCTTCTTACACCTCTTCTCTCCACAAGGCTTTGAGCGTGGAAATGCTACTGTTGGAGACAGAACGTTCCTTTCTCCTGTGTGGGAGAGGACCTGGGTGCAGAGGTGTGGTTGTGAGGCCAGTCTGGATTCTCCCACTTTTGCCCTGCCAAGCTCTTACATCCCAGTTAATGGGGGTGAAGTGGCCCCAGTTCAGTGAGGCCATGGTTCTTTTTTTTACCACTGATGCTAGTGGTATGAAAGGCCTAACAGAGCAGGATGCTACATCTTGGGGGTGTGAAAGCATCCCTGGGGAGTTTGGCTGCTGGGGATTGTGGAAGCATCCCTGGGATACCACGCTTCTGGGGAATATGAGAAGCAGCCTACACAGCCTAAACCCCAAAGCAGGGGACACTCCTCTCAACCAGTACCCAGCACTCGCCTTATGCCCAAGCCTGGTTTTCCTCCATCACCTCCCCCCCAGGAGGGAGGCAGAATCCTCTACAATTACTTCCCCACAGGGAAGCTGGTGCGGAAGGCGAAACAGAGCAAAAAGGTGACTCAAATTTCACAGGGCCCAGTGCCAGGACAGGGAGGTCTGAAAGCAGAGAAAAGGAGCAGGAAAACCAGCAGGGTCCTGCAGTGACAGGACACTAGCCTGTATTTTTGAAGCCTGGGGCCATCTTTACATGTCCAAATTGGTGCTCGAGTCTCCAGTGAGGCACTGAGAGGTGCTCTGCCCCTGGAAACTGCTTGTTCTGTTGCTCCTGGTTCCTCAATTCATGGGATCATTTTCATTGGCATAATCCCACATGAAGTGTCTGTTCTGGAGCTGAGAGCTGAAAGCAAGCTGGGGACAGTGGCAGGACTCTGGAACAGGAGGGGTCTTTGAGTGACAGGAGTGATGCCAAAAACGAGAGTTGAAACAGGAAACACTTTGAGTTTCATTTCATCTCAGAAACCATCATAAATGACATGAAATATTCCAGGCCCAGATATCACTCTGTCCTGCCCCACAACTGTTCCTGCTCTTGGTTTTGGGGCTGTGAAGTGCAGGCTCTGTCCATACAGCGGCTCCTCCAGCCTGGCCCTGGAGCTGCTCTCCTTCCAGCATGTCACAGCTCTCCTCTTTGAAGCTGAAATGTTCCAGGACTCTGCCTGAAGAGGAATTTTTAAGGAGAGTGAAGTAAAATCTCCCCAGCCACTTATCGAAGGAGAGAACAGTGGAAAAAAAAAAGTTTCAAAAAATCCCCCTCTTTATAAACATTTAAGGCAGTTTGAGCATGACTTTATCCCCTGGAGCTGAGGTTTGCAGACTGGGCAAGCGAGCTTGAAGCTTGAACAGAGCTTCTACCCAGCTGCCTTGTCAGGAGCTCGTGGTAAACAGAGATTTATGGGACCAAACTGTTAAAACCAAAAAGGTTGGCTTAAAAATGATTTGTTCAGTTTTAAATTTCTCCCTTTCGCAATGCCCTTCAATCACATTGCTGGGGAAAAATGTGTCCTGCAAGCCAGTTACATCCCATTTACGGTGAAATGTGCAGCACATTAGGGTCAAACAAGAAGGTACTTGGTACCACTGGGTGCCATGAGAAAAAGGTGATGCAGCTGCACCAGGAGCACCATCCCAGCCCTCACGTTTCTGCAGAAGAAAGCCCTAGGCTGAAGGATCCCCAAGCTGGTTTTCAGAGTCAGGGGCGCCTTGTGGTGCTCACTGTTCGGGGCGAAGGTCTGAACACAGAGCAGAGATGAGCACTGGCACTTCTGAACGTTAAGCCTTTTGTTTTTGCAATACCAGAAAGATGACAGGGTTTAAAATCATTTTACTTTAACCTTGGAATCTCAACTGTTTACACAGTGGAAAGTTCAGCTGACGTGTTCCTCTAATCACCTCCGGCAGGGTGAGCAGAAAGTGCCAGACCCCAACCAAAAGCCCAAACGTCCCAGTGACAGGAGGCCGCCAGTGCCCTGCATAGCTGAGCAGTGATACAAGAACCCTTTTTTACCAGGTCCTTGTCATCACTTTGTCCAACGGGCTGGAGAGGACAATACCCAGTGCATTAGAAACAGCCCGGAGCAAACACCATCCTGCCTGAGATTACAGCAGGGACACGGGATGGGGAAACAATACACTCCAGGCCGGGCTGGGTGAGAGCAGGACAGATAAGGGAAGCATTCCCCATCGGCACAGGCCTGTGGTATCAAGCAGCAGGATGCAGCGCATTCTTGTCATGCTCTGGGCTGTTGCTGTGTCCTGAAGGTCCCTTGGGCTCCCGGCTTTGGCACCACTTCTCGACACACACTTATTAAATGCCAGCCCAGCAGGAGCCTTGCAGATCCACAAGTCCACTACTCCTTGCTTGGAGTAATTTTTCCCGAGAGGGATACCCGTGCTGTCTGCAGGGATGGGAAGCAGCTCCCACCCAGCCCAGGTGGACCGTGCAGTGCTGCAGTTCCTCAGGGAATACCCAGTTTGGGTGCTGCCTCTGATGGAGAGGGCACAGGCCCTACTTTCAGGGACATATGAAGAGAGCAGGTTGGACATGGCTGATCTCATACCCCTAGCCCATATGGTGGCTGGGCAGCAGCTCAGGCAGGGAGCCAGGGCTCCATTCTCGCCTACCCTGGCACCAGCAGCCACAGGGAGCTGAGATAACCCTTATCTCTCAGATAGGGGCAGGGGTCAGAGCAGGAGGCCCGTGTTGGTGAGAAGGTGCACATTGCTAGACCAGCAGCAGGGACAGGTGGAAGCTTGTCCCCAGGCCCTTCCTATTTCCCCATTTGTCACCTCGCTATCAAGCGTGCCAAGCTGCCTGACAAATGCCAGACATGAGCATGAGGAGATTACAAGGATGGCCACGCTGCTCTTTCCTCTACCCCCACCTGCAGCCCTCCAGAGGCTCACATGAGACTTCTTTTTTCCCAGCACTTTATTTATCAGCAAAACCTGGGGGTCAAGAGCCCTTGCCCATCTGACAAGCAGATAGCGTGCAGCAGCTGTGCAGCGGGAGCACCAGTGCCCGGGGCTCTCAGAGAGGCAAAGGCAGTGGTTTGAACCATGTCCTGTGGGTGAAGCCTGTGGACAGAGGCAGGATCTGGGAGCCTCTGTGCATCTGCAGCCAGGTCCACCCATGTCGGCTCGTGTGCTGTGAGGGGATGGGTCATGCTCCGGGTTGATTTCAGCTTCAGTTCTTCTGATGAGGATGGGGTCCCACGGGTGTGTGGGTGTGCAGCCGGGGTGCTCGGGGGGTGGAGGGTGACCCTAACACCCATCTCCCGCCTCAGCCCAGCAGTGGGGCAGGATGGCAGAGCCCCTCCTGCACCAGTCCCACCTGTCTGCATCAACTCTCCTGTGCTGGTGGGCCTGACTTCTCCGAGCCTTCCTCTCTCTCTCTCTGCCACGGAACAGGGTCTATGGTCCCAGCTCCTTTGACCCCTTCTCTCTCCCTCTTCCAAGGGACACGGTTCGTGGTTCCAGCTAATCGGACCCCTCCTCTCTCTCAAGGAAAATGGTCCATGGGCCCGGCTCCTCAGACACCTGCCCTCCCTCCCCCAAGTGACCGGTCCATGGCTCGGGCCAGGCGCTGTGCCCCCTCCCGCTCTCCCCCAGCCGCGGCCGAGCCCCCCGGGCACCACGGCCGGGGCTGGGGGCACCGCGAGGCTCACCCAGGCCCCCCACCCCTCCCCAGTGCCCCCAGTCCCCGCGGGCCCTGACTGCCGCCCCTCCGCCCCCCAGGCACCCAGGGCAGCTTCCCCTGCCCGGCCGACGCCTTCGCCTTCGAGGAGGAGGACAGCAGCACGGACGGGCTGTCCCCGGAGCGGCCCCGCAGCCGCGGCTCCCCGGGGCCCGCAGAGCCGCCCGCTGCCTCCAGGGACCCAGAGCCGCCCCCCGGCGCTGCCGGGACACCGCAGGTAGGGGGGCGGTCCCGGACCGGGGGCACAACGGGGGGCACGGGAGGGACGGGCCGGGTCCCGTCCGGGCGCTCGCCCGGGGCCTCACGGGCTGCGCGGGGCCGGCGCGCCCTCCGCCGGCCGGAGCGGGCACTGCAGGCACCGGGGCCGAGGTGGGGCGAGGGACTGGCGGGAATGGGGGCACTGGGGGGACTGGGGTGGTGTCGGGGGAATGTGAGGGGCCGGGGGGGAACTGGGGGAATGGGAAGGACTGGAAGGAATGGAGAGGACTGGAGGAATGGGGGAACCGGGGTTGACAAGTGCAGACTGTGGGGCTGGGATGGACTGTGGGGGCTGGGAAGAACTGGGGCAGACTGGGGTGGGATTGGGACCAGAGGGACTGTGGCCATCCAGGTCAACTGGGAGGACTGGCCTAGTCTGGAGGACACTGAGGGGCCAGCATTGGGCAGGCTCAGGTGAAACCACGAAGGACTGGGGGGACAGAGGACTAGGAAAGAACTGGGATAGCCTGGGGGTGTGGGGATAGTTGGCTGAGATAGACCTGAGGGGACTGGGACGGACTGAGGCATCTGTGAGGACTGGGGACAACATGGGGTGAAGAAACAGGGTAGCAGGTGCCCCTGTGGAGGCTGGGCAGCCCCCAGCAGCAGCCCCACAGCCCCTCTCGCCTGTCCATTACAGGATCATCCCCCCAGTGCCGATGGCCACGCTCCGGACACAGCCCCGGGGCAGGGCAGCCAGTGTGACAGCCCCAAGCAGACGGGAGGGCAGGACAGCCCCACGCTCCCCGTGCCCTCTGCAGTGAAGGTAATCAATGCCTGTGCCTCTGGCTGCATCCCAGCCTGGAGTGTCCCCATGCTGCACTCCACCTGTGTGGGAGGTCTGGGGGTCTGGCCTTAAAGGCTTTGAACAATGCAGGCAGACAAACCTTATGCCAAAACTATAATTTGATTCACTGTGCAGTGGTACAAGGTACAGCAATACGCCTTTTGCCAGAGGCAATTGCTTGAGTCCTGCACTGTAAACGTCCCCTGGGCTGGGAGCAGGAGGAAATATGAGGAGCACTGGAATACATTCCAGGCAGGAAGGGTCATTCTCTATCTCATGTGCTCTCCAGCACAAATGAGAAGGGACAAAGTCCCGAGGGAGTCCCCCACATCCAGGTTCAGCAACTCTTGGAGCTGGAGTGTCAGAGTGCCAGCGGGAGCTGCCCTTGTTCTGTCCCAGGCCTCTGAGGTCCCACCGAGGGTGGCAGGAGCTCTTTTCACAGCTCATTCCTTTCCTTTGTGGACCAACAGTCCAAATCATCCACTGATAGCAAGAACCGTCACAAAAAGCCCAAGGACACGAAGCCCAAAGTGAAGAAGCTCAAATACCACCAGTACATCCCTCCAGACCAGAAGGCAGAGAAATCCCCTCCACCCATGGATTCTGCATATGCCAGACTGCTCCAACAACAGCAGCTCTTCCTGCAGCTCCAGATCCTCAGCCAGCAGCAGCAGCAGCAGCAACAGCACTTCAGCTACTCCGGGATGCACCAAGGACAGCTAAAGTGAGTGGCACTGTGACAGCAGCAGGGTTTAGTCCTATCTCTCTCCAAACTTTCCCCTGCCTAGTACCCATTTGTGCCAGTGCAAGGGGGTAGAGGCATGCCAGTGAAACATAAAAGCTTGGGAACAGCACAGACTGTCCATTCTGGCTTTGTGGACTGGCTGAGGCATCTGCAACCTGCTGGTGGGAGACCAGCAACCTCCTACAGCCCAGCCTGCTTTTCCTTGGGGTGGCCATCCATAGGCCTCATGCAGGAGACAGCTCCTAAGGGAGCAGAGGGATGGGATGCTGGTCACAGAGACCCTGAGGGGACCGACAAGTTACCCCAAATCTCCTTTGTTATTTCAGGCAATCAAATGAACAAATGGTCAAAAGTTCAAATTCTTCATCAACTTCTGTCAACAACACCCCTCTTTCTCCAGTGAAAACCACCTTTTCAGGCCAGACTTGTGTCTCGTCTATCAAGCCAGGCCCTCTGCCATCCAACCTGGATGATCTCAAAGTGAGTGCAAACTTTGTCGCAGCAGGAGCAGAATCTCACAGCCTGAGTGTGCAGTGGAGTGCCACAGGCTGGGAGAGAGCGAGTTACAGGTCAGCACAGCCCACCCACTGTGCTCTCAGCAAGCCCAGGAGTACAGCACAGCACACTGGGGCAGGGCTTGGGCACTGTGGTGGTACCTGAACATGAGGGCTTTGTGCTTTGCAGGTCATGAAGGGGTGCATTGCTCCAGTGTGTGTATCAGCAAACCTTAGGTCTAGCTTGGGGAGGCTGCAGGCCAGGCCAAAGGCTAAAGGATGATCTGTGCTGCTGCTCCTGCAGCTCCTGTCTCCATACCTTCTGTGGTTTTATGGTGAACATCAGGATACTCCAACAGACCAGCTGGAAGGTCAGCATGGCCTCCCCTTAGTGACTCAGTGGTCCCTGCAGCCAGGCCAGCTCAGCTCTCTGCACGAGCAGGTATCTCCTGCTACATGCACTGCTTTGAACATCTCTCATGTAGGCAAGACAGGCCATAAGGGAGAAACACATCAGCAGTTCTTTTATACTTTGCTAATGGACCCTCAGCCATGGGGAAGGCCAAATCCTTCTAGGAGCAGAGAGCTGGGGGCAACATTCATTGTTAGAGGTGGAAATAACATGAGTTTGGCCACAGCAATGCCACAGCTCAGGTGACTGTATCCTGTGCAGATGCCTGAACATGGAGTATGTGGCTCCAAGGTGTATGATCAGATTCTCTGAGCTGTCAGCTGGCTTTTGGTCTGTGTGAAAGTCCTCTGCTCATGGAGAAACCTCCTGCTAGGAAGGGAATCTTGAGTTGCCTCCATGGCCCAAGGGCCACTGCTGGTTCCTGGAGAGTCACAGTTCCTGGAGGAAGAAGGAAGGTTTTCCTGTTAGGAAAGGTGGAGATTCTGCAGGATGTGCAGGGGTCAGGCCTGCACAGGGTGACTGGTGAGACAGTGAAGCACCCGGGAGGGCAGAGCTTTAACACTGGGAGCTGCAAGCCTGTGATCTGAGCCTGCTTGTTAGAAGTGTTGGGTTTCTAAAGGGCTCATCTGCCACTGAGACTGATCAGGAGTGACTTTCCTTCTAGGTGTCAGAGCTGAGGCAGCAGCTCCGAATACGAGGCCTGCCTGTGTCAGGTACCAAGACAGCGCTGATGGAGCGTCTGCGGCCCTTCCAGGAGTGCGGCAGCAACACGGTGCCAAACTTCAGTGAGATCACCACCGTCACCTTCCCAGTCACTCCAACAAGCACGCTGTCGAGTTACCAGTCGCAGTCCTCCACCAGCATGTTATCAAATGGCTTCTACCACTTTGGCAGCACCAGCTCCACCCCACCCATCTCACCCGCCTCCTCTGATCTCTCTGTGAGCGGCTCTTTGCCAGACACTTTCAATGATGGGCCCATGTCTTCCCCACAGTTCGGTCTCCAGCCATCTCCAGTTCATGGCAGTGCTGAAGAAAGCCTCATGAGCAGCATGAATGGAGGGAGCATCCAGCTGGAACTGGAAGGAATTGACACAGAGAAAGACAAGATGCTGGTGGAGAAGCAGAAGGTCATAAATGAACTGACGTGGAAGCTGCAGCAAGAGCAGAGGCAGGTGGAAGAGCTGCGGATGCAGCTTCAGAAGCGAAAGAGAAGCAATGGCCTTGAGGAGAAGCAGCAGTCTGCTCAGCATTTCTTTGGTGTCCCCATCAAGCAAGAAAACGCCGTGTCCAGCTGTCCATTTGCATCCAAACAAAAGGCCTCGAAAGGCCAGGCAGGCAGCTCGGACAAGCTCAGTAACCGTGCGGTGCCGCAGGTGCCCCACATTGTAAACAGCCACTGCCTGGAGCCTGCGGGGCAAAGCACCATCACCTCCTCGACATTCCTGAGCCCGCAGTGCTCCCCCCAGCACTCTCCCCTCGGGGCTGCCAAGAGCCCCCAGCACATCAGCCTCCCGCCGTCCCCCAACAGCCACTACCTGCTCCCGGTGTCCCCCGTGCCCGCGGACGGGCGCAGCGGGTCCCCGACCGGCAGCTCCTGCCTCCGCACAGCACCGGTGAGTGTGAGAGTGAGCCCAGCCCCCCTCGGGCACACACAGCCCACTGCAGGCCTGGCCTGTCAGCCCGGGACTGCTGGAATTCAGGCTGGGCACCCAGGAGCCATCACAGCACATGGCACTGCCTGGAAAGGCAGAGAGTATCCCAGATGGGTGGGTTGGAAGCTGATGGCACTGCAGGGTTCTTTGGAGGGTATGTCTTGGGGAGCCCTGCCTTGGCACCCAGTTGCCCTGGGAGGGGCACAGCACAGCTCCCATGCCCCATGGAGCCCTAGCACAACTCCTGCTGCCCTGGGGAAGCCCTGGCACAGCTCCACTCTTCCCCAGGGGACCCCAGCACAGCTCTCCCTGCCAATAGGTGAGCACTGGCAAAGCTCCCTGTGTCCTGGGAGACTCCTGGCAGATCATCCTCTGCTCTGTGGAGCCCTGGCACAGCTCCTTCTGCCCTGGGGAGCCCTGGCATAGCACCTTCTGCCCTGGGAAGTCCTGGCACAGCTCTCTCTGCCCCTGGTTGAGCACTGACACAGCTCCCTCTGCCCCTGGAGGGGTCCTGGCAAAGCTCCCTCGTCCCTGGGGAAGCATTGGCAGAGCTACTTCTGCCCTAAAGGAGCCCAAACTCAGCTGCCTCTCCCCTCAGGGGAGTCCTGGCACAGCTGCTCGTGCCCCATGGAGCCCTGGCACAGCTCTGTACACAGCAGGGAAGCACCAGCATGGATCCCTCAGCTCCTGGGAGAGCCCTGGCACAGTTCCTACACCCCTGGGAGACCCCTCTGCAGGGTTGCAGGGCTTTCCAGCATCTTGCCAAGCCATTGTGGCTCCCAGCAGTGTGTGTGGGATTTTCACCACTGGCTTGGAGGAGAGCAGTTATCCTGGGAAGCCTTTTGTCAGAAAGCTAAAGCAGGGCCTGCAGTTGGGGTGTGCAATCAGATAGAGCTCGTGCCTCCCCACCAGGCCACCAGCCCAGCAGGGCGTTGTCTGCAGCAACCACCACTCCTCACTCAGCCCTCTGGACAGGTACGAGTGCCTGGGGAGGGGCACACGCCGCCAACACAAAAAGCACCAGAAAGTTCTGCTGATCACAGCCCAATTCATCCCAGCTCCCTCTTGGGGCTCCCCAGGGAGCAGCACCACCTCTCCCATGGCCTGTCCCACTCCAGGGTGCCAGGTGAGCACACAGGGCTCAGGGAGGAGCACGGCAGGGGCAGGCTGAGCACAAACAGCCGCTGAGGAACAGCCCAGCCCAGAGCAGGGCCATCCCAGCCATGTGCCCCGGGGTGCAGGCACTGTGGGCAGCCCTGCACGGCGGCACAGCGTGGGCATGGCACCATGTCCAACCCCTCCAGCGGATGGGGAGGCAGCGCCATGGGCAGTTGGCACCAGCACAGCCAGCGAGGTGGGAATGGGCAGCAATTTAGGGCAAGGAGGGGCAGAGACAGGGCTGCCAGTGGGATGGGCACGGAGGGCAGTGGGGTTGGAGTGAGGCAGGTGGTGGGGCTGCTTCAAGGGTGAAGAGGGTGATGTGAACACTGGTTTGGGTGAACTGGGCCATGGGGAGGATGAGCTGGGCAGGGGGCAAAGAGCAGGGAATGCAGGGGGTGACCCCAGCAGCGGGGCTGTAGAGGTGAACTGAGCACTGGGGCAGAGCTGTGGGAGCAGTAGGCAGTGGGACACAGTACTGTGAGATGATATCCCAGAGAGGCAGTGGGGCTGCTCTGGAAGGCTGGGCAGTGGTCAGTGAGTGTGAGGAGGGAGCAGTGATACTGTGGGGTCATCTCCAGCTTCTCCCTCCCAGCCCAAGAGGAAGGGGCATATGGAGGGTATGGTCCCATGGTATCCTGTACCTCATCCCAGCTGTGACACCACCATCCTGAGCATTCCTCTGCTGCCTGCAAGACACTCCCAAGGGTGAGGGTTCTTCTTCAGCAAGAACCACTCTGTGCCTAGCACTGGAGTGCTGTTCCTCACGAGCCAGGGATAGTATTCCTTCCAGCTGCTCTCCACAGAAGGGTGGCCAGGATGTGCATGGCCAGGCCGAGTGACCTCACTGCTGCCCTGGATCCACCCCTGGATCCAACCCCTGCAGGGGTGACGCTGCTTCCCCTGGTATTGGCTCTCATGGGACAAGGCAGTGGGGAAGGACACACAGGGGCCTAGAAGTGATGGGGACAGCAGCTGGCAGGCACTGGACCTTCAGAAGAGGTCTCTCCTGGAACGGGAGCATGGCAAAAAGCTGGCAATCATATGCAGGTGTTTGGCACAGGCCAAGGTTTCCCTCTGTTGCATGGTCTTCCTTGGCCTGGGCTCTGTGAGATGTCATCAGACAGGCAGTAATGGAGAGGGGCTGGGACACAGCTTGGGAGGTGCCACATCAGTGGCCAAGTGCAGCCAAACACCAACAGCCCCTCTCTGTCTTCCCCTTGCCCTGCACATCCCCGGCTGGGCCAAGCACCAGGATGCTCTGGGACACCATTCCCGTGCTCCAGCAGTAACCAGAGGCCAGCCTGGCCCTGGGGCTCAGAACCAGGCTGAGGGAGTTAGTTTACCTGCCTCTACCCTGCTGGAAGGCCAGGCATTTTGTTTGTTTGACCCACAAAATAGTTATTTTCCCTGGCCCCAGCCCGACCTCAGCAGGGATGAGAGAGCTGGGCCTCCCTCTGTGCCTCCCTGTGCACTGACTCCCTTTCCCTGTATTTCCCCAGCAGATGGCTGCGCAGGCAGGTCAAAAGTTTTCTATTCCATCCCCAAGTTTTTGTAAGTCAAGCCCAGCCCTGTCAGAGGTAAAGCAGCCTCCACCCTATGAGGATGCAGTGAAGCAGGTAACTGCATGGTTTTTGTTTTCTACAGGGCTGGGGCTGCCCAGGGTGCCCTTCTGCAGATAGTGGGGCTCAGCTACAGGAGTTCCAACCTATTCTGGGGTCTCTGGGTAGAACAGGCCTGTTTTCAGAGGCATGGGCTTTTTTTAAGGGTTAGCTGCTGACTGGCTGCCATGAAGCAGTCAGAGACCACGCTGGGCAGGACAGTGTCTGCTGTGCACCCCTTGACACCCCCCAAACACCCAGGCTGCTGGTGTATTCCTCTTTGGAGTGCTCAGTGTTGTGTGAGGAATAGACCCTTGAGCATTCCCCCAGTCACCAGGAAGCTCACCTTCACTCCTTAGCCCATTAACAACAGGGGTTGTTAATGCTCTGTGCCATCTGCCCTCGAGCCTTATCCCGGAGTGCTGTTCCCACAGGAGGACTGTCCATTGCCCATGAACCCCTTCCATGAGAATCTGGCAGCAGCCTCAGTGCCAGGAATGATGGTGGCTTTAGGAATGCAGAGTGATGCTGTTGCAGTGATGAGAATTGGCTCATGCTGGAGTGCAGGAAGTCCTGCCAGTTTCCAGACAGGGAGAGGAAGATGCCTGGGCGGTGCAGGGAGTGCAGGCAGTGCCAGTGCGAGGTGCTGGGGCCAAAATGTCCATGTGTCTTGGTGGCCCTGGGACAGGGCTGTGGTGTCCACTGAGCAGAGGGTTGGTGGCAGAGCAGGGCACCTTGGTCCCTGGATCTACCGTGATGTCCCAGGTCCCTGCAGTGCCCACCTGAACACCACTGCCAGCCTCATGTTGATGTGGCCTCTCTCCTGCACGGGAGGAAGCCATTTGTGGGGAACAGAGCCAACTTTTTTGGGATCTAGAGCCATCTACCTGGCTTATGGCTGGAGGGACTCTCCTCCTAATGCCCTCTACTCTTCTCTTTGTCGTTTGCTGCAGCAGATGACACGAAGTCAGCAGATGGATGAGCTCCTGGACGTGCTGATTGAGAGTGGAGGTATGCACTGCTTCACTGTTCCCCTCCAGGGCTCCCCCTCCCAGCCAGCATTGGTCCCTGAGGCTCAGTGCATTCTGTGCACCCCAGCAGAGCTGCCTGAGTTGAACATAGCTTTCATCAGCCCTCCTGTGCCAGCTGCCACTGAGATTGAATCCAAAGGCATATTAGCCCTCCCAGAGCCTGTTCCTGTGTGTGCCATCCCGGTGGGGTGGTCTGGGCTTGGCTGTCACCTGTGCAGACTGTGCAGAGAGAAGGGGCAGCAGGGCAACAGCCTGTGCTCAGCACTGCCAGCCCCCTCCCCACACAGAGCCCCCAGTGTCCCCCACCATTCCCAGTGCTGCCAGTGCCATCTCCCATGTACAGTACTGCTGGTGCCCTCCCCTGTGCCCTATCCCAGCCCCTTGGGGACAGCTGGCAGTGCTTGTGCCCTAGGGACTGTGTGCAAACCCAGGGGATCAAGGTCAGAAAGCAGGAATGTGTGTGGCAGGGGGTGGGTGAGCAGTGCCAAGGGGGGTCGAGTGGGGAGCAGGTCTCCAGAGGGAAGCCCAAGAGTCCAGGTGGGGGGCTGTAGTGGTGCCTCTGTGCCCAGCAGTGGTGGGCACTGCCAGGGCACCTCAAATCCCTCTCATCTGTTGACAGAAATGCCAGCCACTGCCAAGGAAGATCGGTCCTGCCTCCAGAAAGTACCTCAGATAACGGTGTCTCCAGGGAGCACTGGTGCCTCTCTCCCCAAGCCCCCAGCCCCCTTCGAGCAGGTCCCCCCCACACCGCTGCCCTTCGAGCACTGCCCGGGCAGCAGCGACGCCCACCTCGAGGTGCTGCTGAACAGCCCCCTGGGCAGGGTCAGCGACATGGCCCTGCTGAAGATGGGGACAGAGGAGCCCCACTTTGAGGGGATGATGGAGGGGTTCTCTGGCAAAGCCGCAGATGAACTGCTCAACTCCCAGGAGATTTTACAGACTCCCCTCTCACCCATGGAAACCCAGCTCTCCCCTTCCCCTGCTGAAGGCTCCAGTTTACAAATGAGTTTCACTGAGTCTCCATGGGAAACGATGGAGTGGCTGGACCTCACCCCCCCCAGCTCTGCCACCGGCTTCGGGTCACTCACCCCCGTGGGTCCCAGCATCTTCAACATCGATTTCCTGGATGTTACCGACCTCAACCTGAACACCAGCATGGACCTGCACCTGCAGCAGTGGTGAAGGGAGGTGCTGGGGGTGGATGCTGTGAGCCTGCAGCAGGCAGTGCAGTGTTTCCGTTGTGCCGGAGAACATGCAGGGCTAACGTGCCTCATCCAGGGGAAACTGGAGTCATTTTCCCAGCATATAAACTTGTTTGAATTTCCAGTCACTGCAAATTGACAGCACAACTCTGGTACTTTGGTTTTCCTCCATTGACACATCCCCACAGAGGACACCAGTGCCTGAAACAAAACTTCCTTTGATTGTCAAGAACTTCAGTTTTCTTTCTTTAGTCTTTCCCCCCCCAGTTTTAGTAGTCACTCTCATGAGAACTGGAGCAGCTCATGACAAGACTGCGTGGTGAGATGACCTCACCTGGGTGGTAACAGGAAATCACGGAGCAAAGAGCCCAATGTTGCCCTCTCCAAACCTCTCCTCTCCGACCCTCTCCGACCCTCTTCCTCTCCTTCTCCCTCTCCCTCTCCTTCTCCCTCTCCCTCTCCCTCTCCCTCTCTATCCAAACTCTTCAGACAACCCTGCTGGCCTCACCTTGGCTGTGCCCAGGCCATGGGTGTGGAGCAGGAGGCTCTGCCCAGCCTTGTCTCTTGCCTTGGCTCCTGCTTCCCTCCTCCTGCCCCGAAGCCGCAGTGCCCAGTCCCTGCCCAGCTCTGCTCAAGGGGGATGAGAGATGGAGACCACCATGTTCATGGTGGCACCTTGGCATGTCCTGAGGGGCAAAAAGCCCAGGAGCCATCATGGCTGCAGTCTGATCTGGATCAGGCTGTGACCTTGGAGCAGGGAGCTGTGGAGGTTGGAGGCAGGTGTTCAGGAGGCGGGTGCAGGTATCACAGGGATGTGCCATCCCGGTGGAGCGGCTGTGTGCCACATCCACGGGACACACAGACATGTGTGATGTGTTTTGGTCCAAGGTAGGAGCAAATGGTATGAAAGAACCAGCTGGGCTTTGGAGGGGCTGTTCTGTGCACAGCCAGGTCAGGGTGATCTTCATTCCCCGCCTGATCCAGGAGCAGGGGGAGCCAGACAGGGACATTCAGTGACCGGCACATGGAGCAGGGCTGCGGGTCTGTGTGAACCTCTGCTTGTGCTGCCTCCCCTCCTCTGCCATCCACCCTCCATCCTTCTTCCCATTCCTCAGTCCTCAGCAGTCATCCCCTTCTTCCTGAGTTTACTCGAGTGTCACTGCTCCCCCAGCCCAGAGCAAGGCTACCGGAGAACAGCTGTGAATCACCGAGCCTGGAGGAGCCCGTTCTCCCGAAGCCGGCAGAGAAGGAAGCTCTCCCGCAGTGATGCTCCCATTTGGAATCACCAGCATGTCTCCTATGAGTCTCTGTGCAATATTCTTCCTCAGGCTCTAGCAAGAAGGAGCCTTTGCTTCACTTCTTCGCTTCCACCAAAGAACTTGCTGCAGACTGTGTGACGGACACGTCTGTTCTTTGCAATTCTGGTTTTGCCGAAGTAAATATTGTTGCTGACAAAGATTGTTAAACTATTTACAGACTGAGTGTATTTAATATTTGTGTTACTGGAAGGACAGCACACGGAGATGCAGCCACTGGGAGGAGGTCCAGCCTGGCCATGGCTCCCGTGGCACTTCCCCAGGGTGCTGGAGCTGTCGGAGGCGGCTCTGCAGCCCCGGTGGGTCCCCAGTCCATGGTGTTGTTGCATGCTGTATAAAGCACGTGGCAGTAGCTTTCAAATCACTATTTAAAGCACCACTTTTCTACTGTACAAATGTCACAGGGCACTGCTAGGATAGACAATCACAGGTTGCCTTTTTTTAAAAAGAATTTCTTTTTCTAAGTGAGAGATTTTTAGAAGCCAGTCTGTGGAGAATATTCAGAGCACTTGACCCAGAGTAGTGTTAGCTGCTCCACTGCAGCCTTGTACAGGGCTTTCCAGGTAACTTTCTCCTCTCAGCAAATGTATTTCCTTATTTAAAGGGATGCTGTCAGCTTCAAACCTGTAAGCAAGCACATTTCCTTACCTATGTTACCAGCAACACTTTCATTATTAAAACCCTTGTCTTGCCACTCTGTCTACTCGCAGTTTGCTGTTTGATTTCACCACTGGGATGGCCACAGCCATCCCAGCTGCCACCATCTGGTGCCAGCTTCATGCCCTGGGACAGCTACAGTCCTTCAAGGGCAGAAGTATTTCCTTCACAGCTGTGGTTTCTCCTGGAAGATTCCTGAACACACCAGCCGGAGTCTCTTGTTTCTGCTGGCTCTTTCTTCTATTGGCTCTGATTTTGCTTTGTTTTCCTGCAGACCCCACTTCTCTGGTCAGGGTCCCCTTCAAAGGCAGTGGCTGGCACCCTGCCCAAGCCCCTTGGCATTTCTGCCAGCACTGGGCCTGCAGCCAAACCTCCTGCTGCCCTCAGGCAGAGCAGACTGGGACCGTGGCTCCTTCTCCCCAGGAGGACCTTGGCTCCTTCTCCCTGCTACCCCTGTGTCTGTTCCAGATCCATTGCATTTTCCTTTGATTAGAAAAGATTCCCCAGGTATTTGCCCACCTGTGTGCAGGGGGGAACTACCCAGGTGGGGCACAGGTAGGCTGAAGCTGGAATGGTCCTGAGACATGGCTCAAGTGAATATGAAAAGATGTAGATGAACAAATAACCAGTCCCCATGAACATCTTTTAAGCTTTAATCCACATCCTGCAGCCAGCTGTGCTGTGATAAACTGCCTGGGCTGAGCCAGGTCATGGTTACTCAGAGAATGAGGAGACGAGACTCAGCCTAGGATTGTTCCAGGAATAGTGATGCACTGGAGCACTCCCCTGCCCTGCTGAGGAGAGCCTGCCTGTGCTGCTGCATCTGCAGCAGAGCAGCTGGGAGCCTGTGCTGCCAGTGCCCCCTTGTAAAAGGCAAAAAGCAGAGTGAGTGGCCCAGGGAGTCACAGCTCTGAAGTGCAGGAAAGATGCTTCAGGTGCCAAAGTTTGGAGCAGCGCTTCTGGGGCGGCTGAGTCCAGACCACGGACCTGCTGCGGGCAGTGGGAGGGATCAGAGGGTCTCCTGAGGTCTCCTTCCAGGCCCCAAACAATCCCAGCAGCAAGTCCTGCATGAAGAAGAGCTCAGCCCAGCTCTGCCCCAGCCAGTGGCCCTCCAGCCCCACCAGAGCAGCCTCCTGGGAAAGCACAGTCTGTGACACTGGGATGGGACAAGCTCTCTCCTCACGTTGCCTTAGGTCAGTTCACACTCAGTCTTCCATGTGTAGGTGATTTTCCCACACAGGTTGTCCCAAGGAATTTAGGGTTCTGGGATTTTCCTTCCTCTCAGTACCAAGCTGAATGATCCCAGTGATGTCTCACTGTCTCTGGGCCTTCCTTCCTGAAAAATAGAGGAAATACAAAGCAAAACAAACAAACAAAGTTCCAAGTGTCAAATTAACATTTTTCATGCCTGTATGAGTTTTTTAAAATGTGAGCTGCCTGGCTCAGTGTTTCCATCCAGTGTTTCCTCCACAACAGACACTGACACATCCACAGTATCTCTCCACCAGCTCCCAGGTCAAGATAGACCATGGTTAAAGCACAGTTTCCCTCTCCAGTGACACGGGGAAACAATATCTGTTTCTCAGCCCTTCTGCCCTGGTGGGGTGGGATGAGGGGGCAGCATAAGTAGGAACTTACATGTGCCCATCACAGAACCCTGCACATGGAGGGGACCAAAAGCCCCAGAGCCCAGTGCCACAGCTGAAGTGCATTCCACCACCCCATCACCCTGTGACACCTCCTCACCCTGTGACATCCACAGCAGCACCCTCAGGACCCCTTGCTGCACCCCAGTGCCACCTCCACACCCCCAGCACCCCCAGCCCAGTCCTCAGGGCCCCTCAGGCTCCTCTTGTGCAGCCCTGGCACCTCACCACCCACCCAGAGCCACCACTGCCAGCGGGTGCAGCCCCTCATACCTGCTCAGCACCCCCCTCCCCAAGCACACTGCCACCCTCCACCCATCCAGATCCCTCTGCTCATCCCTGGCCAGCTCCCCCAGAGCCTCTGTCCCCCCCAGACTCACTGGGGAGGAGAACTGGGGACACACCAGGGCCACTCCTCACCCATGCATGGACCTCTGCACCCTCAACTTGCTGTCACCCCCCTGTCTGCAGCACCTGAGGCCACCTGAGGCTGTGCAGGATGGGCAGAGGGTCTCAGGGGGCTTCAGCAAATTCTGGTTTTAAAGCCCAGACAGTTCACTCTGGAGCACTGGCAGGGACCCAGCTGTATGGCCAGGGGTTTTTAGACCCTAAGAGCTACCTGCACACCTTGGCTCACACACAGGAGGATGATATGTCCTTCACAGAGTTTTGGGTTTTTTATGTCACAGCACTCCCACCCTCAAATTTCTAGCAACTCGTTGCATGCGAGTTAGGAACTAAGTTCCTTGTATTCCTACCAATTCCTTGCCCTCAACATTTTGTTGCAGATGAAAGGAAACATGTTTTTATACAAATCCATGAATTTATTGGTAGTTTCATTAACGTATTAAGCATGGAACTAAAGAATTAGGTTTACTTAGTTCAAATGACCACCAGAAGTTAACATACACCAGAAGTGTTACATACAGTTAAAATCAGCGCTCACAGACATACTTGTGCTCCCCTTTTCCTGGAGGCTCTACTCACCTTCCACTGCCTCTCTGGGGCTTTCAGAGTGGAGGAGGGTGTGGGGTGTCGTAGCACAAGGCAGCAGCCTCAGCCTTTGCCAGGAGAAGCACAGATGTCCATGGGTTTTCCCTCCTCACTCTGCAGTAGCTGAGGAAACCAAGGTTTTTACACCTTTGCAAACACACTCATCCTTCCTTGGTTTGTAACCAACCCCACATTACACCTGAATTCCTGTATCTGTGATTTCCTTCTGCCAGAGGCTTGTTTTTGTTCTCTTTGTTTAAGGATGGTTTTACCCTACCCCCAAATCCCATCCCTTTGACAACCAGTGACCACTGCTGAGGTGTTTATAGCCTCAAGAACCCTGTGCCTGTTCCTGCAGCCCCTGCTGTCACACCCTGTCCTCCAAAGCCCATTCCACTCCAGCTGCATAGAGGATATTTATACACAGCAGAACTACTCAGTATTACTGGTTATTAGTTGAAAAATTTATACCAAAGCAGCAGCAGCAGCAGCAGCAATGCATTTACTGGGCTTCAAAGCAGCAGCAGCAGAGGACTCCAGAGGAGGCCCAGGAGCATCTCCAGCACTGCTCACCTGGGGATAACATGTTCTCCAGGGACACACGAATCTCTCCTACCCAAATAACCTCTCCCTGGTGCCACCTTCAGTCAGCACCTGCCAGGTGGCTCTACCCCCCCTCTGGAAATGTTCTGGCATCCAGGTCACACGTTGGTGCTGTGATCTCACGAAAAAGGTGGCTTCAGTCACACTGACATTTCTTCAGGAAGCAGGAACTGGCTGGATTTCAAGGTGGTTTCCACCAACCCCTTGAAATTAGGATCAGGTTCAAATGTCTTCAGGAACACTCTGATGTGCAGTTGCAGGATCTGAATCCTTCTGTCCTCCCTTCTTACTTAGTTCCCTCCTGCTTTTCCAGCTCAAGCCTGGGTGCAGAGGGAAAAAGAAAGAAACACAGGATGCTGGTGCAGGGAACCAGATCAGCTGTGGGCTGCATTATGCAGAGGGTTGACCTATGACATCCCACCATTCACCAGCATGAAGGGTCTTGAGGGGAAGCCATACAAGGAGTGGCTGAGGGAGCTGGGCTTGTTCAGCCTGGAGAAGAGGAGACTGAGGGGAAACCTCACTGGAGTCTGCAGCTTCCTCTCAAGGGGATACTCACAAACTGGAGGGCTCATCAATGGGTTCTGACAATGTCTGCAGGGCCTCATGATGAAGCTCTTTCTTCTCAAAAAGCTGCAACAGCCTCTCAAGACAGATCACCTGGAATCAGTCCATCCAGAGCTGTCAGGGTAGGAGCTGTGCTGTAGTAGGTGGGTTGCTAGCCCATTCTGAACCTGGTGAGAAACCTGTTTTCCTTCGAAGCTTGGGCAGGATCTCCCCCTCTTCTCAAATAATCTGATTGAACATGACCTGCACTGCCACATTGGCTGCCTTCACCTCCACCCAATGAGCTGCTCTCTCCTGTCTGGCCAAGGCAGAACTGCCTCCATGGTCAGACAGCAAAGCAAATTTTTTCCCGGAGGCACAGAGGGAATTGAGGCATCTGAATTTTGCTGGCCCTCATTTTCTTCTTGACTTTCTATCTGTGAGAACCGACTTTGTTGAGTATGGGCCAAGTCTAGGAAAAGGAGGTACAGAGCAGAAGTGCTTTGGTCAGGACAACAGGGCGTGACTGCCAGGGAGCCAGAGCAGGTGTCTGGTGTCCAACGAGGTGCTGGGCTCACACAAAGCACTGTCTCTGATGGTTTTCAGTGTAGCTCTGGTGTCTGCACTCACAGGCACAGACACCCCCACAGATATGACAGACTTTACCACACACACCCTTGCCAACCAGCACTCCTCAGGTGTGAGCAGCTCCTTCCTGCACACACCAACCCCTTTCAGCCCTCCAGACCCTGCCTGCCTGTGCTTTTGGGACTGTTGACACAGCTTCACCTGCAGAGTGACAGCCCTGCACTCAGCTCTGCTGCAGATGAGCAGGGATTTGCTGTCTGGGCATGTGTGGTAGTTTGGCCTAGGCCTTCCTTGGTGACCAGCTTGTAACCAAGGAAGTGCCCAGATTTACCCGGTATTCCCTGCGATTTTTACGTAAACTGGGGTATAAGAAGAAGGGAAGAAAAGCCTTTGCTCTCTTTCCTTCCAGTGGCTTTGGAGGTGCAAGTTTCCCTGCTGTTGAGTCTGTCGGGTTGGGGAGTGAGGCCTGGTAAGGCCTTGTCGACCTTGGGAGGCGGAGGCTGCCGGCAGTCGCTCCAATGGGACTCTCTCTTGTCCCAAGGAGAGTAGTAAGATATTCTCTGCTAATTCTTTTAGTTAATAGACCTTGGGCTACTGATCGGGATATATATATATATATAATTTTGGTTTTTGTTTTTCCCTTCCTCTTTCCCTTTTCCCTGTGAAATTGTATATATATTTCAACTGTACGTAACTGTAATATAAGTGTAAATATATTTATATATATTGCTTTGTCTCTCTCTTGTTTCCGGTTCTTTTGGTTTTTTTCCCCTCTTCTCCCTTGGTTTGGGGTGGGGGGGGGGAATTCTTGTGGTAAAGTTTGGAGATTTGGCAGGGAGCCAGCTCCAAACCATATCAGCATGCCACATTCTCCTGATGGTCGGGCCTGTCCAGCCTTTCCACCTGGGATTTATGCAAAGACAAAAGGCTGTCTGGCAGATGCCCCACAGAGCAGCCCAGCTGTTCTATTTCCAGTACAACAGTGCTCTGTTTCTCCAGGAGAGGGAGTTTGTGCTTCATCCTCTTCTCCAAGCACTTGCACAGCTTTAAACATAAAGAAAAAATTTCAGTAGCTGTTTTCTTATTCCTCAGAGCAGCTCCTCCTTTCCCTGGACCCTTCCTATGCTCAAAGCAATGGCCACGTGCGTGAATTCTATCAGGAGTCAAAGTGAAAATGGAGTTGTGCTGAAAAGCAGCACCTGTGGTATTAGGAGAATCCCACAATCCCTGAGGTTGGAAAAGCCCTCCCAGCCCATTGAGTTCACCCTGTGCCCCATCCCCACCTTGTCCCCCAGCGCAGAGCACTGAGTGCCACGGCCAGGCCTTCCTGGGACACCTCCAGGAGTGGGGACTCCAAACCTCCCTGGGCAGCCCCTTCCAATGCCTGACCACCCTTTCCAGGAAGAATTTCCTCCTAATGTCCAATCTGACCTTCCCCTGGCACAGCTTGAGGCCATTTTCCTCGTTCCTTGGGAGCAGAGCCCGACACCCCCCCGGCTCCTCCCTCCTGTCAGGAACAGTGAAAAGGTTCCCCCTAAGCCTCCTTTTCTCCAGGCTGAGCCCCCCCAGCAGCTCCTCATCAGAACTGTGCTCCAGACCCTTCCCCAGCTTCGTTCCCTTCTCTGGCCACACTCCGGCCCCTCAATGTCCTTTTTGTCATGAGGAGCCCAGAACTGGACACAGCACTGGAGGTGCCCCAGCAGTGCCAGCACAGGGGAGCCCTCTGTAATACAGGCCTCAGCCCTTCATTTATACTCACCTGACCACCAAAGGAGACACAGGGCTGGGATGAAGACCAGGGGAAGCCATGCCAGAATATTAGTGGGAATACAGCTTATTCAACTCAAAGTGCTCCTGACAGGAACAGGTGGTGGTGCACATCTGCATTCACCCTGCTTGGGTCCTGGCAGGGATGGGTTTGAGCTCATCCAAACCTCAAAGCTGGTCTTGGAACTCCCCAGACACACAATAAGAGAGCACAGTGTGCTCTTTTGGATGTTATCTGATGCTTGGTGAAGGTCTGAGAAGCACCTCAGCCAGGACAGTGGGCACAAAGGTGTGAGGAATTGCTGTGAGGTGCCAGTCTGGGCCACTGAGCAAAGACAGTGGCCAGTGGCTCCAAGTCTTCTGGAAGGCTGGTCCAAACACTGGCTCCTCAGCCTTGGCACTGAGTATGGAAACAGAGGGAGAGGCTGTGTGGACTGTGGTGCCCACAGGAAGAATCCCAGCTCTGGGGCTGGAGAAAGCCATCATACGTCACTCAAGCAAGGAAGGCTGGAATTGTCCAAGGGCTCTCAGGAGCAGTAACAGTGGCACTGTGCAGACGTGGATCCTGTTGAAGACAACGGGGGCATCTGGGATGTGGTGGGAGGTTTTCTGTACCACCTCAGCAGTGATACTGTGACAATGGGACCCTCAGCAATGGAGTGAAGGACAGATGGGCAGGAGAAGAGTCCAGAGGAAAAATGGAACATGAGTTCAACAAGGAGTAGCAGAGAGGAACTGAAATGTCTGCAAATATGTTCCCTCCTGTATGTCAGTCACAGGGGAACAGAGCTGAGAGGGATCCTCTCCCTCCTGCAGAGCACAGGAACACCCCATGCAGGGATGGGCAGGTGGACTCACATGCAGCCACCAGCTTCTGTCAACTCCTTCAGCTGTGACAGCTTCCTCAGGGCACATCCCAGGATGCAAAGGTAGGTGGCAGTGCCAAAGGAACAGAGTCCCAGAGCAGCCCCAATCCATGGAACTGTAAGATGAGGAGTTGGGTTTTCCAGTGGCTGCCCAGCAGGGAAGGACCCTCCCTGGTGTGTGCTCAGACTTTGTCTTCTGCCTTCACCAAATCCAAATGAGCGATCTTGGATTCTGACTGAAGAGTGAGGATAGCAGGTGATCCAAAATTCTCCAAAGTATTGTGCTGGCAACAAGAAGTTCCAGAAAAGGGCTTGATGTGGTCCAAACATGGAATTTAGGCAAACTGACAGACTGCAGCCATGTGAACCTTTCCCACTGTGTATCTCTATACAGTAAGACTTTCTTCAGCACCATGACCTGCCTTCCCTTCTCTTGACACAACTGTCACCCTCCAAGTGATGGGACATAGATGCCAAGCGATCCACCCATTCCCAAGGACTCCTGATCCTGAGCTGTGGCATGACCAGTGATCCCTGCAGGATGCTCTGGCTCTCCCCTCTCTGAGCAGGGCACTCCTGGGACCATCCCATCCATCCAGGTGGAGCAGAACAGGCACTTGTGGCTGGGCCCTCTACCCTGACACTCTTCTTTCCCAGTGGGGTTCCTGGGCTCCACTTGACAGGACAGACTCCAAGCCCTCCATAGCTTCCAGGCTGGAGAGATACTTATCCCAGCACCAGGCAGCAGGAATTACCTGGGGTTCTGAGATATCTGAGCTTTGCAGACCTTGGCTGCTCTTGCAAAACTGAATCAGCCTGCAAGGCTGGGAGTATTGGCTGCCCTTTTCCTGGGGCGTGGGCACAGCCACCTGCCCTCCTCACAGATCCTGAGAAACTCCAGAACCTCCAAGTGCCCACCTGAGAGGCACCCACATCACACAGAGGGCCCAGCAGTCTTCCAGAGAGAGAGACAATATATCCAGGGCTCCCTACACTTCTTTTATTTAGCACAACCAGATTTGAAGGCTGCTTCCCTCCTCCACCTGGAGGACAGGCCCTGAAGGCAGGTATTCCACAGCTCTTAGTGAACCTTCCCATTCGTGTCTGACCTCACAAAACGAAAATAACAAGGTCACAGTTGCATCTTAGTTTTATTACAACTGACCTGCAGGCAAAAGGATAGAATTAGTACATAAACACTCTGATCCATGTATAATAGCTTAAATAGAGGAGGAAGTCAAACCAGGATACCAGATAAAATATTGGGAAGCTCTTTGAAGCAGTTATATTCCTGAGCTTCATTTTACAGACAATAAGGCAACATCCCTGCACATCAGCTTTTTGATATTCTTTATACATTTTTTTCTATGGTACAAGAAAAAAATAACCAGAATTCACAATGTACAGTTCTTACACTATTTTCACAGCTTCTGAACACTATACATCTTTTTTCTTTTTTTTTTTTTAATAAACATACATTGCAATCAATTGTGCACCCCTAATAATTGATAATAATCTATGCTGAATAGGCTAAACCTGTCCTGTATGGTCACCCAGGCCACAGCACCTCAGCCCTGACTGTCACTGGCAGATCCCAGCAAACTGGTCCTGCTGCTTGAGATGGGTCAGCACCAGAGCACAGGTCCAGCCCTCCCAAAAGGGCAGAGCAAGGCAGGTGCTTCTGTTTCGGGTGTGCTGGCCCTCTGAAAGGTTTCTGGGCTCCCTGTCACTGGGGAGATGCACAGTGGAGGCAGACAGAGC
Organism: Neopelma chrysocephalum; assembly: GCF_003984885.1. NCBI lineage: Eukaryota > Metazoa > Chordata > Aves > Passeriformes > Pipridae > Neopelma > Neopelma chrysocephalum. The sequence goes on along the minus strand of NW_020897746.1, from coordinate 296,122 downwards.
CTGTGCACGTGTGGCTGCCCTTGCTGGGCCTGGGTCTCTTCAGCCTCCCCAGCCAGCGCCCCATGGGACAGAGAGCCCGTGGTCCCATTAGAGGGGGCTGAAGGCTGGAAAGGGGAATCACAGCTCCATGGGGAGTTGCCTGAGAAAGGCTCTGGATTGAGGGCAGAATCACTTCACACACTCCATGTACGGGTTCAACTGATTCTTCCATGGGATGCACCAGAGCTGTCGGGAATGACCAGCTACTCCGGAAAGCTCTGCCTTGTCTGTTTTGGGAAGACTTTGGTGACTACCTTGCCTGAGGAGCAGCCCCAGAGGAACAGAGTCCAGGAAGGGCAGGACTCAGGGATCCCCAGGGCTCACACCAGCCTCAGTGCCAGTGGGAGGCATGCGGTGCTGTGGGATGTCACCTCTGTGGTGCAGGAACACCAGCGCAGGAACACCAGCTGTCCCAGGAACACCAGCTGTCCCAGGAGCACGGCCCTGGCTCTCCTTTCCCAGCTGGGATGGGCTGGTCTTCGGTGCTCCCACACCAGCCTGGTTTGCACTCGGTAGCTTTGGTTTGAAGCCCTTCCTTGGGGTCCTGCCAGCACCACAGTGCCTTCACTCCCACGGCAGCCTGGGTCCAGGTGGGCTGTAGAGCTCTCACAAGAGGTTGCTCCAACACTGGTGAAGTCCTACCAAGTGCCTAAACCAGACAGCCCAAAATGGAAAGCAGAGACCCTTGCAGCTTCCATTTTATCCCTGGTGTGCTACTCAACCTGAAAACTGCAATGTTTGGAGAAGTTTTCAGGAAAAATTAATCTTTGAAAAATATGTCAATTAAAACCAACAAAATAAAGCCTGATGTGCTGCTTCACTTAGGAATAGGCCAGAAGATGACAGCTTGCCCAGCCTTGCTGGGCCAGTTAAGAATCCTCAAGGCATTAGACACTCCCTCATATCCTTCTGCACCCACCAATCTCAGGGAGGTTCATTCCAGGGTGCAGCAACAGGAGTTATGGAGGGTCACAAAAGAGGTTCAGTATCCAGAAGGTGGTGAACAGTCTCCAGCAAGGTCAGCAGAGTGTGATGGGCACAGAGCCCGTGGCAGCCCAGGACACCCGTCCATCCTGCCGGCAGTGGCGAGACAGAAGAGCTGAGGTTTGGACTCGGGAGGGACACTGAGCTGGGAGGGCTGGGCCAGTGAAAAGGCAAGAGCACCAGGGCTGGGGACAGAAGGAACGTGACAAACACTGGCCAGAACTCACAGCACACTAAAGCAGCTGCAGCCTCTGTGCACAGCACTGGGCAAAGGCAAAGCAAAGCCAGAGGGTGGTGAGCACTATAAACCAGGTCACAAGCAGGTTAAATTCAATCAAGTAGTTTAATAATTCTTCAGGTCAAAGGTCTTATCTTACCAGGTAACAATTTACAGGACACCTAGTTAAGAGTGAAGAGTGGCTGGCTTGGTAAAAGGAGGAAGAATACATTATGTCCCATCTCAATAGTTTAATGTTAGCCTCTTTCAATGCAACATATTTTTGGTAAAGACATATTCACTATATTTAACATGATCTCTCTTTAACAGGAAGTTCAGCTGAGCACACTGTCCCCAGAAAGTACACTGCGACTGTAAAGCAACAGAATTTCATAGCAGTAAATCTATTGCACTTTGTGAAGAATAAAATTCTCCTTTGCCTTTCCAGCTCCAGAAGGCAAAGCATCTCCTTGGTTAAGCAAGTTCTTCTCCCGCCAGGCAAAGTCTCTTAATGTTCAGACAGACAACGCCTAACTTTTGTTTGTTTGCTTTTTATTATTACTTGAAACAACAATTGGAAGAGTTTGAGAGAAAAATCTTTCCAGTAGCTGCTGAGAAGTTCTCCAAGTTTTGAGTCTAGAAATTAATTTTAGGTGCTATCCAATCACGGTCAACAAATAAATGTACTTATTTCCACATTTCATGAATATGTCCACAAAAGAGCAAGATGAGGTCTCTCTGTGACCAACACTAACACTGTGTGATCAGGTATTACAGGGATGCACTTTATATGTGACAACAGTATACAGACAGGATGGAAATAACACCAATATTATTGCACATGGTGTCTGGGCGAGCATTAAAAACACTGCAATATGTGATGAAAATTCTTTACAGCTTGTTTCCCTCAGCCCTTTTTCTAGAGTTTGATGTAGCAGCAATATCAATCCACGTACATTGGAGAGCTGGGAGTTGCTGGCATTTGATCCAGGATTTTACAAACATAGCATGCAACATCCACTGTGCGTTCCTCATACATCAGGATGAAGGGATGTTTCTGAAATCAGATAAAAAACAAGTTACAAGTTGCCCTCCTGCCACATGCCGGCTCCCCAGATAAAAGCTGAGCAGGTGATTTTGCCTGGTGCAAGAACACAGGGCTTGGTGGTGGCCACAGGACACAGCTTGGTCTGTGGCTTTTCCACATTGGGAATCTGTGTCTTTAATGTGGGAGGTTAATGGAGGCAGGACAGGACTCCAGAGTGTCAGGAGCTGATAGGAGAGACAGGGAGAGGCTTGTGGAGGTGAAACCCAAGCCCTGCTCTCCTGAACCCTGACTCTCAGCTCTGCCCAGGAGGCCACACTGGTCAGACCCAGCTCAGAGCAGCTGGTTTGTAATGTCAGGGTGGCCCTGGGCCGGGACACCAGGCAAACCCCTTCCACAGCCCTGCAGGGACCCTGATCTGATGCCACAGGGCACCTTCCCTTGCTGATCTCCTGCCTTGCTGGACAGACACCCATGGCAGTGGCATGGAGGTGGTGCTCCTCCTCCAGCCCTGGAGCTGAACATCCTACCAGGATGGCCCGAGGAGGGGACGTGTGTCCCAGCCCTGCTGTGTGACTGCAGCCCCAGCTCAAACACACTGTGCACTCACCAGAAGCTCTTTGTACTTTGGCCTTTTGGACTCGTCCTTTGTAAGGCTAAAGAAAGCAGAAAGAGAATTAGGAGAAGGTGGGATTGGGGAAAATGTTACAGACATCAAATACAGATTTTTACAGGACATGATGTTGAGCCCACTGCTGCCCAGGGGGACTCACTGCCTGTGGTTTCCTGGGAAATCCATCCTTGCACTGTGAGTGACCACAGGAGCTGCCTCCCTCCCTCACAGCCATCCAGCTGTGTGGGCAGGGGACAGTGCACTCACTGCATCAAAGGCCACCAAAGTCCTGTCCCAGGGGACATGGTGGAGAGAGGGGATGGACTGGGAGAACTGACACCACAGCCCCTCCCCCAGGAGCCAGAGCTGCACCACTGAGAAGAGAATGGGTGGATATGGCACCTTTCCCAAACAAAGGGAGTCACTCTAATTCCCAACAGCTGCATTTCCATCCCCAGGAGCTCTGGCTGGACCTTTCTCCATCTCCAGCACCACCACAGTGTGGCCTCCACCCCATGGAGCAGCCAAGGGTCACCAACACTGCCCTGCCCACAGAGCCTGTGGGGCGGAGGGGGCACAAACCCGGTGACTGGGCCCACAGAGCCCTCTCCAGGCTTCTGCCACCCCACAGCAATTCCCTGCCTGACCCCAACAAGGCTCTCTGGGGGCTCCAATCTGCTCCTGCAACACCTGTAAGGCAACAAAGCAGGACTTGAGCTCACAGACCGAGCTTTGCTCTGAAATGTCCACACACTCTTTCCTAAAGCACTCTGAGAAATCCCTCATTCCTTCCCCAGCTCAGTGTGAAGCTGCTTGCCTGGGGTGGCCACTGGCAGCACCAGGAGCCACACACTCCTGCACAGGAGCTCTGGTTCCCAGGATTCTGATCCTCAGGAGCTCAGGGCTCCATAGCTGCTGAAGCCAAGCACAGACTGGAGACTTCAGAGCAGAAAATTGAACTGCTGTAAGAAGCAGTTCCAGGAGTGGGACTCCAGATAAGCCTCTGAATGCCTGGGTGGAACATTTTTCCCCTTCAGCCCAACTTCCTGCATTAAAGCGCTGAAAGAAATACCAGAAACTCTTTAACACTGAAATGTTCACTAAATGTTTCTTGCCCAGAGAAGCCCCATCCCTGGGAGTGTTCAAGCCCAGGTTGGATGGAGATTGGAGCAACCTGGTCCAGTGGAAGGTGTCCCTGCCTGTGGCAGGTGGTGACACCGGGTGAGCTTTAAGATCTCTTCCAACCAAACCCATTCTGTGATTCCATGATTCTACGACAATATCCTTTCCTCACTAATCTATCCTAGCAGTGATACTGCAGGACTCTGTTTTGACATTTTTCCTGACTCTTGAATGCACAAACCCAGGAGATTCTTAGATGCACATCTGTGGGATGTTTATGCCATCACCCGCCACACAGCCTTTGGGAACCTGACCTGCCAGCTGAGTAACCCCACAGATCACTGTTCACACTGAACTAAAGGTTATTATGAGAAATATTTATTGCAGTGTTGCTAGGAAGACACCATAAATACTCCAGGTAGAAGTCAGATTTTTTACAAAACCAGGTTAAACAAAACCCAGAATGAGGCTGAAATCTGCCCCAGGCTCTGTGTGCTGTGTCTGATCCAGAGTAGCGGCCCCAGGAAGGGGAAAGGGGCTGGAAATACAAACTGACCTGATAAGCCTGGAGAACAGAAGGTTCTGAGGAGACCATAGAGCCCCCCTCCAGGGTCTAAAGGAGACCTACAGCAAGGCTGGAGAGGGACTTTTTACAAGGGCAGGAAGTGACAGGACAAGGGGGAATGGCCTTAAGGTGAAAGATTGTAGTTTTATTAGTTTATTAGGAAGAAATTCTTCCCTGTGAGGCTGGTAGAGCCCTGGCACAGGTTGCTCAGAGAAGCTGTGGCTGCTCCATCCCTGGAAGTGTTCAAGGCCAGGTTGGATGGGGCTTGGAGCAACCTGGGCTGGTGGAAGGTGTCCCTGCCCATGGCAGGTGCTTGGAATGGGGTGGTCTTTAAGGCCCCTTCCAACCCAAACCATTCCATGGTTCTGCAGGCCAAAGACATGGCTGTTTAATGGAGATGCTGCACAGGCTCTTCTGCTGGATGATCTGGAGCCAAACTCACAGGGCACCACAGCAAGTTCCTGGCTTTGCAAAGTCTGATGCTATGGCATCTCCATGGAGAACTATGTGCAAACACACCAGTGCTTGTTCTGTACACGAGGAAAGCAATTCTGACCTTTCTAAGCAAATGCTACAGTTGCAGTTTCAGTTTTGACTGAAAAATAGAAACAACTTCTGAGCAACAAACTATTTTGATGCTCGATTTTCTGCAGCCCCAAAACAATAACCAGGCCTTCCTCACAGGGGGCTGGGAAGTGGAACCTGGCCTCCTTAAAAATTTGTAATTCTGAACGAGACTACAATCCAAACCCAAAAATCATCTCCAGAGGATGGAAACAAAACCTCTTGAAAGTTGAAATTGTCTAGTGCTGAGCCTTCCTGTGTCACAGAGCTTTGAGATGGCCACCCCTGTGCTGGGGATGTCCATCACCTGGTCTGCTCAAGGCAGAAGGTCCCAGAAGACCAATGCAGGTCACACTGATAGATCTCATCTGTGCTTTGGTTAACAAAATTAGATTGACCACCTTCCTCATTTAGACAGAAAAATGTTTCACCAGAAAATTCCCAATCAGCCCTTACCCTAAGCAGGACCCCACAGCTCTGGCAGGTGGAGGGACTCCCCAAGTCCCCCTTAGCAGCACCACAGACCCTCCTCACAGGGCTGCAGAGGCCCTGCCTGCAGAAAACCATCTCCAGTCTTGATCTCAACATTCAATTCACACAAGGCATGAAGCCAACAACCCAGCAAGCCACAGCCACAGGTCCTGGCAGTCACTGTGCTGAGCCCAGCCCAAGAAGTGGGCAGGAAGGCTCCCAGCCTTGCCAGGCAGAGGCAGGACAGTACAGATCCTCTCTGCCTGACCACGGGACAACGCTGCCCAGTGTCTCTGGCTTCAAACTGCAGAAGAAAGGGCAAACAGCAGGTCTGTCCCAAGGCTCTGTGACAACAAGGAACAGAATGCACAGGCTAGGCCCTTACCTGCTCACACAAACCTCCTACCATGGGTCTTACCATGCCTCTCCCTAGCACAGCCTCTCAGAGGTTTTCTCCTCACCCCTTCCCTGAAGTTTCCAGTGTCTGCCCTTCAGCTGCCATCTGGACAAGTCCCCCATCACCTCCAAACCACTGAAATGTGAGAGGTCCTTACCCTCATGATGATGCAGGAACATGAAAAAAAGCCAGGAGATGCTGGGCACATGACCCTTGTCAAATACCCAGCAGTGACAAAACAAGCCCAAGTGCTTTCAGCAGGACACACTTACCACAAGTTGACGAAGTTGATGAAACTGGGGGAGAACTCCCTTTCCTCTGAGTTGCTCAGCTGTGGTGGGTCTCCTTTCACTACTTGTGTCAATTGGTCAAACACACTGTTCCACTTGGGGTAAGGGAACCGCCCCGTGGCCAGCTCATACTGCAGGGAGACAGCAACAGCACCAGGCAGGTTTACATGAGGTAAGTTCAGTCAGGGCAACAGAATGTCTGCAGGGACACTGAACCCCTCAAAAGGAAGGCTGAGATGAGATTCTTCATCCTATTCCTTGTATGGTTCTAAGAGGAGGGAAGGTTTTACCCAGCAGTAAATGCTGCCTGTGTGAGGAGCATGGCCAGATTTAGCCTGGCCAGGCCATGCCTCGCCTCCACATCTGCCACTGACTATACAACAAACCAGTGTAGGAGAGTAAAATCCTCCAAGCATCCTAACAACCACCAGAGAAAATGGATAATGAGAATCATACAATCGTAGGACATCTTAAGCTGGAGAGGACTCACATGGATTGCCAAGTTCAACTCCCTGCTCCTCACAGGACAATGGAAATGAGCATTTTAAAACATCAGTGGGGAAGACAGAAGCTACTAGTTCATAAGTTATTGCTTCTGCTTTCTCTTCCATTTCACCACCTGGAGAACATAAAAGTTTCTCACTGCATCAGTGTGTGCATCTGGCAGTGCTGTGGTTAAGCCAGTGAGGAATCAGAATACCAGAATCCAGGATTAACCAAAGTCTCTGTGCAGCTGAAGCACAGCAGCTGCCAGGGCTGTCAGAGGCTTATTCCCACAGGCTGGGTGTTCTGCCCTGCACCACCACACTCATCATCCCTACTCAGCTCAGACTTTGAACACAAAACTCATTTACAATCCAACACCTCTTCCCTGCTCACATCTTGCTCTCTGTAAAACACAGCTGCAGCCAAAGGTATCTGCAGAGGTTCAGGAGAACCATCTGCCTGGATGGGATTTAGATTGTTCCTGAGCCAGGAAGTGCCCATTTCAATCACAACATGCAAACTTGTTGGGCTGGGCTTGGAGCTGGGCTGGGCTTCCCATGTGTGATACCATCGCACTGCAAAGGGCAGGAAAGGGGTCAAACCCCCCACTTACCAATGTAATCCCCAAGCTCCAGACATCTGAGCGGACGTCGTAGCCTTGCCTGGAGGCGCTGGGATCTATCCTTTCCGGCTGAAACGGGAAGAAGGTTCAGTCAAGCACTGTGCCATGAAGGAAGCAACGAGAAGCATCTGCAAACTTATCAAAAACTCTGAGTCTGTCCCACCAAGGCAGAGCCTGGCACAGCTTCAGAGGCAAACTTTTGGCCAGGGCAGACCTTCAACCTCAGCAGAGAAATGTCTTAAGGAATCACTTAAAACACTGACTTTATGGAGGTGTAGTGGGAGAGGTGATGGGAAATGGCCATTTATCACAGTCTAATCTTTTGGTTGTTTTTTTTTCCTTTTGCACAAGCACCTTGAATAATGGTGACTGTCTATTTATTTAGTTTTGTTCAACTCTGGGATCTCTTTAACACGAAGTCTCACTTTGTCTGTTTTCATAGCCTGAAGTTGTTCCCAAGGGATCATAAGGCTTGGAATGAACATCTCATCCACCATCCCGAGGCTTAGCAGCATCTACCAGAACTCTTCTCCCCAGCTGGCTGCTGATTGCCAAATCTCAACAGGTAATAAAAACAGTGCATTTTAAGAACAGCTCCTCTACAAGGGTTTGGTCATCCCTTGAAGGCAACTATGATATTACAAAGTTTTCAGATATCCAAAACATCTTTCACAGAAAACAATATTTAGCCAGACATGGGAGGTTTGCACCTAAAAGCAAGTTATCCAGAGAGGATAACAGCAAAAAAAAAAACTTTATGCCTTGCATGTCAACTTATGAGAAACCTCAGTCTGCCTTCTTTAGTCAAAAATATAATAATTAAAACATCAAAAGAAACAGGGTCTCATTCAGTTTTGGCTACAACAATAATAAAGATACCCAAGTTGCAATAAATTCTAAATTATGGGGTACAGGACTCTGAAAGCCCCGGTTGCTTTGTGAGCTACATTTGAATACAATGTCATGGCAGATGCAGCTGAAGAGTGCCATGCAATGAACCAAGTCCTTCAGTGCAACCTCCACACTTCAGTGAGCAGACAACTCACTGTCAACTCACCACATGAGCAGACACCTCCCAGATCCCATGGGAATGCCTCATGGCATTCCTGACTGCTCTGCCATGCTGCCAGCAATCCTCTTGGCAGCCCACCACCCACACGTGGCTGCCCCTGCTGTGACTGCTGCCGGACCTCTCCCTTTCCCTCAGCTACCAGCACCTTCTCCAAGGAAACTTGCCCAGGCCATGCACACCCACAGCCCCAGAGAAGGTTCTGCCAAGCTGCAGTGGTTCTGCAGGTGGCTTCTCCTACAGCCTCCCTGTGTCCACTGCTCTTCAGTACATGGGATATCACCTTCCCAGGGCCAGTGATATGTTTTGTCACACTCACTTTCAGCTGTAGTATCTGCTTTGAACCAGGCTGGCTTCCAAGGCCATACCCAGAACATCCTGCCCATCCCACCCTCCAAGCTCTGCCCTTTGCCGCCTTTTCCTTTGGTTGTGGTTTCCATTCAGCTTAAGCTCATACATTAGTTATTCCTCTCATGACTTGGATCGATGTTCCAATACTTCTGGTGGGAGGGCAAAATAATAAAATCACTAAAATTCAACTCTCTTAAAACAACCATTAGCCCTTCATATGCTCGTCTTGTAGCTCAGTCAAAACCTATCATGTCTGCACTGCAGGTACCCCCGTGCTGCTGCCTCCTCACAGCCAACTCCAGCCTTCCCTGGGGAGTCCAGACATCCCATACGGGGTACAACAGAATGCCAGACAGATGGGAAGGGATCAAGAGCTAACAGAGCATCCATTGCTTTAAATATGGGGAACAGAAATGCAATGACAACTTCTCTACAACTCTGCAGGAGGATCTGAATGGAAAATGTGCATTCCCAGTCCCTGCTTATTTGAGGGGAGGATGGTTTGATAAGCAGCAAACACTCAGCATGTAGATATATTTAGATGTTTCAGGAGGTCACTGGATATCTCAGTAAGAAGCAAAACATCTCAGGGAGGAGCCCATGGGTGAGCACTGGGTCATACTCTGGGCTCAGGAAGGACAAGAGGAGCTCAGACTTACAAAATCAAAGCTGTGCTCTGAGGTAACACACGGAATAACATCACCTCATGGGTACAAAAAATGTCACAATGCTCTCAGCAACGTGTTTCTGTGAACAGCCCAAAAGGTCAAAGAGAAACCAAACAGAAGATGCCAGCAGTAGGGAGCTGGATAGAAGAACATGGCATCAATAATTGACCTGCACTGGATATGGCCTGGCAGGCACTTCCCTGTCCTCTGTCACAGGCTGAAAAGCAGCTTCCAGGGACTGTCATCATGAGTGATGCTGTGTCCACCATGCTCTGTTTCAATGCCACAGGCAGCATGATGGACCTGCAACCCCCAGCAGCCTTCTCTGCCTATGACGCCACGCAGCCCCTCCAGCATTCCTGGAATTCAGGGCCCAGAACAGCCAGGCTCCACCAGCCCAAGGGCTCTCCCAGAACTGCTCTGCTGTGCCTGCAGCCCTGTAACACCCTGCCTTCCCTCGGAGCAGAGCTCTTACCTCCAACCCCTCCTGCCAGGCACCGGGGGCTCCTCCTGCCTTCCTGGCTCCAGCAGCAACAGTGGGTGTGAGACACATGGAGTTATCCCCTCCCTGTCCCTCAGGCACAACACTGTGGCCAGCTGGCCAAGGCAGGGGATTGTCCCACTCCTTCTCGCTCTGCCCCCTCAGGTGAGACCCCACCTGCAGAGCTGCCTCCAGCCCTGGAGGCCCCAGCACCGGAGGGACATGGAGCTGCTGGAGCGAGTCCAGAGGAGGGCACAAAATGACCCAAGGGCTGGAGCCCCTGTGCTATGGAACGTGCTGAGAGAGCTGGGGGTGTTCAGCCTGGAGGACAGAAGGCTCTGGGGAGACCTTACTCTGGCCTTTCAATATATAAAGGGGGCTTATAAGAAAGACAAAAAGACTTGTTACCAGGACCTGGAGTGACAGGACAAGGGGTGATGGTTTTACATTGAAGGAGAGTAGATTCAGATTAGATTTAAGGAAGAAATTATTTACAATGAAGGTATTGAGACTCTGGCACAGGTTGCCCAGAGAAGCTGTGGCTGCCTCATCCCTGGAATTGTTCAAGGTCAGGTCAGAGTAGGCTTGGAGCAGCCTGGTCTAGTGAGCAGCAGGGCTGGACCAGGTAATCTTTGAAAGTCCCTTTCAATCCAAACCTATGGGTTCTATGGTTCTGTCAATGCTCCCTGTGCTGCAGGACACTATGAACCACCGTCCCCAGTGTGTGAGGCACCTCTCTGGGCTCACAGCCACTGCCCATAAGCATTTTGGCAATGGAAGATGGATTCCACAGCTGGCAGGTACCTTGCCACCAAGCAAATCAGAGTCACCTTGCAGGAAAACAAGGACCACCCTGTGACCAAGGACTGTCTCTTTAGTCCCATACCCCACGTGACAGACACTGGTGTGCAGGAACAGTGGCAGGTGGCCCTGCCCTGAGCGCTGCTGGGGACACATCACCACATCTAGAGGCTGCCACCAGGGACCAGCCAGCACAGGGCCACACCACATTATGGGGATGCTGGCCCTGCCAGTGCTGTGACCTCCCACACCACAGATCCACGGCACAGATCCACAGCAGAGCAGTTCCAAGCTGCAGACGAAGGACTCACTCTCCACACAGCACAGTGAAGGAGGGGACTGCACAGAAAACAACTGTTCTGGGCAGGGCCCAACTGCTCCAAGGGACTGGTGGGATGGGTGGCACCAGTGAGACAGAGCTGGTCATCTCAGGCACCCATGAGGGGCAGCCTTCTACTGAGCAGAGCACTGGGGACGTGGCCCTAGACCATGGTGGCACAGTTAGAGAGAAAGCAGGATAGACCAAAGTAAATCCCATCTAAATGGGAAGCAGGAAGTAGATGACATGGGAGCAACTAACACCAACTAAGGAAGAGTCACCATGTGAAACTCTGGGGACCTGGAGGAAGGGCTGCACACAAAGCCTGGCTCAGGCCAGGTGTCCTGCAGGAAAGGAAATGGCTGAGGTGAAGACCCACCCCTGGACTGTGCTGATGGGGTGAAGGGGCAGAGTATGGATGCATCAGAGAAGGGTACAGGCTGCCATGGGACTTCTCTCTAGTTCAGTGTTCACCTGGGCACCAGCATCTTGACTGAAAAATGAGCAGTGAGCAGCAGAGATCCTCACTGCCCTCCAAACTCCAGGTAAGCAAACACACGTGGTTCAGGTTATCCTCCCTCTCCTCCAAGACCCAGCTACACAAACACCTGCAGCTTGGGCTGTGACACAAGGACAGATGCACATAGGACTCCCTGTACCCCTGAGCTGCTTCATGTAGCTAAAGAGTAAAGTTGCATTTCTTAGAAGACCCAATTCTTGAAGCTCAGATCTGGGTTTTCACTGGTTACGTAATCAGGGAATTTTATCCCACATGCACCACAAATTCAAAACTGCCTCCACAGCAATAAAAAGTACACAACAAACTTCTTTTCTACTTAGGTCAATGCATCCCTAAACTAAAAGGAAGTAAAAGGTCACCAGGAGCAAAGAATGACCAGAAAGTGCCCTATTTTTGCAATACAAAAAGCAGAAAAATTCTACATGATACAAACTCTCCCTCTGCTCCAACCCAGGAACAGAGACATGTGACATGGAAGCTGCCAGCCTGCCACAAAGACTAACTTCTCATACTGAAACACGTGTAAAATGAAGTCCAGGGTGCTGCAGCAGCAATGGGAGCCATCCTTTGGACCATCAATAACTGGTTTGGGAAGTTCTTCTGTTCAGTGAGGAGAACATTGTCACTCACTTTTCACATTGCTGTATTTCTCGAGAATATTCGTACAGTGAAAAGCAAGTTGTTCTTCCTTCAGGGCTGTTCCCCCACATCTCCCCTCACCTGCTCACTGAGACCTCCAAACGTTTTTACTCCTGTGAGCCCCCTCCCTGACCGCCCTGCTGGGCTGGGCTGGCAGTTTGGACTCTGTAAGGTTGAATAAGAGCCTGAGCGCTCACCTGGCCAGGAGATGCTCACACCAGCTCTCCGTCTCCCAGAAAATCACAGAACTGTTCTGGTTGGAAGGGACCTTAAAGACCACCTTGTTCCAAACCTCTGCCATGGGCAGGGACACCTTCCACTAGCCCAAGTTGCTCCAGCCCCTGTCCAACCTGGCCTTGGACACTTCCAGGGATGGGGCAGCCACAGCTTCTCCGGGCAACCTGTGCCAGGGCCTCCCCACCCTCACAGGGAAGAATTTCTTCCTAATATCTAATCCAAACCTGCTCTCTGTCAGTTTGGAGTCATTCCTTCTTGCCCTGTCACTCCAGTGAACAGGCCCCCTCCAGCTTCCTTGTAGGCCCCTTCAGATCCTGGAAGGTGCTCTGAGGTGTCAGAGACTGAAATGGTTAATGGCTTAAACATTATTAAGATCACCAAAAGACTTTTGTCAAACTGCAAAGAAACAGCTGCTCATCCAGCAAAGCTCACCCCTCCCTGAATATGCCTACTGTGAAAAGACCTTCAGATGACATAAGTGGGTGCCATTGCCCAACTGTCCTGGGTGCAGAAGGGTGTGCACACCTGAAGCTACAAACTGGATTTCCAGATAAGGGAAGAGGTTGATAAGAAGCAAATTCTGCAAGGTGGGATAATCCTTCTTATCATGCCAATGTCCTCCCTTACATGATGACTCTGCTGTGAAAACCCCTCAGGGAGCATTGAAGACATTTCACACCTACCCTGGGCTATTTATCTCAGATTTTAGAGCATGATGGACCATAACTGATGCTAATGTAACAGGCAGGTGTAAGGTCTTAGAAGGTGCCAGAGACTCCTGACACGTCCCATGACACCATCCACTGTAAAACTCCCCAACTCAGGGGAGGTACAAGGCATTCCCACCTGAGCCTGAAGTGTATAATTACTCATGAAATCTTAGAATTTGGGGGGGATGCTTCCCCCACCCCCAACAGAGCAAGACTCACTTCAACTAACAGACATGGAAGCTGCAACTACCAAGTTTCATTGCTGGATCCAGCAGGTGATGACTATATATATCTTTCCACTTTTATCCTTTCTCTTCCTTTCCTTACACATTTCCTTAAGTGTTATTTTTATGCTTTAATATTGCTGTATTACTATAGATGACAACAACCAAAACAGCTACATACCTGTTTTCCTTTGAAACAAAACTGTTCTAAAATAAATCCTACATATATATATTTACAAACACTGATCATTCAGTGTCGTTTCAATCTTATCCACACCAAGGGATTTATTAACAAGAACCAGGGTTACCCTCCCCTTCTGGGGTGGGTCATAACATGAGGTCTCCACACAACCTTCTTTTTTCCAAGCTGAACAGCCCCAGTTGATGACACCAAAATCTTCTGCTGGCTGCTAGAGGTGAGGTAATTTCATGTGGAGCCTAATAAGCTTTGGGATCCCCTCCTGGGCACGTAGGACCTCACAGGTGACCTCAGTGCCTAAGAGCAGAGATGTGAGTCATTCACAGGAGTAACTGAGGCATCACAGTCACACTGTGCTGGATAAAAATCTTTTCTAAGGTCATACTCTCCAGCCCCAGGTGACCAAGGACAAAGCTATGGCACTGTGCTCTCTCTGTATGGCAGTGCCAGTTGCTCCAGGGGTCAGGCAGGATCCTGTGCCACAGCCTGCCCTGGTCACAGGAGGAGACCCAGCTCCTTGGCCAGGGAGTGACACAGTAGAACAAAGGACACATGGTGTGATGAGGGAAGAGCTGCCAGGGCAGTGGAGAACACAAGGTCTTCTGCCTCTGCTGGCTGGATCTGCCACTGCCCCCAGCTCCTGAGTCCCCCTCACCAAGACAGCAGCAGTGACTCGAGCTCTGTGTGCATCACTTCTGCACCTACAGGAGAGCAGAGTACTACTGTCAAAAAATACTTCAGCCAAAACATTCATCCCTGCTTGGATGCTGAATTCAGATGTTCCTTCCAAAATCCCCTCTGTTCTCTGAGTTCCTGTCCCTCCCCCTCACCCAGGCCAGCCACCAAGCTTGTGATTGACCAGAGATTATCAGCAGAGATCATATTTCTAGAGAATGGCCTTTCCTCCCCTCCTATTTCCTTTACATATTTACTGTGAGAGAATGTTTCATTGAAAAGCTTCTCCAGCGGCATTTTCCAGGTGGAGATGCCAGTTCACATGGGATCACCATCCCCTCCCAGCTGGCTTTCCTAACCCTGCCTGAATTCCTCGATCTCAACAGCAGCAAAGTGATGGACTGATGGTCATGGGACACTTACTAGGCACAGAAAGGTTGGAACATTATTGAAGGTAAACAGGTCCCGCTGGGTTTTTACAAATGTAGACCCTGAAACTGTGCAATGACCTTATTTGTCTTGTTAGAAAAGGTAAATGTGGCTGTAATAAAGCTGGACTAGTGCAGGGCATGGTCTGGACCCCAACTAACTCAAGCATCAATAATTTGCATCAGTAAATGCTTCACTGATAAGAGTTCAGAGTGCAACTGTTATGTGTTGAATGGGAAAGATTTATAGTGGGACCTCAAAGGTGGCCTTCCTCAGCCTACTGCTAATAATATCCATGAAAATATAAAATTAGCGTTGCTAAATTCTGCCTATTACAAAAACTATTGCTAGCATGGTACATAAGGGCTCCTGGAGAGAGAGCCCTTATGTGTGACTGGAGTGTTTGGGAAGCTGGGCTCTGGCTGGCTGCTGACTCACTGGAGTAGGCACAAAAGGCAGCACTCTGGGGTGACAGAGGCCCCGAGGGCAGAACAGGAGAGCAGGAAAACCTGAAGGAGCATCAAGGCTTCAGGTGTGTGGCTGGGGTGATGCTCTGGGAGCTGCTGCTCTTGTTACAGACACCACAGGTGAGACAAACATGGAGCTTGCACAGTTTCAGGGTCTACATTTGTAAAAGGATGTTGAAAATATGAGGGGATTATAGCCCAGCCATAAAACACAGACCAATCTGCCTTAAGGGAAATAAGCTGCTCAGTCCCTAATCTCCTCAAAGAAAAGCTCAAGAGGTGACTGCATCAGAGTCAGAAAGTACCTGCTGGGGAAAGGGGCTGTGGCAAAGACAGGGCTCCTTAACTCTGCAAACAGAGCAGAAAGCAGAGCTCACAGCCAGCCACTAGCACAGGACTTACTCGTACTAAACAGTATTAGAAGCAAAATTTATGACCAGGACAACCTCATGGGCACTGTGGCAAATTCTCCAGAAGTTGAAGAGGCACCTTTAATGCAAGACTTTGGAGATCTTCACTGTCTGGCATTATTTTGGAAGGCCAACGTCCAGCACCCCAGGGCTTGACACATCAACACCATCCCCACTGCTGCTGCCAAGAGCTGTGTTAAAGGGCTGTCAGGTGTTTCAGGCCCATCAAGGAACTTTCTCACAGAACCTCACCAAGGGCCCAGAGTTTTGGTAGGGATGCTCTGCAGGTCCTTGAAGTCGTTACTGAACCAAACACTGAACTGCCCAGTTATTTTTCCACAGCCATAAATCCTAACCAACAGGTCAGCTCTAAACACACACTGAAAGGAGTCCAGAAGGAAGCACAGCAAGGGAACTACTTCTCATCCTAGAGGATTCGGTGATGCAGCAGAGAAAGGGAACCAAGAAGGTGTCTACAGATGAAGTCACACATCCTAACCAGAAATCAAACGTAACATGCAGATGGCCATCAGCAAAGGTGAGTCATTGTGTGGCAAGGCCAGGCTGCAGTCACCACAGTGTGAGCCTCATCATCTGGTTCTTAAAGATCTCTTCTGTTCAACCAGAAGCTGTTAGTCTGGGTGCAGGATCAGGAGACTTCCCCTGCTGCATTCCAGTGCCTCTTTCTGGCCTCATCACCTGTGAAAGGCTGATCCTGAAAAGCACAGCCCTCACCCCCAGATCCAGTCCTGACTCCAATCCTTCCCATATTATGGGAAACAGGAGCTTTTGCATTCCATGAACACTGGAGTCCCTAGTCCCAAAGCAGGTGCTGTGCCCTGCTCCTGCCATGGCCCTGTGTCCTGCCTGCTCCACTGCTGAGGGCCAAACGGGCTCCAGGAGGGTGGGAGGACCTGCACACACACCTGCACACCTGGGACCTGCACAGCCCTTCACTCCCTCTCCCCATACCTGACCCTGCCCTAAGGTTCCTTGCCCATTCCTCTTGGCATCTCTGCTGCCCTGATGGTCCCGTTCTGCTGCCTGTGGCCTCCAACCACCCTTCTGGGAGCTGATCAGGGCTGTGGGGCCACCCCAGTACAGCCACCTGGGCAGAGCAAACCTGCAGCAGCCAGGAGCTACTTCCAGCTGAACATCCAATACCTCCCAAGGGCAACTATCTCCCAGACCTGACTTTCAGGCACTTCCCACTTAAATCCTAGTGGCCAAAACGCGTTTTTTTCCCCCACTTTTAGCACTCTGCTCCACAAACCTCACGTCCTGCCCACAGTACTGCTGGGCAAGCAGTCAGCTTACACAGGTGGCTACTGCCAGGCTTCCCCAGGTCAATACAAACTGCCTGTGCAGCCGAGCATCCAAACAGGCAAGGAGGGAAATCCCATCCTGCCGTGTACCTGGCGGGATGAGGGTGAAATGCCGAGGCACAGACCCAAGCTCAGCACTGCAGCAGGGCTGCTCAGCATGGGCTCTGCACCATGTGATGGCAGGGGCCACATCTGGAAAGGAGAAGTCTCACAGAGAGCAAACCAGATTTCTGCCAGTGGATGAGTGAGCAGAGGTCACGTTCTGAGCTGAAGGCACGTGGGTGACAGCGGCAGCACACGGGTGACAGCAGCGGGGACAGCTGCGCTCACAGCTCAGGCATCTCCCCAGCATTCCCTATGCCACAGGCAGGAAAGCCTGGATCCAGCCTGCCCTGCTCACAGTGGGGCAGGGCCACATGTCTCCCAGTCTCCTCCCAGATCTGTTTTCTCAGTCATAAAAAATTATGGCTGGGTTCCAAGTTTCAGAGGAAAGAGGAAAAAAAATGTCCAACATACAGTAATATTTAGGAACATCCAAGAGGATTTTAGTTGCATGAATTCAAACCCACAGCCTGCCTGTGCAGAAAAATGACTGACTGAGCCCGATGAAACCTGGGCATTGGGTCAGGAACGCAAAGCTGAAACAGGCTCTTGCTGTGGCTCCACTTGGGAAAAGGATCCAGAGAACTCCTGCATCCCTACAGCCTTTCCCTCCATGAGCACAGGGTGAGAGGGGACAGAGCTTCACTGTCACCTTCCTTGGGTAATTTTTTTTTTCTGTGCACAGCCTGATCCCTGCCCAAGCCATCCAAACACAGGGACACAGCCTCCAGCCGGCCTTGACACCGATGCCAGCAGTGACTGCCCACCTTCTCCAGGGGAGAGTGAGGAGCACGAAAACATCCTGAGCACAGACAGGGCTGTGCACGGGCCCCTGCTCCTGTACAGGCAGGGACACACAGACTGTGTTCACTGGGACATGGGTAATGCCCTGGCACCAAGAGGGCTGCTCTGTATCTGTGCACTGCACATCCCCTTTTCCACGGCCTCAGGGAGAGCACAGTGGGCAGCCCCTGGGAAGGGGGGAAGACACAGGGCAATGGCACCCAGGTGACCTGGGAAAAGGACCTGAGTTACCAAGGACACTGGTGACACCATCAAACTCTGCCCCTGGAGGTCCCAAAGGAGCGGGGCAGGGCAGGACATCGGTCCTCATGCTGGCTGGGTCCACCCCTGCTTAAACCAAGCACTTCCAGCCTCGCCCCTCTCCTCTCAGACACAGACACTGGGTTCACTGGAGTGTTCAGAAGGCAAAAAGCAGTAATGTCACAAAGGCCACCAGTGTCAGTGTGGCACACAGAGCCCACTCTCGTCAGCAGCACCCACACAGCCAGAGGCAAGGCAGGGACCACAGGGAGCAGCACACGGGGAGGACACGGGGCTGGCCAGGAGCAACCTCACCCCAACCTCACCTGGAGCAAAACCCCAGTGCTGGCACCAGCATGGGGCAAATTTGGGTGAAGAGGGCTCAGAATGGCCCAGGGGTTGCCCCAGGGGCCAGGGTCTGCCTGGGGACTCAATCCTGCCTTTGTGTCAGAGAACATAAGGTACCAACAGGCCTTTGCTCACCGTAACAATCGCAGGGGAACTGAAAGCCAAAAACAAAAGAACCTCCCCAGCACTGCAGCTCCAAGGCCAAGATGCTGCTCACTGGGAACAGCTCCAACACTTTTGGTTCAAACCCATGGCACTTGTTTGGCAGCAGGACATGGCTCCTGCTGCCTCATCAGGCTGCTCACAGCCAGACTGGCCAAAATCCAGTGTTATTGTTACCAACACTCTTTGGGGACCAGCCCCAGTGAACAAGGTGTTACAGGTTCTTTCAGGGGGCAAGTGCTCATGCTGCAGGAATTACTGCAAGTGTTATGGGGTTGCAAAACAAGACACTCTCATCAGGAAGAAGCATCCAGCAGCCCTTAACAGAGCCTCCCTGGCTGAACACAGCTACTGCTCTTGGCCTACTTTACACTGAAAAAATTACTATTTTCCTTTTGAGAGAAGTGTGGTGGCTTGACTCCTTCCCAGGTATATCCAGCTTTGATCACAGCAATCCTACAGACATCAGCCTCTCCTGGCTTGGAGAAAGAGCTGGCAAATGTGCCTGCACACTGGGGACATCTCCCTGTTTCCCAGGCTTCCCAGTACATGGAAATGCTCATGTACTTGGAAAGGAGTCACTGAGGCCAGAGAGCAGCAGGGAAGAGGCCAGTCATCTCCCACACTGCTTGCCAGCTGCTGGCTGTCCCACAAACCCTGTGCCATGCCAAGGTCTGAAAAACACAAACTGAACTGGAACACTTTTGCTCATTTAAAAGTCCACTCAAGTCTGGAGCTGGTGATGGAGCTGCACAAAGAGCAGAGTGCACACGGACAGACAGACGGCAGAAAGGAAAACCAAGGGGCTATAGAAGCACTCACCCACCCATAGCCCAAGGGAAAGGAAGCAGACTGACACACCAGGAACTGTCATGGTGTAACTACACCAACTGCCTGAGCAGAGCCAACCACCTCCCCGTGGCTCTAAGAAAAGGGGGGAACATTAATTCCTGAAATTATCACCCACTGAACTCGGGAGGGGAAAAGGTGACAGCAATTTTTCAAGAGCTCTATCTGCAGATATGACACACACCTGAGAGTGAAGGGGCAAGGCAGGGACAGCCTGAACCCCACAAAGCCATGCTGTCCAAGTGCCTGCAGTGTGGGATGCAAAAGCAGCCTCGGGTCAGATAGTTCACACTGCTCTGGCTCCCACCCCTCCTGGCCACTCCTCTTTGCTGCTGCCCTCAGCATCCCACACCTCACCAACACACCAAACTGGGCAGCTCTGACCCAGCCTCTTCCCTGCAAGGAGCTCCACAGACTCCCCAAGAGTGTTGAGAGCAGAGACATGGTTCTGGCCCCTCTCCAGCCTCACAAGGTCTTTATTTAACAAACTGCCCTCTTTCACCACGTTTTGTGGGTCTGGTGCTTGCACAGACTTTGCTGTACTATGGCATCAGTCTCCAAGAACAGATCTCACCTGTACTATCCTGTTCAGCTCAATGAGTTTCTACCTCTGCTAGGAGGGCAGTGAGAGGAAAAGGTCAAATGCTCCGAAATCCAGACTCTGCACTTACACAGATCAGTCAGGGCAGACAGGTTTGCCTTGGACATCACAATCAGATAAAACCCATCTGAGAGCTGTGACCTGGGCCAGATGGGCACTGTACCTTAAAAGAGAGATATTTTCCTTTTTTCTCCTTGGTGGTAGATCAAGGGAGTTCGTAAGACAGTATTTTTCAGCATACAGAATACAGCATACATAAATAAGTAACAAAAGTTAAATACAGGCACTGAAATCAAAGTTACACAGACAGCAGCAGGCACACAGCTCCCTGCACAAGGTACCCTCAGCTCACATGAGAGCAGAGATGCATTTTCAAAGCAGCCTGAAGCACAGAAGAAGTGTTTAAAAGCCTCAGAGAGCTTCCAAATTCACCACCACAGCTTGTCTCCCTCAGAGGGGAGGGCAGCAAACAGGCAGGACAGACTCTCAGGAGCCACGACTCAGCCCCAGCAATTTCCACGGAGCTGCCCTACTCCTGCCGCTCTCCAGAATCACATTCCCCTGGAATTAAGTTCTGGCACACTTTGGAATTAAAGAGGTTTGCAATAATCACTATAATTCTGCTCTGCAATAACTCCTGTGACATAATCTTACCAGAATAAATGGATTTCTTGAAGACCAAGACAAACCTGCACTCCAACGGCACTGCTCCCCCCGAGTGCTGGGTTTTTTTTGGAGCTGCTGGAAGGCACAGAGCTCCTCTCCACTCCAGCACCACAGCCCTGGCAGCAGCAGAGGAACCCAGCAAAAAATGGGAATGCGGTCACTTTGCCACAGCCTGGACGCCCCTGCTGACACTGCCAGCAGCAGCGCCCCATCCAGAGCTCGGTTCTGTCTGGGAAAGGGGTAATCCCATGGGAAACAGGCTGATGACAGGCAGGGCCACACTGAGCCAGGCCACAGGAGGGGGGTGAGGTCCTGCAGATCCCACAGATACAGCAGCTGATCCCACTCACCGCCATGTACGGCCGGCACCCCGCATCCCGCGTTTTGGCAATGGAGTCCACGAGCTGTCCACTAATGCCAAAGTCACAGAGTTTAATATTCCCATTTCTGTCCAGAAGAATATTGGAAGGTTTGATGTCTGCAGGGGAAAGAAATTTAAAGCAGTAAGTCATGGCTGGAGGTTTCGATTTCAGGAGCAGCAGCTGCAGAGGGTCGAGGCCCGCACCCCGTGTGCTGGATGTGCTCGCTGGGGATCCTGAGCAGGAGCACGAGGAGATGGAGCATGAGGAGATGGAGGCACTCCCAGAGATGCCTCGTGCCTGGGGGCAGAGGCAGATGCCCATGCCCAACCACCCTGAAATCACACTTACACAGAAAAAGCAAAGGCTGAAGGGGCAACAGAACAGGCACTGGAGACACCTGTGCAAAAGCTGCACTCAGACTTGTGGCAGTGCATGTGCTACTCACACTTCGACTGAAGCAAAAGCCGTTTACAATTCTTGCAATTATTTTCATAGACAAGAAGAAAAGACGTGAACTCACCTCTGTGAATGATTTTCAAGTTTTCTTTTAAGTGGTTTAGTGCTTTCACAGTCTAGGAAAGAAAAACAGATGAAAAATTAGCAGATGCCCTAAGAGCCTTGGGATTATTAAATTTTTGGAGCTCCAAGAAGAGGAAAAAAACATTCAGTATGTTGAGATATCACTCCTGTAATATGCCATGTAATAAAAGCATTTTTCTCTGAACTTCTCCTGCAAAGAGATAGTGATATAAGAGAGGGGATGTGCTTAAGTGTACACACATCCCCCGTGACCTGGAAAGATCCCACTCTGGGAGAGGGGAGCAAGGGGTGAAGTCAAAACAATCTCTGATATTAATTATCCTGAGCAGTAACTTATTTTAAGCCCTATGCTGTATTTTTTTCAGTAGGTAACAACTGTTCCCATTCCTCGACTTTTTATTGGGCCAGGCCTTGAAAACATCAGCCAGGTTCTCCACTTGCTGAAGAGTCTCCTGTGCTTTTGGGAGTCTTTGCATGAGGCTGCCAGAGTCTTCTCTGGACTGGAGGGGCCCAGCATCCCCTGCAGAAACCCAGTGGACCTGACAGATTTTTACAGGCAGCAGCAGGACAGAGATTTCAGGATACCCTTCAAAACCACAGACCCAAACCACACATTTATTTTGCAGGGCCAGACCTTGCCCTTGTGTTCAGCCAACCAAGAGTTCATTTTGGCACAGCCAAGGGGAATTTTACAGGGATTCTTAAAGGAAGAAAGGGGGCTCTGTGTAGCAAGGCTGCACCCAGATACCCTGGATGGGATTCCTCTCCCTTCACACCTCAGCCCCCACACAGAGGCACCAATTTCTCCCCAGTGCCTCAAGTGTGAAGGTGGGAAACTCACTGAGACCAGAGCCTGGTGGGGTTCACCTGTCCTGGGTAAAAATGCCCAACTCCTTGTTCCCTGTACAAACAAGGAAAAGGGAGACAACTCATCTTTTTTAGGTACCTTCCTTGGGATGAGACAGCTTCCAACAATGCTTCCCCCTGTGCACACGAAGCAATCCCTGCACAGGGAGGGTGGTGTCTGTGCTGCTGGTGCTGACATTTAAGCAGACAGAGCAGGAAGCTGGTCCTGGGGTCTCTTTATGAACTCATTACTGACCCCAGAACCTGCTTTTCCACCATGCAGTATGCTGTGGAAAAGTCACAAGCACCCTCAAGGACCATTCACAGCATGGTGCAAAAAGCAGCAGCAGTTCTGCTGCACAAACCAACCAGATCTTCACATGGAGTGACAGATCTGAACTTTTCACATTAGCTTCAACAAAAAGGTTTAACAAAATACTCACAGCTAAAGTGATTTTGCCTAGGATTTCTTCTGGAATAACATCATCTAATACACTATATACATATTTGTAAAACTTATCAAACGAGGTAGACATGAGCTCCATACAGATCCAACAGTCACCCTGGAAAGAGAAAAGAATCTGTGTTACTGCTGAGACAAAAATGAGAAATACAAATCCAAATCCAGAGAGCATATGGAGATCCCTTGAATCCAATGAAACACATTGCATCTGTGCATTCCACAGGAAGGATGGAATTCAGCTTGATTAATTTTAGCAAAGAAAGACTTGCTCCATCCACAGCAGAGGCCCACCTCACACCTGACATTACAGTTTAGATGCCTAAACCTGACTGAATCTCGCACACTGTTTGGCTCTCCAGAAGGCTGCAGGCACAGGGAAACACCAGCAGGCACAGTAAGACTAAAACAAAATCCCTTCAGTTTATGGCTGTCCTGCAGAGGACAGAAGACATTTCACACAACATTCAGAGATACCGTCTAAGCAAGAGAAAATGAAAATAAACCTAAGCGTGGGGGGAGATCGTGGATTTGCATCTTACAGCTAAACAATTACAGTGCAGAAAATTGTAAAATATACCAGAATATGTGTTCAACCAAACCAAGCTGAACTGCCACAGGAGAATAACATGTTCTTTCATCAAACTCTCCTGAGATCTGTAAATTGAACTGCTCACAATGGATTTGCTGGGGATGACAAAGGGATTCCCACAGCACACTTTAGTGTGTGTCTGCCCTATGGTAGACAGAGAGAGAGTTTAGCCTTGCACTGATCTATTTCCATTTTTTGGAACATTTTAGCCCCATTGAGGAGGACAGGAGGCTTTCCATGAGCTATTTCTGTAGACTCTCATGCACTTGAGGCAACTCTTCATTGCAGAAATACTAAACCACTAGACCCAGACCTGCCCTCACCAGAAATGACATCCTCACACCTATCTCCTACAGACTGTACCACAGTGAGTGCCCAAACTGCATCAGCTATCAAAAGCTACGTGCAGAACAGTCTGGGTGTGTCATCCTGGCTGAACACCACCCCCAAGCCCTCTGTGAGGAGCAGCAGGTTTGTGCAGGCACTGCTGCCCAGGGCTGAGGGGCAGCCCCAGGCACGGGATAATGTTCTGCTTAGGACAAGCTGCACACTCCTGTGATACAAGAAGTAACAAATAGAGGAGAAATTCCCCAAGTTATTATCCTACAGAAGGCAGATTTTTCCTGACCAAAGCAAACACAAACGAACTCAACTCTACGTTAATACATGGAAATAAAATTAGGAAAAACCCCTAGGGTATGGGCATGCTGAAGGAATGGCAGGGGCCCCTGCTCCATCCTACACACCCAAACCACTTCTCCTCAATCTCTCCATCGCAGGAGTGTCAGGAGCAATTCTCCAATTAAATTTGTCTGGTGGAAAACCTTGTAGAGCTGTAGAGGTTTTAAGGCCAAAAAAGGCTTTTCTGCCACTTGGAATGACCTCCTGTGAAACACAAGCAAGGAACTGCATCTACCAAGTTGCCTCCAGCCCAAAGATCTGGGTTGGGGGAACAGAAGAGGCCAGCAAAGGTGTTGCCAAACACCATATGCTGGGATGGGCAGAGGCAGTGGTGCCTCTCAGCTTGGCCTTGGGCTGCTCACACATGAGCAAGGCTCTTCTCAGCTACACAAACAGCAAACTGCCAGGAAGCTCCACGTGCCACCAACATTGCAGGTGCTGCTGCTCCAGTGACAGCAAATCCCCCACTGTCTCCTGCCAAAGGAGGGATGTTGACTCCAAAGGAGGGATGCTGACTCCAAAGGACAGCCTCTCCCTTCTGAGAAGAGGGTATCTGCTTTCCTAGGAAGGGCTGAGCCACTGGTGGGCTGGCTGGAGAAGAAGACTGTGGGTATAGAGCCCTGGGCAGCTCCATTTTACACAGCTCTTTTGGCACCAGGCCTTTCAAATTAGCACAAGGCAGAGCAGGAGCTGATGTCACCCACCCAAGGGAAATGGCTGCTACAAGCCTGAGCCCAGAAAACACTCATTTCACCCAAAAGAAAGCAAAAGGGACTCATGGAATAGGTGCTGTGCCAGACATGGAAGCAGAGAGATCACAGTGAAAGAGGCAAGAGCAGTGCAGCAGGAAAAGGGCAGGACCAGCACTTCAGAACACCTGGAGAAAGGTGAACTCGGGCTGCTGGATACCAAAAGATCAGCTGGGGGTGAATTCGGCTAAGGAACCGTTCAAGTTAAACTGCAGAAGGGAAATGGGGCAACACATGTAGAAAATTTCTCTTTTCAGCACCAACAGCAAAGGCAAAGTGCAGCTGAGGCACTTCCATACGATGAAGAGTGGCTCAAAGCAGGCAACTGCAGAACTCCAGTGCTAGCGATGGGCACAAATCAAGACTGGAAGCCCAACAGAGCCTTACAAACCCTCTGCAGGGAGAGCAGACATGAACTGGCTCTACAGGCCACAGGATCATTCAAACACTGCTTCTGTTTTGACCAGCTTTATATAAAAAATGGGATAGGGCTGTATTCCTGGGTTATTGTACTGAGACTGTGGGGACTGGACTGGTTGTAGTGCCAGAACAACACTGACCACCTGCAGCCTCGTATCTGTGTTCAACTGCACCAATATTGTGAGTGGCTTCAGTTGCCCAGGTTACAACAGCTGGCGTTTGGACAGCAAAACAAACCAAGTGGAGCAGCAGGCAGCCTGAGCAGAGCCAGTATCGTAACAAAAGCTCCACGTGTACTCTGTGCATCTGTGGGGTTGGGATGGGTGTGGCACTGAAACCTCATATAAGTACAATAAATTGCTATGCAGTGTTGATTTTTAAGCATAAAAACCCCTGTATATGATCAAAAGCACCAAAGGAAAGATCTGGTTTACTTGTCTCCTAAGGCATGTGCCATACAGAAATCCTGGACGTGGGCATTTATTGATCTGGTAATATAAAAACCTACCTGACCAACATGAATTCATGTTAGCAAGATCAATGGAAAAAGATAACAGATCTTTTCCATTATGCAGCTCTGTTAAGGCTGGTGGCAAGATTCAAAACTCTACAGGTTAACTCTTCCTGGACTTGGAAAGTCTTACCTGTTGGCAAACTGGTGAATTTTTATGGGAAGAAAAAGGCAGGTTGGCAGGGATGGCAGAGAACTGGGCACCCAGCCCCCTTCCTGATCAAATACCAGGAAGTGATGATGTCCATGGGCAAGTCCTGCTCCATTGTGAACTGTGAGAACAAACCCATCCTAATCAACGTTTCTCTTTAATTTTTGCTCTTAGGTCAGGGTGATTTCCAATTATAAAATTACAGAAGAAGCATTTTCATTTTAATTTTCTCTTCCTGCTAGAGCTATTCTTCCAAAGAACGCATTTTAGCCCTTATCGGGTACGAAATCACCAGATGCTAATACAACTTGTAGCATTCCAAAAAGTGTCCAGGAAACACCCTGTGCATTTAATTCAAAATATCCCCACCCAGGACAGACACAAAAGCTGCTTCACCAGCAGTGGGGATGCTTCAGCGTCTCAGTGCAGAGCCCCAAGTTTCCAGCCAACACCAGAGATGTCACTGGAGTGGATCCAGGGGTCCAGGAGGACACTGAGTTGAACATGAGCCAACGATGTGTCCTTGCTGTGCAGAAGGATCACTGCACCCTGGGCTGCATCAGGCGAAGCATCACCAGCAGGTTGAGGGGGGAGATCCTTTCTCTTGATCTGGCACTGGTGAGGCCACACCTGGAGTGCTGTGACCAGTGCTGGGCTCCCCACTAAAGAGTCTCCAACAAAGGGCCACTAAGATGACTGAGTGAAAGGAGAATTTCTCCCATGAGGAGAGTTGACACTGTTCAGCCTGGAGAAGGTTTAGGGAAATCTCATCCATGTCTCAGGTCCTTACAGGACCTGAGGGGAAGTTGCACAGAGGATGGAGCCAGGCTCTGCTCAGTGGTGCCCAGCAATACTACCAGGCCACAACCTGCCCCACCCACCACTCTGTGATACAAACACTGAAGGTTTATGGCATCCACACACTGCAGGGAGCAGCCAACTCTTCATGCAAGCTCCACCTGCACTAGTGAGAGAAACAGAAGAACGTCACCACCACCAGACATCCTTCTGTGTCACACAGGACAATTTTCCTGTGGACCAGGGACTGGCCACAGGGACAGATGCATTGAGTAATGGCAACAGAGCCAAGGATGTCCACAGAAACAGGGTGTTGTGCATCAACAGCAAAGAGATCAAACTGAGCAAGGCTATGTCCACAATTCACAGCAGCACCAGCGCTGTGCTACCAACACACCAATCCCAACTCTTCTCTCCTGCCAGCAGAAGTTCCCCACAGGTTGATTTATGGATTCTCAGGCACTTTTGCAACTTGCAATGAATTTTTCATCAAATAATTTTATCAAGAATTGAACTTGTTGGTTTAAACTTGGCTCGGCTCCACTTGCACTCTGCAGGAGTCACTCCTGAGATTCCAAGTCAGACAAGGCTCCTTTTCTCTCCCCCTCTTAAGAAAAGCAACAGGAACAGGTACTTTGAAGAGCCACTAGTGTGGTCACAGTAACTACTCAAACATTGCCAGCCTTACAGGTACTGTCTCAAACCAGAGTAGCTGTAAAGCTTTTGAAAGACATGCAAGAAAAGAAGACTGTTTTTTTCCCTCAGACCTAAAAACCCTCTAAACAGCAACACTCGGAACCAAAGTCTCGGGGCTCCCAGCGCAGCATTACAGGCTCAGCACAAAGCTCATCTCTTCTCACTAGAAGAGACTCAAGTGAAATGTTTGTAGAACCCCCAGTAATGATCTTTTTTTCTTCCCCCACCAAGCAAGTGCAGGCTTGAGAGGAAACACACGGACACAAGCAGCCAGATCTTCTTCCCTGAGCATTGCTGCTGGCTGATGGGGATGCTCTGTGTGCACTGCCAGGAGTCCAGCATGGAAAAACCTCGTGGGACCAGTGTGAACCTCACAAAGTTCAACAAGGAAAAGTACAAGATCCTGCACATGGGTCAGGGCAGTTAGCAGTATAAATGATGAAGGGATTGAGAGCAGCCCTGAGGAGAAGGGCTGGGAGATACTGGTGGATGAAGAATTGGACATCAGCTGGTAACATGTATTTGCAGCCCAGAGCGCCAATGGTGTCCTGGGCACAGTGCACTGAAGCCCCCTGACTCCATGCAAAGGAGTCTTCTACTTTTTCAGCTTTGTTCCTGTTTGATTAAAAAGGCAACTTAATCTCATCTAGTGGGTGCCAATGAACTCAAGTGAAGTCCCATACTCGGCAATCAACTTGCAGTTTTTGCATTGTTACCTATTACATCACACACACAAACACAGAAAAACAGAACTGTCCCTTCTGACTGGAGAACAAGCAGCAAATGATACAGGTTCAGGTGCTGCCTGCCGAGGGACAAACAAGACCCAGAGAAGACTTTCCCTATCACAAACTATGAAACAAGCAGGACAAAATACAATTAGAGGGAGAAATATTTGTGAAGTATTTTCTGCCTTTCCAAATCACAGAGGTACTCACAAAGGCTGCCACAGGAACTTGTATTCACAGCTGTTTTCCTGACCCTGGAAAGTTGGCCCTGAGTCAGCAGTGCCCTGGCAGCCAGGGGGGCCAACCCTGTCCTGGGGGCATCAGGGAGGGGATTGTCCTGCTCTGCTCTGCCCTGGGGCGGCCTCACCTCAACATTGGGGCAGTTTGGGGGGACACAATGGAAGGAAGGGATTGAGCCATTAGAGAGTGTCCAAAGGAGGGAAGGAGGATGGGGAAGGGCCTTGATTTCAAGCCGTGGGAGGACATTGAGGGCACTTGGTGTGTTCAGCTGGAGGAGACTGAGGGGAGACCTCAGTGCAGTTCCACCTTCCTGGGCAGGGGCAGAGGAGGGGCAGGGACTGAGCTCTGCTCTGGGGGGACCAGGGACAGCAGCCAGGGAATGGCTGGAGCTGTGTCAGGGCAGGGTCAGGTTGGATCTCAGCCAAAGGTTCTTCCCCCAGAGGCTGGTTGGGCACTGCCCAGGCTCCCCAGGGCAGTGGGCACAGCCCCAAGGCTGCCAGAGCTCCAGGAGGGTTTGGCTGATCCTCTGGGGCACAGGGGGTGACTCTTGGGGATGGGCCTTTGCAGGGCCAGGAGTTGGACTCAGTGATCCTTGTGGGTCCCTTCCAGCCCAGCATATTCTGTGATTCTGAAACTGCAGGCTGGGACACTTGTCTGCCTACACAGTAAGGCCTTGCATAGTTTTGTCCAATTTGGCTTAGTATTCCCAAACTGTCAGGATTCAAGAGCTTAGTTCTGCCTCTCCATATGAACCACTCACTGTTGTGGAAGGGTCCATCCCAGCTGCTTCTCCTAGAACAGATCGAATCCTGCCAACCATCCAACTGCACGAGCTGCCTGCTCAGTGGGTAAGCTCCTCCAAATGGAAGTCCTTCATCTTCTAGGAGCAGGTAAAAGATTTGTCATCTGTAGCTCCATCCATACCCAGAGAATTTGAATCCTGGCTCAGAGCAGCTAATCCCAAAAGGATCTGCCTTTTGGAACTTATTTCCTTACTTTTCACCTTGATATGCTGGAACATTGTTTTACATGGTTTGCTGAGGACTTCTTGAGAAAGTGTCAGTCTTTTGCAATGTCTCCTGAGCTCCTACACTCCAGGGGATGGTGCAGCACTGACCTGGATCATTCGCAGTTATTTGAGACAGATCTGATAAGCAGAGTGGGGAAGGGGTGAGACAGATCCAAACATCCTGGCGAAATTCCTTTTTTCCCTTTCTGTGCTTCTCTGCTGTCCTACTTTCCAAACATTAAGATTCTAATTAATATTGGAATATTTAATTAACATGACAAGATAAAAAACCTTATCCAAGCTTACCAGCTCACCTGTGTACCTCTGAGGTACATGACTTGGAACATCACATGGGCAGGAAGGGATTGAGGAGAGGGGAAGGCTGCTTTCACCTCCAAAGCAAACACCACTTGTGCTGAAGGGGGGAAAAGGGGATTCCACTCCAGGAAGAGCAACCTCAGTGAAACCTCTCCCAGACAGAGCATGCAAGGAGTTGGCTGCAGGAGGACAGGATTTTTGGACAAGACAAAGAGTGCAGCCAGGCTGACATCTGGGTGTTGATAGAGGTACATTTTTATATTATTTATGTATTTACACTTACGTTCTGGGATGTGCCCAGAGCTGCAGGGAGGTGACAGGCTTGCAGAGTTTCTGAACATGCTGCTCATCAGCATCTGGCAAGACACTCTTGCCCACAGACCTTTCCTCACACCAGCTGACAGCCTTGTCATTGATATCTCAGCAAAGCTGGAAGTTTCCAGCCAAGCTGAGGCTCCACATTTGGCAGGAGTTTCTACTGTGTGAACATGGACAATGCACACTGGCCCCAAATGGCTCAGTGGTCAAACAGATGAGAAAAAGCAGAGCATGGGAAAAGGAAGGATTATCATCCTTATTTTAGGGACTGAGATTTAAAGCCAGAGGAGTGACCTGGCAAAATTACAGAGGCAGACTCTCTAGAAGTGGGAATTGAATATTCAGCCCCAGTTTTGGGCTTTAGCTACAACACTGGCCTTCCCTCTAACAGTTCCCCAGTAAAGTCCCACAAGACTCCACACAGGCTGCTATGCCTGATAACCCCCAAAGACTACCAGCAGCCATTGTGTCTTTATTTTCCTTCTTCCCTTGAGCACAGGTATTGGGTTTGTGCTGAAGTGGTGGAAAACAGGCAAGAGTTCCATGTCTATCCTCCTATACTGCTGCAGCTTCAACACTGGAGGAATTACAGGAGTAGGGATAATCCAAGCCCACAGGAGAGCTGCAGGAGGAAGGAGAAGAACAGTCAGGTTTGGACACTAATCTTCTCCAAAACTCCTGTTCTTGCAAAGGGACCAAACTGCTCAGCAATGATCAATAGCTCTTCTCCTACCTGGACTGAACAGACTTGGCTCAGCCTGATGTCTGACCTCCAACCACAGCATGACACTGGCCAGGCTGCATGGAAAAGACCAGCTTTCCAACTGCTTTTACTGGTCATTCAAAGCTCAAGAGCAATGGGAGCACTCAAAACAGCAGGATGAAAATTCAAAACCATTCAACAAAGAGGAGGAGCTGGAAGCCATTGCACAGCAAGAAAACTATGACATAACTGCCCTCATGGAGGCATGGTGGGATGACTGGCACAGCTGGAGTGCTGCAATGAATGGCTGCAAACTCTTCACAAGGGAGAGGCAGGGAAGGAGAGGCGCTGGGGTGGCCCCATGAGGAGCCTGGAGCAGAATGGTGGCCACGACAGGGTTGAGTGTGTGTGAGTGAGGAACAGGGGGAAGGCCAACAAAGCAGATTATCCTGGTGGAAGTCTGTCATAGATCACCCAACCAGGATGAAGAGACAGACATAATATTCCATAAGCAGCTGGGAGAAGTTTTGCAATTGCTGGTTCTTGCTCTCATTGGGGGACTTCAACTTACCAGATGTCCACTGGTACAACAACGCAGCAGAGAGGAGACAGTCCAGGAAGTTCCTGCAGTGTGTGGCAGAGAACTTCCCTGGTGAGGGAGCCAACCAGGGAGTGCCCCACTGGACCTGCTGTTTTGTGAGCAGCTTTGTCAGAGACGTTGAGGGGCTGGAGGGTGTTCAGGGAAGGGAACGGAGCTGGGAAGGGGCTGGAGCAGCAGGAGCAGCTGAGGGAGCTGGGGGGGCTCAGCCTGGAGAAAAGGAGGCTCAGTGGGGACCTTCTCGCTCTCTCCAGCTCCCTGACAGGAGAGTGGAGCCAGGTGGGGGTCGGGCTCTGCTCCCAGGGAATAAGTAACAGGATGAGAGGAAACAGCCTCAAGGTGTGCCACAGCAGGTCAGGTTGGATATCAGGGAAAATTTCTTCACCAAAAGCGTTATCGAGCATTGCAATGAGCTGCCCAGGGCAGTGGTAGAGTCACCATCTCTGGAGGCATTTAAAAGATATGTAGATGTAACACTTGAGGACATGGCAGTGTTAGGTTTACTGACTGGACTCAGTGATATTAGAGGTTTTATTCCGACCTAAACAATTCCACAATTCTAACTGAGGTGATGGACAGTCAAACAAGGGGTTGATAAACAAGGGAAGTGACTCTGAGGGAGAACCATGGATGCAAAATGTACATGTATTCAAGGGGAAACTGAACACTTTCATAGAAAAGAAATCCAGTAAGAGTCACTAAGCACACAGATGGCACATGTTGATCAAAGAGACACTCAGCTGCATATGACTGGAGGCTGAGGTGAAGTATCACACAAGCTTCTGCAAGCAAATCCTGTGGGCCACTGCCAGAGACAGAACACTCAACCAGGATTTTGGTCTGACCCAGCACATCTGCCCTTGTTTCCTTACATGTCTCTAGGTACAAAAGGCTTCGAGGCAGCTGTGTGTCCACTGGGAGTGTCTGACACAGCCTGGACATGTACAAACATCCGTCAGGGAACAGGGGCCGTGAGTACCATCACAGCAACCACAACACCAACAGGGGTGCAGGGCCTCCCCATGGTCCCATCTCACAGCCACCAACACAAACCACAGCTGTGTCCAAGTGCTGTGCCCCAGAGCCCAACCCAGCAGCACACACTGCATAGGGGAGCCACAGACCTGGAGTCATCCAGAGAGACAAAAAGCAGGAAAGGAGAGACTGGAATACATAGAGACACAAAACAACACGTGGGAACAGCATGTGTGTGCTCTGCAGCACCCAGACATCTGAGTCTCCTGGGTAAATACCCTCGAGTAAAAGTGGAGAGCCAAGACACCTAATACAAATCAACTTTCTCCTCCTTAGCACAGGTTGGAAACTGCAAAGAAAAAAAAAAAAGGTAAAACCCAAAGTGTGCTACAAACAAAGCAAGTTGGGGGGTGCCCACCTCTCTGAAGAGCGCGCCATAGAACTGAACAATGTACGGGCAGTCACTGCTTCGCATCACTACATCAAGGTCCATCAGTAGCTGCTTCTGTTCTTTTTCATCCACTGTCGACCGAATTCTCTGAAAGAGGAAGAGTGGCAGAGACTTTATCACTTACATGCCATTACTGTGTCCTCATCCCTGCTGATGGAGACACGTGCCAGGGACCCCAGCCCCAAGTGGAGCAGGCAATCCCCCAGGCATGCTCAAACACACTTCAGAGAATTAAGCTGTGTCCTCAAATAAGAAATATAAGTGAATAATGCTGTTTAATAGGACTATAAACCCCTCAGTCCTTGCATGAGCATCAACATTTTCAGATGAAATGTCAGAAGGAAATTAGAGCTGAGATTTCAGCAAAATACCACAGCCAGGCTTTCATTTCAAAACTAAGTCCCACACAGTTCTTAGCTACGTTGGATGGGCCTTGAAGGCTGGTTTGAAATTTAACCAAGGAACACTATGTTTAAAATTTCTAAGCACAGAAGCCAAAAAGGCTCCTTCCACAGCCTCCACCATGGCTGGCACAGGGAGAAGGGACTGTCATGTAACCCAAGGAACACACTGCTCTGGTAATGCTAATGGTGGGCAGCAGTCCTGGAAGCTCTTCTCATCAAACTAACAATTCTTTACTTAGTACTGGCCTAGGGAACATTAACACTATATAAAAGATACTTTATATATATACCCTGTGTATATATATATGTGTGTGTGTATACAAACACTATATATATACACTATCTATAAAGAGAAGTCTCATTTGGGCTTGAAAGAACAATGCACATTTGAAAATAGAAAACTGTACATGTTCAAACATGAATCTGGTTAAACGAAGGATGGAGAAGACCATTAACAGTTTTTCATGTGATTTTACAGATATATTTAACATCTTGCACTAATTAATGTATTCTCTGAATCATAGGTGAGGAAATCGTGATCCTGAAGCTGTGACTCATGTTGAAAGACCATTAAAAAAAAACCACTTGGCAACAAGTTTAAAGCAAGAGAAGTAGCCTGGACCCTCCTCGAGGACAAAAACTACGTGGCTATCCAAGAAAGAAAAATTATGCAAGGTCGTGGAAAAAATCTGCAAGATACCAGCACCCATTTCACTGACGCTATGGCCCCATGGGCCACTGCTGGTGGCATCAGGACCACACACAGCCAGCACAAGGCCAGGTGTATGAAGGTACTTTCAAGGTTGACCATTCATATAGAACCATATGTGAAACAGTGCATGATTATGTACTTTAGGACTATTTCGTGATGGTCCACACAAAATGAGGACAGTATCAACACTAATTTTCCTTACCTTTGCTGTTTCGTGATGTTTTGGTATTTTACCACTCATTTTTACCATTCTAGTAGTTCTAGTTTGGCCTAGACCAGTAATTGCTATGTTTGGATTGCCCTTTTCCCACCCCATTAATTCTAGAGTTCTTGGGGAAGCTGTCAGGATACCTGCCCAGCACACACAGTCCATCACATCCACACCCCACAGTGCCGTGTGTGGGTGGGACTCTGTGGTCACCAACAGAGCAAGAACAAGAGCAACGGGCCAGGAATGGAACTGAAAAGCTTCACCTTTAGGTCACTGGTTCAGGTGTGGTTCACACGAGTTCAGAGTCACTGAGGAAAGCCGGAGCAGTCTGACTGTGTCCTTGCCATGTGCCCTCAGCACACAAAGCTCTGGGACACCCCGCGCTCGGGAGGCTGAGCAGACTGAACGTCCCTGTCCAGGTGACAAACCAGCAGCACTGCGTGAAATGAAAATGCCACTGCTCTGACCTCCACAGAAGACGATGGATGCCAAAGCTGGTGTGGGGAGACCTATGA
The DNA here is from genome assembly GCF_003984885.1 of Neopelma chrysocephalum. Classification (NCBI taxonomy): domain Eukaryota; kingdom Metazoa; phylum Chordata; class Aves; order Passeriformes; family Pipridae; genus Neopelma; species Neopelma chrysocephalum. The sequence goes on along the minus strand of NW_020897746.1, from coordinate 261,423 downwards.
GGAATAGTTCAGCCTCTCACTGCGATATGGCCCACACTGCAAAGGTCACCTTTTTGATGAGGAACAACACCAAAAGGAGCTTTTCTCCATATTGTAACTCACACCCCCCTTCTGTGCTCACTCCATATCTGTCTCCAAAAAGCCTCTTTCCTGGTCATCTGGGAGTATCTCCAGCCCTGCTCTGCATTACCCCTGCACCTGCACAATCCTGTCACAGCCACCCCCACAGTGTCCTCCTCAAACACCACAACTTCCCCTGAAAGCATCTTCTCCCACCTCTGACATTCCTTCTCTGTTGTTACTTCTCCAGCTCTGGAAACCATGTGAAATATATGCTGGATGGTGGAGAAAATTTTAATGGCACTCCAGAACAACACTGAACCCAAACACTCTTCTTCCCAAACACAATCTCCCCAGGGAGGAAGGGCAGGCAGAGGACCCAGAGCACAGACAGTGGGTCAGCTATGTGGCAGAGCTCCAGGCAGACACGGGAGCCAATGGACACCTTCAGAAGCCAACATGAACACTCCAACAAATACTGCTTCACGGAGTGAAGGGAATGACATGTACAAGATTGGGAGGTCTCATACAAGAGTGCTGGAGACTGGCAAACTCAAAGGGGAGGACTCTCAGGAGCAGCACAGTGCTGAGCTGGGGTCAGCCCAGGCTGGAAAAATGGCTTTGTTTAGCTGGAGTGGGCCAGGGAGCCTGTTGCAGCCCAGCACTCCCAGTCCACCATGAGGAACCAGCGTTCACCAGCAGGACAGGGAAGGAACAGCCAAAGGTGAGTGAAGTCAACAGCAGTCACTGGCCAAACAGCACATGAGTCACGATTCAATGTGCTACCAAAATCCAAGGAACAGTGCAAGGCACTGCAGCATCTCCCACAGACAGACTCCCCTGGGAACATGGGACATGGCAGGGAAGGAAGACACAAGGTGAGGCAGCTCCTTGAAGGCAGCATTTGAGACAGGGATGGGCAGGGTCTGACTCAGGCCTTGCACCGCTCAGCCTGGTCACTCCTGTGGGCACTCACTGACAAGTCACTGACAAGTGACTTCAGGGCCAAACAAGGCACAGATGGAAAAGAGAGGTTTGTAGTAGAGACTTATGGAAAGTCTCTTTTTTAACGATTCCTTGTTGACCTCAAATTTAAACTGGATCAAATCTTCCAGGAGAAAATTCTCCAGTGCTTTTAATACAAACACAGGTTAGGACAAAGCCTTCTGACACCAAGAACAAGAGCTCTGAGCAGCATCAACAGCAAAAGGATAATCTGTGCTGTGGGTTGTGCCACCCTGGAACCTAAAACCAGATCCCAGAAACCGAATCCAAAACAGAAGAGACACCATCCAGCCCAATTCTCACACAGAAAGATTCAGGTGCAATGGAAAGTGACCAGTTAAAAAAAAAAAAGAAAAAAAGCTATAAACACCAGACTGAAATCCAACTCGAGCTGTGAGACAACCCAGCACTGTCCTGAGCATGGGGCTCACCTGTGTCCTCAGCAGGAAGCTCAGCACAGCAGTGCCTGGCAGTGCCACTGGAGAACTAGTGTTCCCAGGGGATGGCAAGGACTGGGGACACCAAACCAGCAGGAAAAAAGGAGTTTGCCCAGCCACTGCTGAGGATGAGAATATCTATCCACCCATCTGAAACACATTTAGTGCACACTGAAGTAGATGACAACTAGTTTCCCATCTCCTGTGATGAGGGTCTCATTCTCTCTGCCATTTCCTTTTCAATCCTTACTCATTGACCTCCTCCCTCACCAGCAGGGCTGGGAGCACTAGTTTCCCTGACTCTCAGTCAGCAGACCCAAAGAGATGACAAACAGAAAATTCTGAAGGTGTCAGTTTGGGAGAGGGCACACAGTTGTGCAAAGAATGACAATGATGGTTTGCAATAAAGCCCCAAGACACCGTGCTCCTAACAAGAAATGGTTCTGTGGCTTCCTGGCTTCTCCAGGAAGACCAGGGACAACCCATCAGTCTGAGATCTCCAATTACCCTACTGATCCTGAAAATGCTTTTAATTTTCTTCGGGCAAGTTTAGAACAGAAGCAGAGCAGGTAAAAACTATTGCTAGACTAAACCAGCAACAATGGCTAAGGACACTGACTGGAACTGCAGGCTGAACTAGACAATACTGCAGAGTGGGACTAAATCAGCTGGGCTGGTTTATAAAACAGATATTGGGAGATAAAGAAAATTCTGGCATAGAGCTGAAAATCACTTTCTTTTGGAGTGGGGAAAAACTGAACACTGTGGACAAAATGCCCTCTTCCCAGCTGTAACCATTTCTGACAGAAAAATAATTCAATTAAAGAGAGGTGCAAGATGTTTCCATGGGGTCATGATAAGAAACTTGAAGGTCAACCAAAGCACACCCCACGCTACTGGTGTGTCTCCTGGTGATGTATTTCTCAGATAGCTGAACTGGTTGAAAAGAAACTGGCAGAAGCTGCTGGTAGTGAAGCCCAGATGTCCCAGGCATTCCCTGCTGCAGGGCAGAAAGGGCTGAGAGGACTGAGGGGGAAGAGCAGGTGGTGAAGAGCTCCTCCCTGAGTCTGAGGCTCAGGACATTCACCCATGCAGGCTCAGGACACTGCTGTGCTCGGGCTCCTGACCTGCACAGGAGCCATCCAACACAGCAAAGCCTGGCTATTCTAAATATTTGCTGATTTATTTTAGGAACTCTTCAAACAAGCAGTTTTCCCAGCCTTCTAGAGGTCTTGTGAAGTACTCTGGCTAACAAAACCCACACCATGTACAGTATTTCAGTGCAAAGCAGAGCATCCTGCTCCAACTGGGAGAATGCTTCCCACCTTTCATTCTGGTTTGGTCTTTTTTTTTTCATTTATGTACTTTTATATTCATATTCCAAGGATCTTTTAAAGCACTTTTTTTCTGTGAATTATCACCAGGGCCAGGAGGAAACCTCAGGACAGAAATAAACCTCCCAGTGGTGGGTGAGCTTCCCAAGAAAACCATTTCACCCAAATAAAATGCAGCTTCTCTATGGTTCCTCCAATGTGCCTCAGATTTGTGGTACCCTGGTGGAACAAGATGCAGAGTCCCTGGAGCAGCTGGGACCACACCACGTGGTGTTGCTGGAGGGCAAATACAAAAGGGGCTGAAGAACTGCACTGACCCTGAAGCCTCTGGGATAAAACCAGAGTGACAGCATTGGAACAGGTCCTGAGAAGGGACCAGGGCTCTAGAGTGGAGAAGCCCAGGACATTAGACACTTACAAACTGCCCCAGACTGGGAAAAGCTAACAATGAAAACAAGAAACCAGAAGCAAAATTAAAGGATACTGGGTGAAACTGGAAGTGTAACCAGGCAATATCACAGAGAGCTGGTGCCGGTGGGGCAGGCAAATGCCAGCCAGGAAAAGAGACTTCAAGGAAAATGAGGAGCCAGGAAGAGAAACCTGACAATGAGGTGAGGATTTAGTGTACAAACTGGCCTTAAAATTATGAGTTTGCATAGCCAGAGCTGGCACTGGGCAAAACTGGGCTGTTCTCTTTCCCACCTGGAAAAGTCTTGACCTCATATGCCAATAAACCTCAAGAAACTGAAAAGGGTGTGACAGGAAGACTGAGATGGCAGCTGACCCAAAGGAAACAGGGACTGTGCATCTCCAGGGAGATCTGAGAGGAAGGGACCTAATGAATGAGAGGATTGATTTTTATTTGGAAATAAAAATTTGGAAGATTTGAAAAACATTATAATTAAGACTTTCCAGGGGGAAAATGAGAAAGGTTTGAACACAAAACCTCTTGAGCTGGATTCCTCTTTCCTCATCCTCTCCCTCTCTTCTTGATGGCCCTAGGAAGAGGCTCTCTATGGCTGAAAGGGTAAGGGATGCACAAGCAATTGCAGGTGGCAGCCTCAGGAGCACCAGATCCCTGCTCCTGCAGCCCACTCCAGCCTCCAGCCTGTTGCCAAAGAGGTACATAATGTCTTTTTGTCATTGAAAAAGGTATTCACAGAGGGACAGAATGACAAAGGCTGAAGGAGAGGGACAAGCAGGACTGGGGACAAGAGCTCATCATCCCAGCCACGCTCCAGCAGCTGAAGCTTTGCTGCAGTGGTTTCAGCCAGCAACACAACGAGGCTCATTTTAGGCTCCTTTTCCTCCTTTGCCACTGACTCTGGAGCACAGATGAAAGCTGCCTGACTCATCCAGGGCCTGGCAGCCCTGCTCATGCCAGCAGCGAGACACTCACATTGAAGGTGCCAGGACTGCATCTGCCAGGACCCACAGGCTGATGGGAGCAAAATGCATAAAAAGGAAAAATGGAAGAAAACGGTGCCTCTGCCTGCAGATCTCAAGTTATTTTGGTGATATTTCAGCACTCAGGAATGATTCTCCTGCAGTGGTAAGAAATACTGCCAGGAAGTGCAGCAAAAAGGTCGTGCTGGGGGAGTCCTGGGGCACAGAAGCCATGCCCAGCACTGGTGCCACACACATCAAGCAGGAGGAAAGCTTCAGGGAATTGTTCCTTGTGCAAAGGCATGACAGGCTACAAAAAGCCAGGGGAAGGAGCTGGGAACAGGATCTGAAGGCACACAATGGCAGCCACAGCTGGGTAGGCTGAGGGGAGCAGGATGAGTGCCCAGAGGTGCCTGGCTGGCCTGGCTAAGCCCGAGCTGCCATCAGCCAGAGGAAGCCTCCAGCATGGGGGAACGAGCAATGTTTGAGACCTGTAGAACAAAGAGGATTTGAATCTGTGTATGGAAGAAGGGGGTGACAAGCCTGGTCAATGTACGTGCAAACAGGACTTGGCCCTTCCAGAAGTGGGGTAGGAATTTCCTGACTGAGCTGGGAATTTGCAGCAACAGTAGTGGAAAATTGGGGAGTGGTGGGGAAGGATGGAGGAGCAACCGGGACAGGTCCCTGCACCAATTTTCTCTGCATCTAATTAGCAGTACAGAACAGCCAACTTTTGGCTTGCAGCTTCCATAAAGCTGTTTCCTCCTGCTGAATGTCCTTCCTGCTGCACTCGTGCTGCTCTTCGGGAAGCACAGGAGGGACAGCAGCCCAACCAAATAACCAGACACTGGCTTCACAATCCAGCTGTGAAGGGCAGCATTCCCAATGCCTGTCCCAGCACAGTGCCACACCACAGAGGTGTCACTGAGATCACAGCCAAGACCTCAAATCACTAAACTGACACGTTTTCACAAAACATCATTCCCCTTCTCAACTTTCTCTTACAGAAGAGCATTATGCTGAAGGAGAACACACGGCTGAAGGCAACAGTTCTGCTGTCAAGAGGTCAGAGGCTTGAGAGAAACAGAGAGAGCAGGAGAGGAACAGTCTCAAACACAGATGGCCTGTAGGGCAGACTGAGATAGAGCAGAGCAGGGAGATTATTGCACAACCTTGGCTGCCCCAAAAGCAGCAATCTGAGAAAGAAAAGTCTGAGGAGTGTGAGATGAATGAGTCACTACCAAGCTCAGCCCCATCTTGAAACCTCATCTCAAAGACCTGCACCATCCACGCTGGTGAATTGCTGCTGCTGCCTTGGAGACCTCATTGACTGTTCCACCCACAGGTGTTCCTTTGCCCAGTTTCATGTCTTATCCCCACTGGGACAAAGAGAACAGTCTCTTACCTCTACCATTTTAGAAATTATACTGTTGCCCGGACCCTCCTACCTTCCTTCCCCAGCAGGTCTCGCCACACTTGCCCAACAGAAGTGGGGTCAGAGAAAAGAAGGTGGCACCAGCTCAGCCCACAACTTGGAACATTTCACAATTTAGTCATTGTAAAACAATCGGGGTTTATTTCTTTTAAAGTGAGCCCCCAAGCCCAGCACCCTCCTGAGGCTCAGAACACCTCTCCTTCTTTGGGAAGGCAGCTCAACATGCTGTGCCACGTCATCTCCAGCCCCCTGCCTCAGGGACACAGCCCTGGTGCCTTCTGCCTCCCAGATGGGAGCTGTACCTCAGCACAGGCCCTTGACACTGACAACATTCCCCTACGATGCTGACAAGTCCTCATGCAAACAGTCTGGAACAAGAGAATCCCTGTGCCAGCAGACACTTCTCCTCCATGACACGAGCTAGTCCATCAAAGTGCCCTTCTCCACATGGCTGCACCCACTGCAGGCTCCAGACAGCAGCCACTCAGCTATGGGCGTGTGCCTTCCTCATACCCATGGCTACCAGGGGTAGAGGAGCAGAACTACAGGTACCCAGCTCACACCCCCTGGGTTTAAGAAGCTGGAGGTGCCCAGGCATTACTTCATTACACAAACGGTTTTCAACCCATCATCTGCAAACTACACCCATGAGCTCTACCAAAGGCAACTGAAAGAAAAGAGCCTTTAGCTACAGGCAACATCTAGCTCCACTGGAGACTTTTAGGGATTCAAATCCAGGTTGAAACACCACTGCATGGTGATCCAAAACACTCGGAGACCTAACCAGTGATCCCACTGCTGTGACAAAGTCAGGATGAGGGTTACTCCAGTAACCTGACACAGTAGAGACAGGTATCAATATTCACAGCAGCTGGAGCTGGGGCTGAGATAAGTCTGCCTGGCCCCGTGAGACCAGCAGGGGCGAATGTCTCCAGATCAGATCAGGCAGTATTCCAAAGAAGAAAGGGAGAGTTGGAAAAGACAGCAACACAGAGTCCTACACAGCTCACTTCTGCTCTTTCCTAGGAGCCACAAGTGCACTTATGGTTGATCTTACTGACAGAGTTAAAGATGAATGTCATCTGCCACCTGCAACGAGCAAGGGAAAGGACCAGAGAGAGAGAACGGGCGCTGCCCTCCTCCATGGACAAGCAGATCCTCAAAGATGCCCAGTGAACTCCCCTGCTGTGGCAAGATAGAATACTCTGTACTGCCCAGCTAGGAGAGGAGGCTGAGTATTGTTTCTGGGTTTAAGGCGAGTTTTTGGGTAGCATAAAGTAGAAAATGGACAGTCCAGAAAACTGCTACACTTTCCATCTCTGGAACAGGTAAGCACAAAGCAGACATACATCAGCAAGAGCACAACACTCCCTAGAAGACATCCACTGCATTCCAGTTCCTCCTGGTGAGGCCACACCATGGCACATGCTGACTTAAAGAGCTAATTTTAAGTCTCTACTTTAGTTCACAAAAGACACCAAGAGGCTGTGAGATGTCAAGGTGTGTCTCCCACCAGCCTAGGCTGTACCTGAACCAGTGACCCAGAGGTGAAAGGCCCGTGCCCCATCATCAGTCTCCAGAGATGTGATCCCCTCAGAACAGCAGGTTCCTGATAGACATTTTCAAAAGGGCACAGCAATTATGAGAAGTCACAAATCACTTGAAAACATGCCCATTATACACTGTATTTTCAGCAAACAGTAGTGTTCACACCAGAAATATATAGAACAGAGCAGTAGATGGGTGCTAGATGGAAGAACCCTAATTCTCCATCACACAGCATCCCAACGGACTAAAGTACAAATGTAAGGATGGGCATCACCTACTTTAACTGCCATAATTTGCCCACTTGGTTTGTGGACCATTTTGTTGACAGAACCATAAGCGCCTCGTCCAATTTCTCCAAGGTCTTTCAAGTCCTCTGCTGTAAAATCCCAATGTTGTTCAGGGGAAATCTTCAATTTTCCTGATGATTCAATGCTGTGTGTTCTCAGTCTCTCTCTGTCAAAAATATTGGGAAGCAATTTTTCCACATTTTAAATACTCCGTAAATGTCTCTTTTCAGCACTTGTTTAAACATTAGAAGAGGGGTTCACAAAGCTACAGCAACAATCTGACTCCACAAAGGATTTTGGTTGGGGTGAGGGGTACAGGGGTGAGGGAAAATGTTAAATCAAAAATGACATACACTTGCCCACAGCTTCAATTAAGGACAAGTTTCTCCAGCTGTGGCATAAAATTCAATGTGTCTCATAGAGTCATTCTAAGCACTCATTTACACAAAATGCATCAGGCTGAGAGCAGGATCTGGGAACATGCAGCACCAAGAGCCTGAAGAGCACTCCCAGCCCCATCTCCCCAAAGCTCCTGCTGCTCTACCAGCACATCCCAGCACCTGCCTCCCTTCCAGCTGGGATTCTATCAAACACAGGCAAAGTTCTTCTGGGTGACACAGGGACACCTCAGAAAAAGTTTGCCCTTAATCCAAAATGGTAATTAAAAAAGATAACTCAAAAAAACTCCAAACCCAATACATTCAGGTAATCAGTTAATTTATTCAAAACCAAATAGAGAACCAATAATTTATAAAAAGCAAGACAAGTTCTTTGTGACATATGAAAACAAAAACTGCCTGTTCCAGTGTGTCTTTACCAAACACCTAAATTAACTTTCTCAGGCAAACCCTGCTCCTACTGAAGCCACCAGAATTTGCCTAGGTAAGGAGCAGACCAATGTCCAAAATGTGTGAACAGAGGAGTTCAGAGATTGTTTGAAGGTGCCTCTAATGGCTTGTTTAAATGCATCAATGCTATCACTGAATTAGGAGGAAATGCACAAGTGTTTGCAACACTTTTCATCTTAAAATGCTATGCGAAATTTCAGGTTTTCATTAATTAATTAGCTGAGTCACACTTCTTGGGTCATAAAGTAAGCCAAAACCCTATGTTTCCCACTTTCAAGATGCATCAAGAGCATTGCAGACAGTTCCCACTGCAGGGCACACCGATCTCACAGGGACTGTAAAGCACACAGGTACCTGTGCCCGCCCTGTGTACAGGGCAGATCTGTCAAACTCATCCCTCAGACTCTGATCACTTCTCTTGGGCATTTGATCCAGCCCCCACTTGCCTGGCAAGGGTCCAGCCCCACGAGCAGAACACACATGATGGATCCAACCAAACACATGGAGCTTATTGAGTTTATCAGCCAAGGAATAACCAGGTCATGGCTGATTCCACACTGATAAACCCCATGTTGGCCACCAGCAGCTGCAAACACCACCCAGCTGGGTGTCATGGGGGACCCAACTGGGACCTCCACTGGGTTTGGTTTGGAAGCTGGGCTTTGCAAGGGCAAAAGGCCAACTGACTGTTCAAATGGCTTCATGTGCTGCCCTCCAGCCTCTCCTGTGCTGCTCTGGGTTAGTGCTGCCCGGGTCTGAAGCAGCTGCATGTCCAGAACCCTTGACCCGTTTGATGAAAGCCTTGGGGAGCAGCTCCTCCCCCCACTTCTGGGCTGTATCTGCCCTGCTGTTTCTTGCTCTCTAACCTGCCCAGCTTGAGATTTTCAATTTGCTGCTCTCTACAGTGTCCCTACACTGTGCTTGGGAAAAATTCAGGAAACCTCCTAAGAGTGCTACAACACAGCACAGGGGGGATGGACACACTTATCTCAGAGCTCCTGTGCATAATAAACACTGCACTGAATGGGGTTCTCCATGGAAGCTGCTTACTAGAAAGCAAGGAATGAAAATAAGGCAGCAAAATGTCAAAAAGAAAAGAGGAAAAAAGAAAAGAAAAAAAACGAAAAGAAACATGACCTCCACACGTGCCAAGTGTCTCACAGGCAGCTTCTGAACAGGTTACTGTCTAACTGCTCCACCATCCTGTTTTGTCAGTGCCATAAAAATATTTTGTTTTGAGGGAGGAAGGGAGGTGAGAAGCACCAGTTGAAGAGGCACTGGCGAACGGGCATTTCCTGCCTCACCTCCAGTCAGCTGGTGGGCACGAAGGAGCACAACCACTGAGAGCTAAACCCTCTTCAAAAAGAGGAAAAACAGCAGAGAGGTGACGTTTAACAGAGTTGAGTTTTGATTTTCTGAGCAAACCCTTTCCAGATCTTCTTCGAAAACACTTCATACCAAAGCTCTCACGGAGTTAAGAAATTTAAACATTGATGTAGTTAATTCAAATAAAGCAATTAAACCCTTCTCCATTCTTCCCTCTGTTTTTCTGCCCAGGACACTTTGCTTTTCTGATGCTCCACCAGAAGAGAAAGCGATTTGGAATTCATTAATTCCATCACACAAGCAGCCTGTGTGTCCCCAGCTGTGTGTGAAAGCCGAGCTGTGTCATTGTTGGGCAGCTGAGGGACGGTAGCTCCAGCTGCCAGGAAGAAGGTGGGAGCTGGGAATAACCCCCTGTTGGGGCTGCACCAAGGGCTCTGCAGCTCTCCAGGGGTTTGGATTGAGCTGTACCTTTACCATCCACCCCCAAACCCTCCCATCTCGGAGCTTGGCTTCGTTTCCATTAGGTATTTATGATGCCATCTGCCCTGTCTCGCAACCACAGCTCCTGCTTAGCTTTTCTCAAATACCCAGGGAAATGGTCAAATAAGCAAATGACAAGTTTGACAGAGTGACAGACACTTGAATAGAGATTTTACTCATTTAGCTCATTTGCCACATGTAAGCAGGAATCATAAATGGAATGCAATGATTGCTTTTAATGTCAAAAAACTACACTTGATATCAGGAATTTTTCAGTGTGAATCAAAATCCAAATGGATTTCCATGCCAAGAAAGCAGCTCAAAAATGCAAATCTAGAACACAGACTCTGCATTGATCTAAATTGGGAGTTTTCTGATGTAAATCTGAGGCAATAAGAACAACTAAATCACCAATGCAGAACATCTATTCCTAAGTTTGCACTGCTGCAGATGGATGAGGACATAAATCCATGGGGTGGACATGCCTCCAAACACAGAAAAGCTGCCTAAGCCCTGCACTACATTCTGGTGCTCTGGATACTACAGCAGCCTGCTTCAGAGAATAGCAGGGCAACCACACAGTGTCTAGTGAAGGCGAAAAGTGCCAGTCTGTGTGATTAAGTGCACATCAGAGTTTGCACAGATGGGAGCAGACATGTGCCTCCTCTTACCATTTCATTTTTCAGCTGTGCAATCCAACCTTCTCTAAGGCTGGGAATGTTGAGCAAAATTGGATATATATTCTCTAAATGTTCAGGACGTGCAAGATGAACTTGTGGGGCTTCATATATGATTTTAAAAATTAATATAAATAGCTAAAGTGGGTTAGATACTCCTCAAACAGTTAAAAGTAGCATTTCCAAATGCATCTTAGTGACTACAGCTCCTGACGACTTGTCCAGGACTTGAGCTTCCAACTCCCCATCTTGGTTTTGAAAATTTTTAAAAGGCAAGAAGCAAAAAAAGGGACTGAGGAGGTGGTTGTGCTCCCTGCACTTGAAAGGCACCAATGTGTCAATCTCACTGCAGATAGTTACTATGCTTGTCACAGCAGTTACTCCAGGGATTAGGAGCACCAAGCAGGACAACAACTCCTCCAAACAGTTGCCCTTTGTCAGAGCTGACTCTGTGGGCCCAGCCTGGCAGGAGATGGGCTCTGGCACCAGGCACGGCCGCTGGGCTGGGACGGGGCACCAGGCTGAGAGCTGAACCTGCACGGGAACACCCCCAGGGCTAGAGACCCCCACAGCCCCCTGGGGACTCCCACAGGCACCTTGGGAAGCTCCCGGGCAGGCTGTGTTAGTTCCCTGAGCCCTGCTGTTAACACCCAACTGCAGGGAGGCCGTAACTTTTAAAAACAAGCACTTCCTTGGGCATGAAAAAGAAGGACCATTGGGAGAAGCAGAGAAAAGTTGGCGGGTTGTTTCAAACTAAATTGGAAGTCATCAGACATGAAGCAAGGTCAGAAAGATGCTGTACGTAGCTACATATATCCTCTTTTCTTCACTTTGTTGAGAGCTCTGCAGGACTCAAAGCAGCCCAAAAGTTGACATATTCAACGATACAGCTGACGAATAAAATCTGCAGAGGCAAAAAGATCCAAGCAAACTGCTGTGCCTCCCAAGCCAGCCTGCTGCTGGATTCTGCTCAGAAGTCTCTCATTACAGCTCCTACTTACACTACAGTTAATGAGAATATATTCTACTTCTCTACAAGTTTGGTAAAAAAGCTGCTCGACACAATGGCATTTTAAAAACAGATTTGTGGTCCATCAGCCAAAGCTGAAGTGTAAATCCTAACAAAAAAGCTTCCAGGCAAACTGCAGGGTGTGAACGACACTGTGCACTGTCCATAACTTCAGACTACAAACATGCCTTAGGACTGGGGCTGACAGTCCCTACCAAGACTTTCCAACAGCCTGGAGAGGTCCTCGAGAACTGTGATGCTTCTATCTCAGTGTCTGTGTCACTTCTAACACAGTTTTCAGATCCTGCAGGCTATTGCTAACACAGTATTAACCCTAGTTTAAATTTCACTGGAGAAAGTCTCCAGAAGAAATGTTTTTCTTTTTTTTTTTCTGAGGACTGGAAATGTTGGTGCTCTCACAAATCTCTTAGATTCTCAAGAAAAGAAATTTTTGCTTCTGATAAGCAAAGAGCATCCTTGCAAGAGGGACAGAACCAATTTGGGTTTGCTTTGACCCATGTAAGCTATACTGAGGCTTTGCTATATTCAACAGCAGATTCTTAGACATAAAGAAGAGATACAGAAAATGTGGCAAAGGGAGAAAATAGTTTTCCACCTCTGACTTACTCAGACTAAAGCAAAGCAAACTTGCTTCCTTTCCTTGTGACCAAGAGGTTGAAATTCTCCCTAGCACTGCCCTTGCTTTTTATGCTCCTCCAAAACTTTAAAATAAAGATAATAACAAGATGTGGAAGTTGCACAGCCCTTGCACAGCCCCCATGTCTCAGCCCAGCACATGTTCAAGGCTGCAAAGAATCTCCCTGACTTCAACAGGGCTTGGCTGAGGCTTTTAAAATGTCAATATTTTTATTAAGCTCCCCTAGTAAAGTACTGAGTTACAAAGAATTTTGATTAACCCTGCCCTTGACATGGAGGAGACCTCTCCTCTCATCGTGGTGGACCCTGTGCTGAATTTCACTGGGCACATTGATCCCAAACTCACTCTGCAGTGCTGGCTCGTGGCCAAGGCAGCACAGTCACTGACCCCGCCACAGCCAGGAGCTCAAGGCTTACACTGCATTCAAGAATTTCAGGATAATACTGGAAACCCCTGAGCTAATTAATTAAACAACCCTTCTGAGAACACTGACTCTCTTTCTGAACCATTCCCTCTCCCGGGCCATGGGCAGCTCCTTGAGAGAGAACAACAAACAGAAGCATGAGCACAGCCATAAGAATCAACAAAAGGACCCGAACACACTATAAATAGTTTGCAAAATGATACGGAGATGCAAAATCATTATTATTACACAGCAATCACCTAACAGAATGACACTATTTCTGAGACAATTCCATGACTTTAGGAGATGCCATTTTTGCAGGATGGAAAGATTTGACAATGGCTAACAGACAGGGAAGCTTACTGTAGCCTGCTGGACAGTTTCTGGATGAAGTCCGCTTCTCTCCTTTTGAAACTGAACGGGACAATGTGATTACTACCCAGGGTTGCTTGTGTGTCACTTCAGCCAGGAAAAGTTGTGGAAATGACAGGAAAACATGGTGCTGTTATCACATGACACAATAACATACAACACAATACTCAGCTTGTCACTGCCCTCCGAGCGCTTGGCATCACAAATTAATGAGCTGTACCATCTTTCTTCCAATGTTCACCTAAGCAACCTCCCCTCCTAGGGAGCAAAGCAGCACCTAATGATTTGAACTCATTTTAACATATTAAGTCATAAGCAATTTGTTTCTTTACAGTAATGGCCATTATTATTTCTAACTGTATTATTACTGTGATTAGAAACATGCATTAGCTTATTAGCCAAATACCTGTATGTTAGTGACATGCTGCTTCCTCAAGGCACATTGACCACCCCTGCTCTGCATTTCTTGAGCTCTCTAAAGCAGAACTTACTAACAATTATTTTTCTTAAAAAAAAAAGGGGGGGGAGGGGAAATCGAGCTTCCATCCTGAATCCACCAATCTAGGACTGGTGGTCTCTCCCAGGTGGGCTTGCCATTCATCAGATCCCCTCTCCCAAATAAGTCTGGATGACTTGAACAACTACATCCTTACTTATTCCCCCCAGAGCCCAACAACTGACAAGGTTAATCAGCATTCTGCACTGTGGGACTTCTCTAGGAACAATAACTGGGTTCTGGATCTCTTAGTCCCTCAAGCTCTGGAAATCTTTCCCAACATGAGGACCTGTTACCTCAGAGCACTTCGAGGAGCTCAGGAGAGATGGGTTTCTGCTAAGCCCTGTGTGCAGAGCAAGCCCTGGAGCACTTGTACCAATGACCACTGCAGCCATGGACAGTCAGTCACAGGAAACCAGGGGCTACACTCAGTTCCTGGTGGGAACCACCTGAGAGGGGCAGATTCTGAGCACTGTTAATTCAACTACAAGAAATGGTTTGGTTTCAAACCCTCTTAACAAGCGATTTTTCTAACATAAACTTCCATAGGTCACAAAATTCCAAACCTAGTCAGGGAAAATCCAACATCTCCTTTGGGATTTATTTTCTACTCGGAATTTAAAAAAAAACACAGCCCAACAAAATCCCACAAACTTTGGGTTGTGTCACAGCCCGAAATAACCTGAAATTCAGAGCCAAGAATGCACCTGGCCACGTATTTCTTTCTGTGGCAGACAAGGACAGATGGGAGACACAGAAACCACCTGACTGCAAGATGGAGATCAGAGATCACTTTTTCAGAGACACTGCCACCTTCAACACGGTGACCAAAAGAGAGCTCGTGAAAAGACCAAGCAGACCAAATTTGAGTTGTATTTTTAAAGTGTCCCTTCTCTAAGACACAAGACTCATGCAGGTCAGAGAAAGCAGTTGCCTAGCGAAGGGTCCCAGGCTCCAGTAGCGTGGTGAGATTTTCCTTGTTGGCCTCCTCTGAGACAGCTGGGTGGGACACAGTGCTCTCCATTGACCCTCCAGAGCGAGAGGTGCTTTGCTGTAAGCTCTGTGAGGATGTTTACAGAAAACTAAGGGTGCTGAGAGGAGTTAGGCCAATGTTCCCAGGGAAGCTCCATTCACATCTTTCACTGGTGTGAAAGAACATCAGAGAGAAAACAACCCAAGCTCCATTATAGCAAAGCCCCCGTGGCTCCTCAGAGAGGACAACCACTTTTACACTGCTGGAGCAAGAGATACCAAGCACAATCAATTCCAACTGATCCACACTTGTCTCTGCAAAGGCATCAGTTGTGCCGAGCGTGAAGGACCAATTGCTCCTCTGTATTTATTCCAAGCTTATCTTAGGAAGGAGAGAATTAAAACAGGCTCAACAAAGAAGACTGTTCAAGGTCACCATAATCCAGTGTAGACTGGCTTGGCCATTTAGGTTTAGGTTAGATAATAGGAAAAGATTCTTCCCCCAGAGGCTGGTCGGGCACTGAACAGACTCCCCAGGGCAGTGGGCACAGCCCCAAGGCTGCCAGAGCTCCAGGAGGGTTTGGACAACGCTATCAGGGACATGGTGGGATTGCTGGGGTGCCCTGTGCAGGGCCAGGAGTGGGACTGGATGATCCTGATAGGTCCCTTCCAACTCTGTATATTCTATGATTCTCAGCTCTTTCTTTACTGATGTCTCCCAAAATGGAGAGGCCTTCATGATATGAGGCAAGAACATCCAAGAATCTCAAGGATGATGCCTATAGTTTTCACAGACAGAATACACCACAAACCCAGATAATTTAAGTCCTTTTCAGAAGTCTGTTCCTCAAACAAGCAGAATAGCAAAAACAATTCAGCCTTGCAGGCCAGGTCCCGTGTCCATCACATTCCATCCAGGTCACCACAATGTCCTTTCCACGAGCACTCTGTAGAGCAGCTGATTTTCCTGGGTGCATCCTGTCCACTCAGACCAGATGTCCTCCATAGCACACGCTGAAAGTCACTCATTTGTGCAAAGGATGAGAACAGAAGTTGTCAACAATAACCTGTGGGGTCAAAGCAGTCACTGAGTCTGCAGACTATCCTCTCTTTATTCTCCATTCCTCACCGTGTACAGAAGATAAAAGCAGTGACTGATTCCTTCAGTTTGAACCCACAAAGCAGAAGAGTTGGCTCACTTCTCCAAAGCCAGGGGAAAACACAAGGTATGTTACTATGAGTTGGTGATTAAAGTCCGAAGAGATAAAGGAAGTGCTTCTGCTCTGATGAAACGCGGTGAGGTCCCAAATACAAGTACAGAGTATCAATGGGCAGTTTATTCCTAGAGCTGGCAATGGCAGCTGTTTGTTGAAGTTTCCTGCAGGAATGTGGTTTGCAAGGTTCACATTTGGAGCCAAAGGGTTCGAGTCCAAACACAGATACGAACTGTGGTGGTCCATACATAAAATCCTTTCTGACATTCTGTATGTCACATAATCAAAAAAAAAGTCTGTGCCTGACACTCTCAGATTAACTGGAGTCCAACAGTCACAGTAACAGCCCTTCAGGGTCAGAACCCAGCTCCACCACCTGCACAACACAGCAGAGACACACAGGCACCACGCTCAGCCCCACACTTAAGCCATGTCCTACTTTGCTACTTGTAAATAATTACTGAACAATACATTTATCCAAAAAACAGGTAGATATCAAACCTCTGTGTGCACACAGATATATTTATACACATATATTCAGAGATGTTAAATATAATTATCTGCTTCATCCCATTTTCTTCTCCAAACACCAGCAGGTTTTGCATATGAAGCCAGCAGTTCCTGAATTTGCCCAAGGAGGAGGAGGGAACACTGGGATATGGGCTTTCTTCAGCCTCAGGGCTTCATCCATGTCCCAGGACACCAGTCCCTAAGACACACAGGATGGGAGGGTAGGACATCTATTGCTCCATTGACCTTGGATTGAAAAAAAGCTCAGAAAGCAGATTTATGGGGTAGAAGAAGAAAAACTACAGACCAGGCAAGAGGGCAGTCCATGCTCTCAGATGGTTTACAAAGACGAGCAACAGCATCTCTGCTTCCTGGATACATTTTAGTGGCAATCAGTTCCGTCTGATGGGTTTTCAGAGCTTGGCTTATGAATTAGTAAGCTCAGACACAGGGATGCTCAGTGTTCCCTCTTAGGCAGGACAGCTCAAAGGATCCCTGGGGCACCCTGGGATGCAGGAGGAAACACAGGAGGTGCCATGAGATCATTTTGATCAAAAAGCTCAAGTCCCAAAGACTGCTCATGGCAGGAGGGAGGAAGGGAGAAATTTTGGCAACTTCCAGTTGCCAAATGGAATTCTGGATCTCACCTGTACTTCTTAATCATGAAAACTTACTGGTGAATGTAGACAATCAGACCATTTGAAAGCTCAGAGATGGCAACACATCTCACCTTCTCCACGAAGTACGAAAGGCAAGTTTTAGAATAGCTTACAGAATTCACCAAATAAAATGTAAAAGACAGACAAATGGGTCTTACAATACTCTGAAAACACATCAACAGATTCAGATGCTATTGAAAAGTCCAACATGAATGAAGCTGTGGTCTTCCACTTCCTCACCAACCCTCCAGAGAAGCCTGGGGTATTTTGGTGTCCTGAATGCCTTGAAAGTCTCCACAGACCAAGACTTACAATCAGTTTGCATCTGAGCATGTACACAGCTGTCCTTGCTAGAGGATGCAGCACCTCAAAACAAAAGAAAGGAAAGAGAGAAAATTTTGCTTCTGTTACACAACAGTATGAAGGGAAGAGAAGAGCTGATACCAGCTCTGAAACTATTCAACCTACCAGACAAGCACTGCAGCAGTTACACCACGGGGAGTGACAGAGCTGTGCCATGCCCAGGCATGTCCTCCAGTGTGTGAGGAGGAGCTGCAGCTCAGGAGTGCCCAGGGTCTGCTCACAGGACCAGGACAGCTCTGCTCCTGCCACACCCAGAGCTCCCCTGGAACCGTCGGGACACAACCCACGGAATTACATAAACCCAAAATTCTTAAACCACACCAAACCCTCCGCAGCCCAAACCCCTGAACTGCTTTCAAACAAAGGCAGCATCATCCCCCATCTCAGACACAGCAAGGCCGCTGGGGGATGTTCCAACTCTCCATGGTCAGGACGACAGACTTTCCTAAATCATCTTCCTCAGCAGAGCACAGAACGTATTGTCAAAGCACTGACCTCATGTTCAGGTTTATAAACCTGGGCTTTTGGAACCAAGTTGACTAACCAAGAAAAATGGTCAACCCCTGGCTCTCCTCCAGGCTCTGGAGCATGACAGGTATCCCCAAAGCAGCAACTTGGTCCTGCACAGGCTGCAGACACCAGGCTTTTGCCAGGAGCATGGATGGAGTCAAGGATGGTGCCTCTTATGTGTCTCAGGGAAGGATCTGGCCAACCATAGGTCACCCATGGAGCCACATTACCAGATAAAGGGGAGGCAACACAGCTCACCAAAAGCCAGGCATGGCAAGGAAAGTCTATAGGACACTTCTCTCCAAGGGAGACATCCCCGGCTTTGCTCTTCTGTCCAGCTTCTCTGTCCCATCAGGCAGCCACATTGATGCAGACTTCATGGTGAATGAAGTCAAGTTCAGTTTGAAAATTAACATTTCCACCTCATTGCTCTACGTTTCCCATTTTCACCAATCCAGAATGCTGCACCTCCCTTCACACCATTCAACTCAGTAGAAAAATCTAGCAGTCAACTCAAAATCGCTGCTCTTCAGGGACCCACCCCAGACACCACCTTAGTGCCTCTGGAAGAAGAAAACTGGAGACAACACTACTAAAAATACCTTCACAGGTAACACAGCTCTGCCACTACCCCGTCCCACCTTCCCTTGCCCAACGTGCCCCGAGGAGGCAGCACAAAGACCAGTCACCACGCCCTGAATGGGGAGGTGCAGCAGGGCCGTGCTCAGTGTGTCACACACCCAGTCCCAGCACAGTGGCCAAGGACAGCCTGGCCCACAGGGACGGGGGGCCCTGGGTGGCTCTGGGCAGGTGCAGAAGCCTCCAGCCTCCCCCACCCTGGATAACCCCCCTGCCACCACAGCTCCCAGCTGCTGTCCCTGCTTGGGCAGGACAGGCCAGGTCTCAGTGCTCTGGAAGGTGACTGACTGGAAGGTGACTGAAGGGAGGGTCAAGGCTGAGAGGTCCCAATGCAGCTCCCAAACAAACAGCTCTGCCCTTGGCTGTGTGTGCAGCGAGAACCACGACAGCAGCTCCCAACGTGCCAGTGGTGGGACAGGTCACACAGACCACCAGACATCCCTGTTAACTCCCTGCCCTGTCACAAACTGCTGGCCTAACCTTCACCTCTTCCAAATGACATCATGTCCCAGCTTCCCAGCTGCAGAATGGGGAACAGAGATTTGTGCAATCATTTAGGATTACAAAGCTAAATCACTCAGCATGGGTGAAAGCACTCGGAACCCATGGGAGTCAGGTCATACATAACATCAGGCTGGATTTGATTTAGACACCCAAGGGTACGTGATTAGATTCCAGAAGTTCTGGGGAGCCCAGGTCCCAGCAGTGTGGCAGGTGCTCAGCACCCTTGAAAAATCCATGTGAATTAGCTGAATGGAGATACATGAGGTCCACATTTTGGTTACAGATACAGAAGGCCTAAAGCTAGAAGCAGAGCACTGAGATATCAAACCCTCACAAAATAAAAGAGCAGTCCTACCAGGGCAGTGAAGCTCTAAAGGATGTGGAAGCTGACAGAGAAATTTATTTTGGAAGCAGCAGACAGCAAAAAGCTCCTCTGCAGAGAGGATATGCACCTAAGAAACACCAAAACTTACAAAGTTAAAAAAAAAAAAAAAGACCTTAATGCAGCACATTGAAATCTCACACTGACTCTGGCAGCACCTTCTCTGATAAGGTGATCTCCTGGAAGCCTGAGATACTGAACTCGGGTATTTTACAGGCCACATCACCTCTTTGTCCTCTAGGCCTCAGAGATTACTGGCCAAACAAATTGGTAAACTTTTGGGAAAAAAAAAGGTAAAATACAAGGAAAAGTTCATAAATTTGTCAAAAATGCTCCTGAAAAAACTGCAGAAGAAACATTGTTCCAGCACTGAACCAACAGTGATGTTTGTATGAAAAATGAAAGCCTGGTTACCACAGGCTCCTTCAAACACTGAAATGTCTTTACTGAGCCCTTGGAGGTCCCATTCTACTTGTGCTGACTTGAAAATACAACTGATTACATTCAGAGACTGCAACTTCCAGGAAATGTGACAGATCAGTCACAGAAAAAAAATCAAATTCTTGGTATTTTTGACCCTGAATCCTGCCTCCAAGGCTTCCAGTCAGCACCCTCTGCCATGGGAAGGCAGCACGTGGCAGAGAGGTAACAGAAATCAGTGACAACAAAGATGTGAAATGAAGTGATAGAAATGGGGAAGAGACAGGAAATATTTTTACAGGAAAATTCACACTAGTAATTGTGAACATGCCAGTCTAGGATATTCCACTTTGAGGTTTAGTATTCATTTACAAAAACAGTAGAAACTCTCTCAGGTGACTTTCTAAAGAACTCTGCCAGCTGCAGGCAGAGTAATAAACACGTCAGAGAGGCTTTGGTACAGCCAGAAAAAAAACCTTTCCAGGATTAACAACAGTCCCTGAACTATCTAGAAAAAAGGAAGCAGCAGAGTCTGATGTGCAATTAGACCCCCACTGGCTTTTGAGGAACCCAGCCCTGACGATTCACTAAAACATCCAACACATTCCTAAGGCAGCTCCCTGGAGAGCAGGTCACTCTCCCAGGTGTCACAAGGAGAAGGTCCACACAAGGTACCTCTGGAAGCTTAAGTCCCAGTGAATCCATGAAGACACTCACGTGGTATAGGGAGGCTGGGGAGTTCAACTGGTCACCGGGCGCTTCAAACACCAAGTCTGAACATTAGGAGAGGTCATTTCATTTTGTCACCTTTCCAGGGGCAACACTTTGGTGATCAGATTTTTGAGAGGTGGCACCTCTGAAAGTCAAGAGACTTCCTAGGCAGCACACAGAACACTCCAATAGCAACATGCTGTGAACCAGATGCCAAACAACATTCTTTGTGTGTGGTCATTTCTTAGCAGGTGGGTCTAAATCCTCTAAGTCAACATCCAGCCATCACTGCACCAAAAGAAAACACTTTCTAGAAAATCGAAAAACTCATCTACAGCCAACTGAACAACTTGGTTCCAGAGTGATGGGCAGCACAGCCCAGCCAGGCACCCTGCTGAGCACAGCCACAGTCACACCTCACCACATCACTCCCCTGTCAGTGTGATCTGAACCTCCTTTCAGCAAAGGCCACCAGCTGTAAGCAGCTCTGTAAAGCTTCCACAGAGATAACAGAGTAATCTAATTTTGTTTGTGACCTAAATCCTACTTGGACACAGCACAGATGAGATAAAAGGTGGGATACTTTCCAGTCAGTATAATGGATTTGAATTCGAAGAGCTCACCCTAACCATGGCTTGTGTCCTCCAGCCTCTGCAACTTCTGCTGCAGGGAAAACAAAGTCAGCAATTGTTAATCTGGTCTAAGTCAGAAATTCAGCCTGAACTCATGAGAGCCATGGGCTCACCTGGCAGGTCTCCACAGCCTCGACTGCTCCTCAGCCTGCACAGCACGGCGCTCACTCACTGACTCTGACCAGGCACTGGGACATCAGCCATCAGTAGAACACTTACATCTTCTCTAGACTGCATATTTTCAAGTAGGAATTATATTCCTCAACTACTCTCTGTAATTCAGGCTCTACTCTGGCTTACTCTGTACGTGTAAAATTCTGTACAAAACTGTACCAGACACTCTATGCACTGGCAGGGTCCATGTCATACCTAGACAAAACCTCTTTGCACTTCTAGAGAGGAGTTGGTGGCAGCAGTCCCAGCTGAATCAAATGAGACACAATCTCCATCACACGCAATCACAGAACCAGAATGGACCTTCCTTCCAAACCCCTCCCTCGATTCCTGCTGCTCCCCACATCCTCCTGGGGCTTTGCCCACTTACCCCATAGGATCTGCACAGGAAAGCAACTCACAGTATCTTTTAGCTGGAATAAGGGATGTGTCAGCCCTCAACATCATCAGGAAGGGAGATTTCAGCAAGCCACAGCCCAAATTCTAGAACTAGAAAGGTACCTCCAGTTTCTAATCTCATTCAAAGTCACACAGAGTCAGCCTCATATTTAAAGGTCACTTCAAAGCCCCGATTATAACACGTTCTAATTCAGAAAATACTCAGGGCAAACCCCTTGCAGCACTGGAGATATGAGGGGTCCTGTCCCTGGCTCCAGCCTGAGCAGCTGCAGCCTTGCTCATCTCCCCCTTCCTTGATTTGCTGGTCATCTGTGACAAAGGTGACCTCCTTCAAGACATCCTGACACAGTTGGTGGTGGATGTCCTGGGAACAATGAAGAAGGAAGGTGTCCTGGGCAGGGGCTCAAGGTGACATGGGCTGGATGGGGATGGGACAGGAGCAGTGAGGCCAAGCCACCCACTGCAGCTCTCACCAGCTCTCAGCTCCAAGGCCCCCATGGAGATGGTCCAGCAAAGCTCAGAGGTCCTGACCACTCCCCAGCTCCTCCTGTTCCTGCACATGGTCTCACATTTTTCCATGTTGCTCTGAATCCTGCCCTGGCTCCCACCTCCTGTTCTCCCACAGCTGCACACTCATACAGCCTGGAGGGATAAAGCCCCAACCTGGACCCAAACCATAACACTTGGTTCAAAACATCCACAGGTGGGAAAGAAAAGACAACGAGGGGCAGGCAAAAGATTTGGGAACCCATGTCTCAACCTTCTACATCCAGTTGTGCAATCTATACTGTCCTCCTGGACACGGTATTCCAGGGCACAGCCTATGTATCAGCTGAAAGCCTCTACCCATGACAGCAATGAAGCTCTGGGAACAGTCTGCAGGTGGAAGCACAGTGGGAGTAGAGGGTCTCCATGCCATGGGAGACAAGGAATTTGGGAAGCACTGAGCAGTGCTAATAATGCCATGTTTTGCAATTGAGATTCCATGGCGTTGAAATCATTCCTCCAGGCAACGTGCCATGAAAACCAAGGAACTAGTATGAATGAACGGAGTCAGAAATCCCACACAAATCACCTGGGAAGTCTCCCTGTGGAAACCCCATTGAGTCCCCTCCAGCCTGTGTGTGCATCCCCTCTGCTCACTGGAGCTAAACTCCACCCCGGCTTATAGCAATTCCCAAAATTTTTTTCCACCACACTTCCAAACTGTTTTTCCAACACCCCTGAATATCTCCCAGACCAACAAACAAACCCTCAAAAGAAAGCTGAACTCACACCTTGGCAGGGTATGTGGGGTCCATACCCATTTTATCCAGGTACGGAGCCTTGGCACTGAGAAGGAGCACAGCTACACCCCATAGCCTGACATCTGGAAGGCCACCTGTGGCATGATGTGCCTCCCCTCCTTGACAGCCATGTCTCTGCTCCAGTTTCCACAGAGGTTTCCTCCCTCCTGATCTACACACTGGCACGAGGAGCCCCATTTGCCCCTTTACTGTCTATGTAGTAAGAAACCACACTCTCACCTGAACATCCACCAATCCAGCCTGAGCAGTTTCCCAACCAAAACCTGCTAATCAAATGAAATACAGCTAACAGGCAATTCCCATCTCCTGGCAGCTGCAGGTCACCCTGGCTGCCTCCTCTCATGCCCCAACCAGAGCTCAGCATAAGCAACAGGACTCTCTGCCCTCTTGGAGGCAGGAGCAACAGGACACCTCTGGATCGGTGGATCCAAGTCACAGAACCCAGAGAACCCCAAATTTCATGAGAGAAATTGACCTCCCTGTATCTTCAGATCCACCCATCTGGACCGAGGGTCTGCCCAGGGCAAACCCCCGCAGTGTGGAGCCAGCGCTCATTTCGGGAGGGTGCCCAGGCCACCCCACTCCACCAGGCTGAGGAGAAGTGACTTGACAAACAGAAACACACTTTGCACTGGGAACACATCTGGGCAAGGAGGTCTGGAATACCCAGTTCAAATCCAAAGTCTAGAAAAGGTTTCTAGCCAACTGAGGAAAAAAACATTCCAGCATCTCTGAGAAGAAGGGAGGAGATAGAGATGCATCAGCTGCGAGACAAACACTTGACAGAAGAGTGCAACCAGAAGATGTCAACACTGCTTTTGAGGAACAGCATCCGCTACGGACACACAAAGGACATAAGGACAATTAGCTGTATCCAAACTCAGCCAGCCTCACCACTGAGAAAGCAATCCAACAAACAGCATCCAGCTCTTTCAAACAGAAATGGCCACTACAGCTCGGAACCTCCCAAGAAAGCTTTGGCACAGAAACATCACCATCAATTTTGGCACTTGAACAACCATCATATCCAACCCAAAACACTTCCAAGCCCTCAGAACCATTAACCAGACCAGAATCCAACCCCTGCCAACAACTGCATCTCCCACAGAGACAAAGCACCACCTTCTTCCTGGACAATGTTGACAGTCACTTGCACAAACATGAAACTTAACATGTCATGGACTAACACTGAAAGCTCTTCTGTGCTAGACAGGAGCCACTGTGACTTCCAGTGAATCCAAGACAGAAATCCGCACAGATAAACACAGAAAAGTCAAATCCCTATAGACGGCTGATGGTGGGACCTCACTAGCTGAGACTAAGTCCTTTATGTAATGGACCAGGGATGTCAGAGAGAGGAAAGAGCCCCAGATGTGGTTTTGCAGAAAATCCTTACGAGGGTTTGATGATGTGATGAGACCCAAAAAGTGAATATCTAAATGTGAACTCTACAACCAGCAAAAATATTCTAGTTCAGAGATGAAAAGAGAAGGAAAGAGGAGGACTTGCTGGAAAGGTCACTCAGGGTTTTAAAAAGGATCATCTAAAGTACTCTATAAAATTTCTCAATGTTGTAATTACCATCAATAACTCATCAGAAACATATTTTTAACTCAATAATGGCTTGCTTGAAAATCCCCAGCACAAAGAAGCTCCCAGGAACAGAGTCCAGTGTGTATGTCCTGGGGAAGCAGAAGGCACTGAGCTCCAGGAGAAAGGCAGCAACATGCAGAGCCAAGCAAGAGCAGCCTGTGACAGGGACACCTTGGAGAGCCCAGGCAGCAGAGAGGCTGCAGGTGCAGTTTCTGAGCCTTGACACTGACAAAACTCCTGAGACCTTAGAGAAGAAAAATGTGGGGCATCTTTCTGTGCCTGCTGCATCTGCCCCACGGAGTGGCTGTGGTGAGGCATCATCCAGCTGGGTTGGTGGATCTGAGGATACAAAGCTGATGTTTTTCACGCTGGAGTACACTGGTATGCACTAGTGTCAGGAACAGCTCTGTGCCACTCTCGCACTCTGACTTTGGATAGGGATATCCTGGAGCTAAGCTGGCTAGAAAAGTCCCTGAGACCTGATCTCTGTGTAACTCCCAAACATCTCCCTGTTGGTAAAATGATAATCCTCAACTTTTGTCTGTTTTAGTGCTGCAAACAATTCTATCACAGTTATGGCTTTCACAAGTAACACAGAAACAAGAACTTCTAACAAAAAGTAATAAGCTGAATAAAGAGATAGGAAAATGACAGTGAATCAGTCTGGAAATTAATTACAGGTATATCTAGCATTATCAGCTACAATATCTCAATTCTGGAAGGCATTAGCTCCAGTGTAAAACAGGACAATCTCAATTTAATTTCTTTTTTTAATTCTGGAAAGAAAAATCTTCTACAGTGACTCAAACTGAGAGATTTAAACAACCTACAAATAACTGGAGTAATCAAACTGCATTTAACTAACACTGGGTGTTGGCTAAATAATTTCAAAGTTGTTCCACTAGTTGTGCCGTTGGCTTTATACTCACATGTGTGGATTTTGGAAAGGAACTCCAGAAGTATTTAGAGTAAATCTTGCTGTGGACTTGAAAGGTGGATTTGCAAAATTTAACTTCAGCGCTTTGCGTTTACCTGGGAGACAACGAACATAAAGTAAACTTTTTGTCAGCAACAAAATATTGAGAGCATCTGGAAATAAACAGGAAAAAATGACATATTGTAAGAAAAGGAAAATGCATTTCAGAACAACATTAGCAAATCACAGCTCGTGTCAGGGACATGGGGATGGAGACACGGAGTCAGCTCACACCCCAAGGTCTTCCCTGGTTCATTCCAAGGCAGTCACCAAAGAGAGGTGTCCAGAGCACTTCCTGGGACAGGTGGAGCACCTGCATCACCTTCCAGGGCTCCAGCAGCCACAGGGCACCTCCTCACCACGGCCATGACCATCCTCCATGCACACCCAAGGAGGCAAAGGGGCCTGACCTGCCCGGCACCAGACCCAGGGGATGGCACTGCAGGGGGAAAGGACACCTTTTCTGTAACACCCCAACCAAGGATGGCTGACGGGCATCCTGACCTGGAGATGGCCAGGCTTGAGGGAGGCCTGTGAGCTCCTTCTGCAAAGTGGGCTGCCAAGCAGAGAGAAAAATTCAGCCCATCCGAGGGGTAACCAGGTGAGGGAAAGCTTTGCTCTGCAGCCAACTGAGGAAGTGTGGGGAAACAAACCAAACAAACAGGACTGTGGGAGGGGTCCTGGTCACTGCACCAGCCACTGGTTCTGTACTTGCCATTGAAGTTGAGATGACCTGCTCAAGCAATAGCAGGATCAGGGGCTACAAAGGCAGCTGTCCCTTCCCAGCACTTCCAATGGGGAGCAGAAGACCCCATCTTGTCCCTGTTTGCCCACAGGAAACCTGCATTCCTCCCCACCAAAACACCTGAGACGGGGCCTCTTCCAGCCCACCTTCCCAGGAGCCTGGAACTGAACTCCCCTGGCTTCCCACTGCCTGGGTGATGCCTTACCACTCACTGCTGCTCATCCCAGGAGGCACTGGCCACCCTAAGCTGGCACAACACCTGGATTCCTCCAACAACTTCTTTCACCTGCACCCTAGAGCAGGTGTCATATTCCTCACCATCCCACAACCCTCCTGGGAAAAGCCAAAAGGCACCATTCTGCTCTCCAGCATTCCTCTACCTTGCACAAAGAGGTGTTTTGGGTAACTCCAAGACCATAAAAAAAAGAAGAAAAAAATAAGTCAAAGCACTTAGAGCAATTTCAGGGCATGGGATATTACAAGGATCAGAGAACCACAGAATCATTCAGGTTGAAAAGGACCAATCGTTCCCCCAGCACTGCCAAACCCACCACTAAGCTGTGTCCCCAAGTGCCACATCCACATGTCTTTTAAATCACTCCAGGGATGGTGACTCCACTGCCCTGGGCAGCCTGTGCCAGGACCCAACAACCCTTTGGGTGAAGGAATCTTTCCTAATATTTAATCTACACCTCCACTGGCACAACTTGAGGATGTTTCCTCTTGTCCTATTGCTTGTTACTTGGGAGGAGAGACCCACCTTGTTAATAGAATCACAGAACCTTTGAGGATGGAAAGGACCTTGAAGATCACCATGGCAATATACATCTAAAACCAGCCTAATAAACCCAACACACCTCGGAATCAAGCATTCCCTCAAAAGAAATACACCCACCCTGTAGCCTGGCAGGCCAGGAAAGCTTGTGGCCAGCACCCACCCACACCCAGCCAAGGCTTCTTAACACTTGCCACCCCACATCAGCTCAGCTGGGACCGAGTGACAGCTCAGCTCACTGGGGTGAAGTTCTGCCCTGAGGTGTCACTGCAGGAGCTGGGTGCTGCTGGCACTACCCGAGCTCAGCACACGAAGCCCATGGCACAGCTCCGGTCACTCCTCCTTCGATTTCCACAGAGAGGTGACCCCTGTTTCCTCTATCAACCTTTTAAATCACTGGTAGAGAACTTCAGTTTTAATCCTGCTGCAATGCAATAATCCAGAAACACCAGCATACATGTTGCATTTGCTAAAAATCACCAAATTTTTTAGACATAAACACCACACAAGGAACTTGCAAAAAATCCAACAGTGGGAAATGAATTATCCAATGCTTTGCATGAACCACTTAAAAAACGTCCCCATTTTCTGGTGACGATTCACCAGCAGATTTCCATAAGGTTCCATCCGAGATTCTGGGCCTCTCATCACTAAGGATGGTGGGGAAGAGCAAAGGCAAGGATGCCTGGCCTGGGTGAGGGGGGCTCAGCACAGAGCTCAACACTGCGACGGGCCCTTCCTGAGCGTGGTACCCAAAAAGAGATGGCACAGCATGGACTAGGCTGCAGCACTACAAGGAGAGGATAAAATACTAGTTGTTAAAAACCCTGAGCACACTGCAACAAGGTAACCATGATTGGCTTGCTCCTGTTAAAAGTACTGATCTTTGATTTGACATAGTTTCAGAATCACAGAATATTCTGAGTTGGAAGGGAGCCACAAAGATCATCAAGTCCAACTCTTAAGTGAATGGCCAGAATAAGGAAAAAGGCCCCTGCTGGTGCTGCAAGCTGGTCTACTTTGGGGTACTTTCCCTCCAGCAGCACCCTCTTATTTTGCTTTGTTGTGTGGAAAAAAAAAATGAAAGAAATAATGTAGCTTAGCAAATGCAATAATGCCCAAAATACCCATTAACCATCTTGCTTGGCAAACTGACTTCCCAGCATGAGGTTCCACCTTTCAACAATGCATTTTCAAAGCTTTCTTTAATCTTTTCCATGTAAAGATGATTTTTTCCACATGTTTATTACATAATTTATTCTTCTGAAAAACACCTAGTTGGGGCCACAGGGTCCCTCTCCCCAGCTCAGAGGAAAGGCCTGGTATCTATAAGTCCTGCCTGACCTCCATCCCTGCCTCCACTGAGCCATGTAGCACGAGGAATAGCTTATTTATGTTACTTACATGCACACAAAGCAAGTCCTCATTTTGTACCAGATGACTGCATCTATACACACAGCACTGTCAGGAGGATAAGCAAGTCTTCTCTCCTGCTTGGACTTGGCCACTCCAAAATCTCCTGGAGTAGGCAGTGCAATGTGGGAGCCAAGGACAGCGAGAAGCAGGCACTGATGGAGCAACAACACGCTGGTTCCAAGAGTGCCAGGTGACAGTAACACTTCATTCTCACTTCAAAGAATCACAGAATCATGGAGTGGTTTGGGTTGGAAAGGATCTTAAAGATCAACTCATTCCAACCCCTGCCATGGGCAAGGACACCTTCCACTTCAGGTTGATCAAAGCCCTGTCCAAGCTAACTTTGAATGACGGGGCCTCCACACCTTCCCTGGGCAATCTGTGCCAATGTCTCACCACTGCCACTGTAAGGATCCCTTCCCAGCTGACACTCAGTCCATTGTCAGCCAGCAGTGCACTCTGTGCCTCATGGTTGGCCCCTGAGCCAAGTGCACAGCTGAGGGCAGGTCTGCAGCACTGAGGAACCAGAGGGTTCCTGGCAGGACCCTCTGAGAGTGCAAGACCTGTCACAACACCCCACCATCGCCTGACCGACCTCCCACACCTCTTCTGACTGCTTCCCTGAGGGCACCTCCCTTCCCACACACAGCAAAACCAGATGGAGTTCAGAGTGCCAAGGCTCTGGAGGATTCTGACGCTTATCCCTGCACCCTCCCCCTGCCCCCCCGTCTGCACAGGCACAGGGATGGTGCTGGGCAGGGACCTGCAGGGAAGGGCCACACAGCCCCTCGCTCACTGCTCCTGTTATGGCACCACAAATCTGCTCTCAGACCAGGCCCAGGGATTTCTTGCATCATTCTTTCAGTATGTTTCATTCACCCACCCAAACCCCAGGCCTCTGTATAGGGCAACAATGTCATAAGATTTTCCCTTTCTCACACCAACGTTTTTACAGCTCAGGAGAATGCTAGACTTGAAGTGGCCCACCACCAAAATTGGCACAATTAACTACAAACTCTGATCAGAAAAATCTCTTCTCACAGCCTGCTCCTATTCTTGCTACTTGAAAACTTTATACACCAAATTTCCTCCTGTTTTCACATTGGGACAGAATGTTTTTTGTCACAGTTAAGCCCTGGTCTATTGATTTCTATCTTAGTAGGTTTCTAAGGACAGTTTCAATTATGTCAATCCACCATCTGGAGCTGGATTTTCTACAAATCCAAAGAATACAGAAGCACAAGCTGCCCCTGGGAAGCAAACAGGATGATTTGCTTTTGCTCAGCTGATGAACATGGAACTTGACCAGGGAGAAATGAACATCCTGAGAAATGCCA
This sequence comes from Neopelma chrysocephalum, assembly GCF_003984885.1. NCBI lineage: Eukaryota > Metazoa > Chordata > Aves > Passeriformes > Pipridae > Neopelma > Neopelma chrysocephalum. The sequence goes on along the minus strand of NW_020897746.1, from coordinate 231,424 downwards.
GGAATTTCCATCTAGCACAAATCACATGGAAACACTTACTGGAAGTGAAACAACACACTCAAATGGACCAGAAGTCTGAGGAGAGCCAAAGCAAGCTGTGCTCCCCAGCAGCCTTCCAAAACCTGAGTGCTTCAGCTATGGACTAGAGTCTTGAGTTTCACAGTAAAAAAAGACTTTTGACAACTCCATGTCCTTATTCCTTGCAGACACTCATTCTAACTGGAGGCAAAAGAGCCTCTTCAGATGCAAGAGTTTTGCTGTGATTTTGCTATGCGCAGATTCAATACAGTCCCACCCTGTCCAGCTACAACAGAGGCCTGGGGCTAATGGTGCTCCTGGAATTCAATAATGCCTGTCACCACCAAGGCTGTGCAACCAAAACTGTCTGAAAACGTGCAGCAGAAATATTCACCTTAGATAGATTAAAAGTCTTTTAAAGGTTCTGCTAACTTTATACATAATTCTAACCACCAACCACTATGACACCTACTTCTCTGAGAACTTTTACTGTAAAGATTATGTGAGAAGCAATGATTTGAAAGAAACCAAAACTAACTTCAGAATAGATCACTTTTTCACAAATGAGGTTAATCCTCAACACCAAACCTGAAACCATGAAGTTCCTTGACTTATGGTCTTCCCAGTTGTGGTTCGTGGGTTTGGTCAGTTGCATGTTAACAGTTGTACCAAGTCCAGACTCGAAAGCACGATGGGCTGGGCTTTGGCTGAGCTGAAGTGGCAAGGGAAGCACTGACTGAGTGAATCTAACCAGGATTGCATCCTAAATTATGCTGCTCTCTGAGAAGAACAAAGACAGCCAAGAATAGCTTTCTGATTGCAAGTAAGTTAAATTTTCTATCCATAAGGGCAACAATCCTTATTTCAAATCACCACAGCCTAAAAGCGGTGGTGGTAGTGGTGGTGTCCTCTAAACCATTTTTAAAAGGATGTTGTCATTCTAGCAGCAGGCTTATGTGTGGAACAATGGTAAGGGAGTGATGCCTTGTGTCCTGCTACTTCCCAAATGCACATCCCTTGGCATTCCATTAACCACAGACAAAACAGACACCAGGAAAAGCATCTGGGAGCACTGGAAACCCACCTACACAACAGCCCCAGAAGAACTCCAGCTCATAGCAGCACTTGTTCCTTGCTGCACTGGTGAATGGGTGCTACGCCAAGCACAGAATTATTTATGTGCTGCTACCCATCACCAGAACTAATCCAAGTGCTTGGCTCTGCAGTTAAGTTCTCATCACTCTTTCTGAGGCCCCTTCACCACCACCACAGCCAACCAGTCTTCACACAACCCGGAACAGCTGCCTAGCAGGTCACGTGCAGGCCAAAAGTATTTTCCAGAGTTAGATTGGGTACTACTATTTTTACTTCACCTAGGACACCTATGATTTACAGAATCAGAAAATCATCAAGGTTAGAAAAGGCCTCTAAGATCACAAGTCCAACGATCACCGCAGCACCACCACTGAATTCACCACTAAACCACGTCCTCAAGTGCCACATCCACACGTTTCTTGAACACTTCAGGGATGGGGACTCCACCACCTCCCTGGGCAGCCCCTTCCAATGCCTGATAACCCCTTCCATAAAGAATTTTTTCCTAATATCCAATCTAAACCTCCCCTGGCACAATTCGAGGCCATTTCCTCTCCTCCTGTCCCTTGTTCCCTGGGAGCAGAGCCCAACCCCCCCCAGCTCCACCCTCCTGTCAGGGGGGTTGTAGAGAGCGAGAAGGTTCCTCCTGAGCCTCCTTTCCTCAAGGCTGAGCCTCCCCAGCTGCTCCTGGTGCTCCAGACCTTTCCTCAGCTCTGTTCCCTGGACACGCTCCAACTCTCAAATGTTTTTCTTGTCTGAGGGGTCCCCAGAACCGTCCCCAGGACTGGAGGTGCCTCAGCAGTGCCCAGCACAGGGGATGGGCACTGCCCTGGTCCTGCTGGATACCTATTGGAGAAAGCAATCTTAATTTCTTCCTAGAATTTCCTCACTCATGTTCCTGCCTGCCATACCCTCAATAGCACTGCTGACTATGTTCACATTACACAGAGCAAAATGCTCCCTTCCCAAGATTTTCGAAACAGTAGTAGTTTAATGGATTTTTTCCAAGGTTTCTGTCTTGCAGGGATACAAATTGATACCTGCCAAAACACCTTCCACCTAGTTCAACTCTGATGCACCCACCTCTTGCTATCACAGCCTGAGTGCACCTGTCACAGGGCACAGGTGAATATTCTCTCTGGTCAGATGCTGAAGTCACTCTCCCTTTGTGAAGTGATATTCCAGGAATCAATTCTGCACTCTAACTTCCTTACTCTAGTATAACCAGGAAAAAACAGAGATACAGCCACAGGGGCACGAGCTGTGAGAGCAAACAGTAGGAAGGACAATCAGTAGATTTGCAATGAACTGTGAAACCTTTTTATCTCTCCCTTGTAAAACTAAAACACATCAGCAAAATATAGAGAAAATGGGGAGGAAGGGATGATTTGCTTGCATTTGGAAACAGAGTTGGATGCTTGAGGTTATTTTCTTATGAGAAAACTATCGGGTCTGATTTCTTCCAGAGTAACTCCAAGAAAAGCGAGTGCCAACTCACCTGCAACAGAAAAAAAAACCCAGTGACACAGATCTCTGCTCTTCCAAGAGCTTTAAATAATCAAACTGTCATACCTTGTCTGCTAACAAAATGCCTGCTTTGATGTAGAGATGGCAGAGAACATTTACCTGTGTTCAGAGCTGCAGCCCCAGATCTGCTGACGCCCTGAACGCTCCCAGGATTCCCAGCTGGTTCTCCCTACTCCTGCTAGCACAGCTCTGCCTGCCCACGGACCCTCCCCACCTACCATCCTGCAGTTATACTTCCTTCCTTTCCAGTCTTGCTCATGGATCTACTTCAATACCAGCACAACTAATTTGAGACTAAAGTAGGTTTCCAGCCTTACCCTCATGATAAATCATTTTTCAAGAAAAAACTAGTCAAATTTTAAAACAAAACCTGAAGAACTTCAGCATATCGTGCAGTTCTATTTGAGGAGTCTGGATGAAAGAAGGGGCCTGGGGTTTGAGTTAGTATTTTAAGAATTGCAGCTACAGAAATTCACTTTGAAGGCTACAAGTATTTTCAGTGTGTCTGTCTGTTACTGATATTTATTGTCCTTCAATTTATTATACTTCAATTTAGTATAATCCAAGAGTCAGCCTTCAAATCTGAGATGACAATTCTGCACTGTAGGAATGAGCTCATTTTTAGGAATCACCTCATTAGGAAGAGGATTTATCCATAATTCCCCTACAGCCCCAAGTGTGCTTCCACTTAGGGAGTACAAACACCCAAGCCCAGAGCAGCCAGGACTCTGGAAGGGTTACTGGCCATTGCCTTCAGGAAACCACTCTACAGCAAAATATTTGTACTAGACAAGATTTTAGCAGACATCTGGGTGATGTAGGGCCAAGTGGTGGCTCACAGCTGCACCAGCAAACACACCTCTGCAATTTGGAATGCAGGATTAGTGCTACATCAAACAGCACTTGCAGCAGATCTATAAATACCAACACCATGATGCCTGGCTAAAGTAGGTTAGGCTTAGAGTGCAAGAAATTGCAGTCTGATTAAGATTAGTTCCCTCAGACCGGAAACTCCCAGCAGCAAAACCTGAGAACGAAGTCTCTATGCCCTCCAAAATCCACAATTAACCTTCAATATTTATTATCCCTGATGCCACCCTGCACAGAATCACTATTTGTATGAATAGCATTAAAACTACCCAAGTCTTGGGAGCACATCAACGGTGGTAAAAGAGCTTCAATCTACACCTGGGCAAAGGCTGCCTGGGGATGTCCCAGCCCATGCACACAGGGCAGAGCCATGCTTGTGCCAGGCTGTGGGGGCAGTTCCCTGCCCAGAGGGGAGCACAGCACTCAGGTCAGATAGCAGCTTCCACCCAAAACTGGGGTTCAGCTCATTTCTAGCTGGAGAGCAGGATTTAACACCTCACTCCCAGTCACAGCCCAAAGCCAAGACCAGTGAAACACTCCTGGAGAGAACCTGGAGGTCTGGCTGTCCAGGCAGGAGGGGACTGTATCTGCTCTCACAGCAGCACTTCACTCACAAAATATTCCTCAGACCTGTGTCTGAGGCAGCCATGGCATAACCCTGTGGAGCCTGTCATAGAGCAGCTGCCAGAAAGAAAGGGTGACACTGCCCTGGGAAATTTATTGCAAGGCACCTGGAGCCCCTCCTGATGGACAACAATAATAAATTATGCAAAGGGCCGTGCCAGGTACTTTTTCATTATGAAACAGCACAGCAACAATTATAAAATATAATGTAGGGAAGAGGGCTGGGGAGGGGGTTGGTTGATTTTATTTTTTTACTTTTTAATTTTTAGGAGCCTGTACTTGGTCTAAAAGCAAGGAAAAAAGTCTGCCTGTGAGGCCTTTGGTTAAGGTCAATGGAAAGGATTTAGTTTCTTTGGATAAAGCCACAAGCATGTTTCCATCATCCCTCTAGATACCTTAGGCCAGATGTGTGGCAATATCAATCACAGCCTGTATCCCACCAGCTCTCATAGACACCTTTTATCCAGTCACCAGGAGTCCTACAGTCACAGAATCATAGAATATCCTGAGTTGGAAGGGACCCATCAGGACCATCAAATCCAACCCCTGGCCCTGCACAGACACCCCAACAATCCCACCCTGTCCCTGAGAGCGTTGTCCAAACCCTCCTGGAGCTCTGGCAGCCTTGGGGCTGTGCCCACTGCCCTGGGGAGCCTGGGCAGTGCCCAACCAGCCTCTGGGGGAAGAACCTTTTCCTGAGATCCAACCTGAGCCTCCCCTGACACAGCTTCATGGATTGGGAAGAACAGGAACCAGAGAACCTGAGGGGTGGCTTTTTCCATTTTGAGACACAATTACTTTGGAGGAAGAAACCAATTCTCTTCACCTCAGCAGTAGCATATCAAGTTCTTTAATTCTGAAGACAAAAGAGGCTACAAGTAAACCCTCCTGAAAGCAAGAAACAGCACTGGGAGTTAGGAATTGCTGTCCAGATGTCCGTAGGGAAGGTCAAGGAAAGTCCTTGGCCACCAAGCCAGGAGGCATCTCCTGACACAGCAGTTTGGGATTTCCCAAGTGCACAGAAAAGAGGTCCACAGGGCAGGGACTCACTGATGTCTCAGGTGGGATTAGCAGAGCAAACCTGGACTCATTTAAGCAAAATGTTCCTCAAAATGCCAACAGAAATGTGGGGAGCATCTGACTCCTCCTCTTGCACACATCACAGGGCAGGTGTCCAGCCCTTGGCTCACCAGGTTGTCATTTGCTGCCCCTCAGGAAGAAACAAGATGTGAAAGGGACTTCACTCTCTGTCCCTGTCTTCCTCCTCCCAGTACCTTCCCTGTCCTGCTGCTGCTTCCCATCACTGCAGAACATTTTGCCCCACATCCCCATGGCATGGGAAGTTTCATTTTTGTCTCCCTCCATTAAGTTTGTTAAATCCAGTGGGCATTTTTGGAGCCTGCTATCCCCTACGTGGAGGACACTGCCCATAAAGTGTGGCTTTTCTGTGAGTGGTTTGGGCACAGGATCAGTTAGGTAACACCATTCTTGAAAGAGCTTGGTCCAGGTGTACTCCCACGTTCCCATCTCCCCTTAAAACAAGCCCTTGCAGCCTCTGTGTGACCTGTGCAGGTACCAAAGTGCCACTGGAGGGCAAAGACAGGTCAGCTGCTTGGATGGAGCTCAGACAGCACTGCAGGCAGGACAGGACGGAACCTTGCCCACGAGCAGAGGCCCAGGAAACCCAAAATCAGAGAATTACAGAATTATTTAGGTTGAAAAGGACCTCCAAGATCATGGAGTCCAATCCTTCCCCCAGCACTGCCCAGTGCACCACTAACCCACATCCCCAGGTGCCACATCCACCTGCACAGGACAAGCCAACAAGGCAACACCAGCACCACATGCCCAGCCAGGACTCAGCCTCAGGATCACGTCAGGATGACACCACTGCACTGCTCCCTCCTTGCTCCACCTTGAAGCCACAAGAGCAGTGCATGGAGCACACACAGGTGCCACCACCCCAATGTTGCCACCTCATTTTACTGTTAGGCCACATGCAGCACACATGCATATTTAGGAAAAAGGATCAAATTATTTAAAAGCAACAACCAGTCAAATTGGGCAGGGGAAGGCAGAGGGGAACATCTCAGAAACCCTTCAGAGTGAGGGGAATAACTAGAAAGGTTAAGCAGAGAAAGTGTGTGTGACAATGTCCAAGCTGCACAGTGTCCAATTTTGGAATCAACTTGTGCTACAGTGAGGAGACTTGTACTTGAGCAAGCTTTTAACAGGCCCCAGACTCCTCTGGGCAGGGGTGACACTGACCCCAGCACTGGGCTGCTTTTCACACAACCACTCTTCCCACAAGACATAATCCTCTGCACAATGCAAGCACAGCAGATCTCCATGGCTGGATCCAAAACTTTGCACTATATGGTTTTTTTCCCAAATACTACCAACCTGACATCTATGTGTAGTTAAACATACACCAAACCAATTTTTCAAGTTAGGATCTGCTTCACATAAGCTGGTTTCTTGTTTGTGAGCACCCAAGTGTGCTGTTCTCCCAAACATGTGATCACTGCCTTCACCGACCCAGAGAGGAGTTAAGCTCTTCTAAAAACCTCCTCTCAGCTGCAAGGTTCTTTCTGCACTGTTACACTGGGAAAGATTTTGATTTGGATCTTAAGAACACCTAGAAACGTGTGGTCCCAACAAGCATTTTTGCTTAGTTCTACTGAATTATAAGGAGGTGTGTACAGTTGCTAAGCAAGAAATCAAAACACAAAAAATCACAGAAATCAAAGTCTACAGTGCATATAAACCTTTTAGTTGTCTTTGAAAGTACTGTACTTTTTTAACTCCTTCGGAGAACTTCTAGACACTAAATCCAAAGCAATTTTATGCTAAGCTTCAAAAGCGTTATCTCTAGAAAGGCAAGGATGTATTTTTGTACTACTCCAATATAGATTTCAAAAAAAGATTTTCTAATTCCAGAAGTAAGGGCTAGATCCAAAAACAAAGAGTGTAAGAACAGCTGCAGTGGTCCTTCTAGCAGTCTTGCACTCACCCACAGCACCGAGAAGACACCAGTGAAGAGAGCGATAACCAACCCCACAACATCCTTCCTTCAGATATTCTTTCATCCTCTAACCACTCCTCTACCAGCCCTGGTATCCCTGTATTTAATAACTGTTGCTGGGTTTCACTTCCCTGACCATATCCTATTCTCTGGTCTCCTTGTGAGCTCCAGACCCCATCACGCTGGGCCAGCAGGAGCTCACACAACTCAACCCAGCACGTGGCTGGAGCCCTGGGGCTCGAAGGCAGGTCCGGCAACACAAACCCAACCCAGCAGCTCAGCTACAGGTGCAGGCTGCCAGAAGAGACAGGACCTGCCCCCCACGCCCAGTGCCCTGTCACCACCCACCCTCTCCCCCGTCACATGGGACCTGCCCTGGCACTTGCACTTGAGTCACAACCTGAGTTTGTTGAGCCTGCAGGACCCTGTCCAGCACAGCAGAAGCACAGACCTGCCCATGGCCGGGTCAGGGCGCTCCCATCGGATCCACACACGCTCCCTCCCTGTCTGCAGGACAGCAGATCCTTGATGCCACAACGGACAGATGTGACCCAGCACCGAGGGTTGCCCCACATGCCTCCACCATGGCCACAAGTGCCCTGCTGCCACATCACAGCTTGTCTCCCAGCACTGGAATTACTCTGCTTTCCAAGGAATTGGAGAAGGAAAACTAAAGAAAAATTCACACCACAAGGAATAAAAAAAGCAAAAAAATCCAAAAAAATTTAAATCAATTTTGGTTTATTTCCATTGCTTTGTTCAAACCTCCTCTTATGCTGAAATCCAGCAGAAACAGCCAAAGGCATCTCTAAGTCCAGTTATTTCTCAGCACCAAAATAACACATTTAATGAGCACTCAGAGGCTTTGCTGAACATCACACCACGGCTCTGTGAATACCAGCTTTTGGACTGATGATTTTTTTACAAAAAAAAAAAAGGCTTGTGCACTCATAAAAATTCTGCCTTTGCAGTGTCTTCTGAAGCATTCAATATGGATTAGCAATATGCTGTAGCAGGATGAGCATCAGAAGGAGCTCATGATTCCCAACACCAAGACATGCCAGGCATTGTGTAATGACTGGTGTTTCCAACAGAATTTGCAGTTTTAATAGCCTGGCAGCATCAAACCCTCTTCAGAAAGACACATGGTGATGGCACTCTTGCCCAACATTGTCATTCAACTGACAAAACACCTGGAATGCCAGGAATGAGCCACTGCTCTGCTGCTGTGCTGGAAAGACTGACAGCAGCAGGTACCACACCAGCTGAAGGGTGGAGTCAACCAGGGACTTGGGCACAGCACTGCTGCTGTCAGGAGCTTGTCAGAGTGCTGAAACTGCCTCCAACAGCCAACAGCTGACTGACCTCATCATTGCCGTGGATATTTACCCACATGGCAGAAATCTTCAGGTTCTTGTTAGCAAAGATAATACAGATTGAAGTGTTACAACATCTACATTTCTTCCTGAAAGAAATGGACAGATGGACACACTGACTCCAAACCAACAGCCAAGGGATCTGCAGCAATGAACAACAGATTGTGGCTTTGGTACATCAGCTGTTGCAACTCTAAACAAAAAATTTGTATCCTGTCAGTGCAGGAAGAATGGATCTAAGACGACATAAAAAAATTATACCTAAAGATCCTAATACAGCCATTCCTAATGCAAGCAAACATGGTGCAAAAAGTGAGAGTATAGAGAAATAAGCAGCTGCAATCGTGTTACCTGCAGAGCAGGAAGCTGAGGGTTTTGTGGTTTTCCTTTTCTTTGTGGTTCCAGATAAGTAAAATCCCAGTGTTCCCAGCCAGGACAAACCCAAGCCTCTGCAGAGCTTGGCTCCAGCACATGGATCACAGTCAGGAGGTGAAACTTCTGTGGAGAGCTCTGGTCTCCTTCCACCACCCAGCTCCAAGCATTCTGCTCGCCCAAAGGACACACAAAACCATTCCTTCCTCAGTACAGGAACTCCAACAACAACACGTTGCCTTTTTATTGCTACACTTTTTATACTGAAAAAAGTGCTTTTTAATACATATTTATCCTGCATCACTATTTGCAGGCCCTGACTTGAGGACTGGAGTCTCACTGTAATGTAACATTAAAGGGAGACCTGCCATCACAGAGACAAGCACAGCAGGATCTCTAGTCCCTTCACACCCGGGGTACCCCACAACCAGCAGCCCTGCCTTCCCACAGATGCTCAACCCTACCCTTTTCCCCTGGTTAGTTTTAACCCAGACTGCTACCCTGAGCACCCTCCTGACAGCTGCTTTACAAGAGTGAGCACAGGAGGGATGTGAAAGGCACCGCTGTCTCCTCCAGCAGTGCTGCCATTTTTCCATCGCCTGGAACCAGAGCATTGAACCCAGGCAGAAGGCTGTAACCACCACACCAGCTGTCTCTGCAAGATTTTGGAACACACCCTGAGTAGCTCACCGAAACCAGCAAGTCACTCAGCACCTTCCTCCATAACCCCAACTGCTCAGAGGTGCAAGGGTTCAGCAACCCTGAAGAAACAAAATGGTTCTGGAGTTACAGCTCCAGCTGGTAATTTCTGTGGCTTCCCTCTCTAGCAGAGCAAAACTAGCAGAGCAAAATTTTATGAATCTCCAGTGGGCCAGCAGTGGTGCAAGCCATGGCCACACGCTGTTTTTGAATTTGTATTTACCTACAAGTCCCACGTGTGTGAATGACTTCATGGAGGTTCAAACTGCCTGGGAGGAGGAGGAGTATAAAATCTGTCTGGAAATGCCAATCCATTCTAATTTTTATTCCTTTCTTTTGAACATCTCACAAGAAGCAGCCAGTGCCTGTCAGAAGTAACATTTACCTGTGCAAGTCACAGCCACTTCTGGGCATCCTCCCTCTACTGAAACTGTTTGCTTCCAAGGCTTTTGGACAAGGAAACAGTCTGAACAAGAAGAGGTATAAATCACAGCAAATAATTCAAATTTCTAATTTGTGAACAAAAGCTGGTAAGAATCACATCAGCTTTATTCTGATGCTGCTTGAGAAACCATGAGACACATCTGCAATGAACTGTTTCTGCCTTTCAGGTGGTCCCTTTGCCCTGAGTCATCCAGTGGGGACTGGTCAGCTTCAGGCCCTGTCACATCCACAAACAAGACATGTCATATTGAAAAAAGCCATTTTTTCTAAAAAATATACAGTCCTAGTTACTGTTGACATCTTTGAAGATTAAGAGAAAGAAACTATTTAACTAAAAGATCCCAATCCATGAATGAATGACAATAAAGAGTAAATTTAATCTCAGTGAGGAATACAACAATTGCACTGAAGTTCCCTACTGAACTAAAGTCACAGACTTCATTACTTTGTGTTTAGGTTAAAAATTTTAAAATCATTTAAGAACTGAGCAAAAGTTTATGTTTGCTACCAGAAAGCAGAGTTTAGTATGTCATACAGCACTCCCAGTTTCCAGTGCCATCCTTTCACAGCCATTAGGAGCTGCCTAGAAGATCCAGTAGTCATTGAGGGACTCACCTCCATCCATCAACAGCACCCCAGCTCACAGGTGCCGGACAGGCACACACTCATCCCCATCCAGATTTAATCACACTCCTCACCTTAAGGTGGGAACACATTTGGGGTGTGCCCTGTCATTGGGCTCGATGCCAGGGGTGGGTGGCACATACCCAACTCTGGGGGTATGGCTGTCCCTTCCTCCCCCGAATGCCATGGGACGTGGAGTGCTCTCCTCACTTGGTCATACCCTGCCAGAACAAACGTCCCACCTCACTGCTGAGTCTCCCACAGCCTACAGGAGGGTTTAGGGCGCTGTACACCATCATGGAAAGAGCATCCCCCCCCTCTCCTGAGCACCCTTCTGGCCACACACTCCCAACCCCCTCACCCAGAGGTGCTCCCTGCACATGGAACAGGTCTGTGCCCTTCTTCATCACTTCTCCATTTTTAACACGCACACCCCTGTGCACCACAGCTTCCACAGCTCAGCTACCCAGTGCACAAAGAACCACTTTCCTGTGGGTTGGTTGTTTTTTAACCCTCTTGCTACTTTAACCTACTGAGTATCAAATCTTACACCAGCAGACACAGAGAAGAATGCCATGCAACTGCTCCACATGTTCAAATATTCTTCTATTAAAATGTTCCACATATTCAAATGCCCACTTTGAAACTTCACTATGTCTCAATTTTGCTGTTAAAGCAAACAACTTACCCCTGAAGTATTAAATACCTGCCTAAAATTGAAAGGACATTGGACTCATGTCAGTTTTAACACTGTTTAATGCTCATTAGGTAAGACTCCCCTTTGAGTTGTTCTTGATTCTATTTTATTTTCTTTTTACTTCCTCATAAAAATCCTCTTTATTCCTCCAAGATAATTGGACTGCTTCCAGTTCTTATTTTGGCCAAATTTGTTCAATGAGAAAACTGTAAGACAGTAATTTAAACAGCAATTAAAAGCATAAAGCAGACTTTTTTTAGCTTTACATATTGGTTACAAAACAAAGAAAATCATGTGCACCTTACTATCTGGTGTCCTATATGTTAAGATTCACAGTGTAAGAAAAAATTATTGATATAAAAAAGCCAGGGTTGGTATCCTGAAAGATCTGTTCTGATAGACACTACCAAAGAAAATATGCCTAAGGAATATCTTCTAGCACTACTCTATTAAAGCTGTAACTGCCTTCATTTATACGTGCTATGAGAATCACCACTGAAATGATTAAATCCAAGTTCTGGTTTCTTGTCAGCAAATGGGGCAGAGATGTGAATCCTGCCCTGCTCTGGGAGCTCAGAGCGGGGCCCCACCTGCAGCCAGAGCACCGCTCAAAGGAGCCCTCAGGAAAACACACCTGACCAACCTGCTCACTGCTTCTGTGCCAGGGCCTTCTCCTGTCTCCTGCTCCATTTTCCTTGGAGCAGGCTAGCTACCCTCCTCTTATTCCAAATGCTCTGCTCTGCACTGGTGTGGCCTCGCCTGCAGTACTGGGGCAGTTTGGGGGGACACAATGGAAGGAAGGGATTGAGCCATTAGAGAGTGCCCAAAGGAGGGAAGGAGGATGGGGAAGGGCCTTGATTTGAAGGCGTGGGAGGACACTGAGGGCACTTGGTGTGTTCAGCTGGAGAAGAGGAGACTGAGGGGAGACCTCACTGCAGTTCCACCTTCCTGGGCAGGGGCAGAGGAGGGGCAGGGACTGAGCTCTGCTCTGGGGGGACCAGGAACAGCACCAGGGAATGGCTGGAGCTGTGTCAGGGCAGGCTCAGGTTGGATCTCAGCCAAAGGTTCTTCCCCCAGAGGCTGCTTGGGCACTGCCCAGGCTCCCCAGGGCAGTGGGCACAGCCCCAAGGCTGCCAGAGCTCCAGGAGGGTTTGGCTGATCCTCTGGGGCACAGGGGGTGACTCTTGGGGATGGGCCTGTGCAGGGACAGGAACTGGATCCTTGTGGGTCCCTTCCAATTCAGCATATTCTGTGATTCTGTGAATAACACACACTGAGCCTCCTAAACATGACCTGCCAAGCACAGGACAGCTGTAAGCTGTATTCCATGCTCACTTTTGTTGCCTTTACACAATGTTTTATTCCATGTTTAGGTCTTACATGTCCCGTGAAGGGCACTTTGTACCCACCCCATGGTTAGGTAAATACCAGGTCAGAAAGATTAGCAAGTGGGTGCACGAGAGCACAAAAAGTGACACAAAGTTGATTCATTATCAAAACAAAACACAAGAAAGGAGCTGAAGGGAAGCCTAATAAAAGCCCAGCTCTTGCTGCCATGGAAATACAATGGATGTCACTCCAAAAAGTGTCACTGCACACATTCACAGTATTCTTTATTTTTAAAGTAGCCAAAGCACTAAAACAATCACCCTGTGAAAATGCACTTGTTCAGTGTTCATGGCGTTCCTCTAAAGCTACATAAATTTTTAGGAGGAGACATGAAATTACATTGGGAGGGGATCTTCACATCAAAGTCTGGGAAATGCACTTCAGTCTGGACATTTGCAACCCTGACAGAAACAGCAAAAAAATACCGAAAAGACACTGACCCTTTCATTTTCACCATACAGACTTGCCAGCAAAGAAAAAACGGGAAAGAAGTACCCCTGGGAACCACTCTGTCCCCACAGAGGGCAGAGCTGGGCGCAGGCAGGAGCCCAGCTTGGAAACGGAGAACAGCTTGGGCTGGTGCCTGGGCAAGAAATGCCACGGGACAGGGATGTGCTCGGCACGGGACAGGGACCTCAGCCACAGGAGGTTTGGCGCCATGTCCCGCTGCCTTCGGAGATGCATCCCAGCACACGGCAGAAGCTGTGAGCCAAACGCTGTTCTCTTCAGGACAGCAGGAAGTCGGCTGCATTGCAAATTTTCCCCCTCATTTCACAGTTTCTTAATACACCAATCAGTTCGTGTCTGGTTCTCCCAAATCCAGGTTAACAGAACATGAACGCACCTCATGTCTCAGTTGACAGCAGTTTTGCCCAATTATTCACTAAGGCAAAGCTGCCAACCTGAACTGAGAAACTTGCTGCTGTTTTCCCTTGAAGGAGCTGTAGAGAGCTGGGGATGAAATCCTGACACTTCTCAATGGCTTACAAGACAAATTCAGACACCTGTGCTACATTTCTTTCATTTACAACAAGCAGAGGATCTGCAGAGCATCCCTCTCCACTAAACACCTTTGATCCTCCAGTATGGAGAACAGCAACTGCCTTTTCCTTCTCAGAAAAGAAAAAACACCTTCAGATTAAAGATGTTCTGGAACAAAAAAAAAGTGGATGCACAGCCGAAACCACCCCTTAATGGGAGAGCACAACAGTTTCGTGTCAGCCTATGCCAAGTCCAGCCAGACTCTCCCTGACCACTGCAAGCACTACCAGTTTCTCCACCAACAGTTACCGAGCACTGACTGACAACTTGAAAAAATAAATTCATTAAAACCCAGTAGCTCCTGTCATTCTCATTAATAGCTAATAAACATGACCTACGGAAATTGCCTTTGAAACAAAAAGCTGTTAAATGGGTAAAAGACTACACAAAGGCATTCATGCTCCTGTCATCCTTTCCTTCAAAATACATGTGACATTTGCATAGAACATGCACAAAGTCAGCAAATATACTCCCAGCAGTTTAACAAGTGGATAAAGAGAAAACTACAATTAAAATACACTCTGAGGTAATTGAAGCAAACACACTGTCACTATGTATCAGTCAACAGTATTTTTAATGGAAAATACCCAACATCGAAATCTGTCTTTGCTGTAAATCACTTTTGCCAGGAGCAAATGGGGTTTGTTCTGTCAAAGAATCTTCTTGAGTGCTTTGCTAGTCGCTCACTTCTTAATTCACCTGGTTAAAGTCTACAGGGGAAAAAAGCCTCCAGCCCCTTTCAGCAGCTCTCCCGCCATGGCTCTGCCAGCAGGAAGGTGCCAGATCCAAGCCCCACAGCTCATCACAGGCTCCCCCAATCCCACCCAACAGGCTGAACTAGGCCCCCTCCCAGCTGCTCACTCTCCCAGCACCTCACCTATTAGCTTAAACTTCCTGCCAAGAATATTTCATCTTTACCTTCAAGGGTTTTAAACTATCAGAGGGCAGGATAAGCCTGGACACGAAGAAGAAATGTTTAGCGATGAGGGTGGAGAGGCCCTGGCACAGGCTGGCCAGAGAAGCTGTGGCTGCCCCATCCCTGGAAGTGTCCAAGGCCAGGCTGGATGGGGCTTGGAGCAACCTGGGCTAGTGGAAGGTGTCCCTGCCCTCGGCAGGGGATGGAATGAGAAGGTCCCTTCCAACCTGTACTTTTCTATGATTCAATGACCAACTGCAGGGAACAGCCAAATGTTCCATGTTTTACCCAGATTTCCAAAGCAGCAAAGGAACCAGGCCAACAACCCCACAGTGTGTGAGCAGGCACTTGCTCTTCTCCCTTAGTGAAACCTTCCCTGGAATAAAACTCAGGCAACTAACAACTTGGGGTGTTCAAACCAGGATGACCTACGCTCAGATGCACAACAGCAGCTGTTCCTACAGAAACATATTTCATTTCTATCACAACTCTTGGGGATGAAGATCTCCACTAGGGAACACTTCGGGAGCTCCCCAGCCTCAAAAGCATCGTGGGCACAACCCCGTATTTTCAGCTGCTCTGGTGTATGTTCTACATTTTTAAGGCAAACTATGGTGCTCCAGTGGCAGCTCCGCTGTGGCAGAAGTGCTAAAGTGTTGGTTTAGAGGGGTTTTTTAATGCCTTTTAGTCTCCTGTGTCTGAGCTACCTGCATTTCTGCCTCCAGGCATAGGAATCAAAATTATTTTAATGGAAGCACTTTACAGCCTTACCAGCCATGAACCTCTGGGCACGCTGTGCAGGGAGCTCACAGCACAGCAGGTGACAAACCACCAGCACACCACTGCTTGTGGAACAAACTGCACTAAGGATTCCGGAGCTGGAAACAAATTTTCACGGATTGCCAAGGTCAGAAAGTCACAGTGATGCTGGAGGGATTTTTGTCCCCTGCTCTCTGGAAGCCTCTCAGCAGCAGCCCGGCCGCCAGCAAAGCAGTTCCCAGGTTTTCTTAAATTTTCAAATAGCCAATACAGTGAACTGAGCTGGTCAGAAAGGATTCACTGGTTATTGGTGCTCAGCTTGCAGCCACCTGAGAGCCCCTTCACTCCTGCAATGGGAAAACAACAAAAACCCTTCCCTAAGATCCCATTCATTTCTGGTTTGCTCCAGGGGCTACCTACCATTAGACCCAGCTGCCAAGCTCTGGAAAAGCAAAACCTTCTGATGACAAAGCCTTTTTACTTCCTTTTCCCCCCCCCGAAATATCATTTATTCAAAATTTTTTGTTTTGTAGAAGACTTCAACCCCTCCAACACACACGGACTGTCTACGCCTGACAGAAGATCCCAGCTTCAGCTGGAAAGCACTGCTGGGGAAGTAACTCATCTCCTCCAGAAGCATCTACAGTCTTCTTAACATGCCAGACAACTGGGAATTGGCAAAAAGACTGACACAAAAGCAAACCATTGTCCTTATAAATATTAATCAATCTTCTTAGGCTGCCATAGTTCATATGAACCATTGGGTGCCAGCTGTTCCCAGCAAGACCCATCTCTAATTCAGTCTCACCTGCAGAGCCATTAACACAGCTCCCTCACCCATGTGCCTCCAGGCCACAGCTCCCTGGGGTAGACACTTCCCTTCCACCTCTTTTCACATCTCAGTCACTGTCCTCTCATATATTCACCAGAAAGGTCTATAAATCCAACTCTAATCCTGCCACACAGCTCTAGCCTGCAAAAGAGGTTTGAAATTCCGCTTCAAACATCAAGTTTCCTAGATATCTGTATACCCTTAATAGCTTTCTTTTAGTTCAGAATAAAGAGGTGCTTTCCAACCCTCTCCTAGGGGAGTAATTCTGACATGCAGGCTCGCTCTGTGTTTGAACACTGAAGCACAGATCTTTCTTAGCTTTTCCAAAACAGAAAAGCATCAGTCTGTGAAAAGTTATGGCCAACAAACGATTTTCTATATACCATACCTCAGAAGAAGTGTCTCTGAACAGCAGTCACAAAACATACTGAGATAAAACCCACAGATACCAAATGTTTAAAAAACATTATCATTTATCTCTCCAGATATTAAAACTGTCGTAACAAACAAGCACATTGAGTACAAACAAAAAAATCTTTATGTAAATTGAAAGAAATGCAGTCTCACAAGATTTCTACAATTCAGATTTAAAAAACAAAACAAAACAAAATCAAAAAAAACCCACAAAACAAAACCAAACCCTCCCCCCCCAAAAAAACCACCAAAACCAACCAACCAAACAAAAAAAAAACAAACAACCAAACAAACTAAAAAAAAACCCTACAAAAAATCCATGCAGAGCCTTGGTTCATAATATAGTTCCTACCTTACTGCAGCAGGGGTTTGACTAGACATCTGAGGCAATGACAGAAACTAGAGATGAACCCTCCTGAGTTCTCCAAGTCCCAGGGGCCACACACACAGCATGAGAGACCCTCACACCACCTCTGGGAACAAGGTCTCTGACCTCTTCACACGCTGTCATCCCTTACAAAGGGGCAGGACAAGAAGGGACCCACAAAAGTATGTGGTGCCCATACCACCCATGCTCGAGATTTGAGGTATTCACCTGTAAGCTGAGCACGGGTACCTTCACCCTCACCACCACGGAAAAGCACCTGGTCTTCACTCCACAGAAGTTTTAACAAGTGCAAGTCAAACCCCAATGGCAGCAGCTGGTGTTGGTGGCAGTTCAGGAGGCAGCAATGCCCTGGGCTCCATCACTCCAGCCACGGGCAGTGCCTCTGTACAGTGACACAGTGCTGCTGTCCTGTCACAGCCAAAGCAGAAGGCACAAAGCCACCTCAACAATTGGTGACCTTTTCAGAAGTTTAAATTAAGCTCTTGGTGCACTAGCACTGTGAGAAATGGGGGCTTCCTCAGGAGCAGGAATAGTTGGTTAGCTGGAAGAAAAAGCAAATTCTCAGTACCAATATTTATAAAAAACAAAGAATTAAGCTAAAAAAAAGGCATAGCTTTCTTTGTACTTTTTCACAGAAGTTTCTCTGAAACTCTTTAGCAAAAGAGACCAGTTCTCAGGCATTCACTCAAAATCAAAGGAGAGCATTACTACTAAGAATATCCTTTTATGCTTCAATATTTACTCTAAAATCATAGATAAAATTGATCTTTTAGATCAAACTTTAGACTGTGCTGCTTTGAGTAGAGAGCAATCCCATCATGTCAGGATCCAACATCTTATAAACCAACCTTTGGGGTGGCACAGCTCAACACACCAGCAAGGGGACCAGCACCAGCAGCTGGAAGGAAAGGAGCGGACCAAGGCACCATGTGGAGTAAAACGTAACAAACTTTAAGAGTGTCCCCAGACAGACCGTTTTGTCCCCAGAAAACAGAAGGTTTGCAGTAAATCTGCCCATATTAAGCAGTATTTTAAAACAGATGGTCCAGTTGCTCATGCTTAGGCGATTTCCCACAAAAGCCCACCTCTCCAGCACTGCCACCGCAGCACAAGAGCAGAGCTGGGAAAGCGCAGCATTCCACACCTCCATCAAAGACTCCTGCCCAGAGCAGGGGAAGACACAGGCAATGGCTTTTTGCAATATTCCCCCATGGGTGCTGCTAACGACAGTTCCCTGTGCAACAGCAACCTGGGCAAGCAGCACTGCCCACTGACTGCGCAGAGCTGCTGAACCCTCCTCGCCCCTGCCAGCAGCAAACCCAGGCTCACAGAACATCAGAATGCTTTGGGTGGGAAGGGACCTTAAAGCCCACCTCACTTCACCCCCTTGCCATGGCCAGGGACACCTTCCACTATCCCAGGTTGCTCCAAGCCCCGTCCAACCTGGCCTTGAACACTTCCAGGGATGGGGTATCCACAGCTTCTCTGGGCAACCTGTGCCAGGGCCTCCCCACCCTCCCAGGGAAAAAAATTCTTCCTAAGTTAAGAATTTATTCCTAATCACACAGAGATCACACCAAACAACCACACTGCAGACTTGGGTACAGATCCATTGCTTGACATAAGGGGCAGGTCATGGCAAAGCTCCAGCTCCTCGAGCAGTAACGACAACCCAGCACTTGGAAGAGGCAGATGTGATCCAGTAGGCTCTGGTGGTGCAGGCACTAAAGCCATGTGCATGGGGAATTTGGCACTGTCACACTCTCGGAAAGCAGCAAGCTTGCTGTTTTACTAGGGTAAATAATTAGAGGCAAACAAAATTTCTCTGCTAAAGAAACAAGCACCATAGAGTCTCTCAACAAAAAATCCCCAAGCGCACTGGATTTTAAAGTTCCTGGAAAAATGCTGTACTGCTGCTGCAGAGGGCAGGAGGGCCCTCAGTACAGAAGGAGCCTGTGAGTCTGCCCAGCTAATCCCCGTGGTCTCACGCTGGGTAACAGAAGACTGTTGCAAAAATATCAGCCAGTAGCCCCAACTCAGATCCAGTTATCTTCTTCCCTTGTCCTTGTACCCATTAACTCCTTCTCCCTCTGAGTCTGCAGTAAAGGCAATGCACCAGTCCTGCACACAAAAGCATCAAGGGTCCTCCTGGCTCCTGCAAGGTGTCTGAGCACCACAAAGAGAAATTTTCCCCCTTTGCAGAGCCCATGGTCAGAGCCAGCACTGTTGCCCACCTGCCCCACAGCAAACTGACCTGCAATGCCTTGGGTTATGATGCTGCAATTTTTCCACAACAGCAGGGCTCCCAATTTTTTGCTGAGAAGGTGAGAGCTGCATGACCTTTAATCAGTGATGCAACAATCATCTCTGCTCGTGGCACCAGCACAGCTTGGGTCTGCTCCTGGTGCTGCTGCCCTTGGCGGCATCTGGGGAAGGGGGAAGCTGAGGTATCAGCCTGGCCCTGCTGGCCATGTTTTCTGCTCCATGCAACACCATCAGTAAACTCCAGAGACAACAAGAACTCCAAAGTTATTTGCAGTAACTTCCCATCAGCAGGAACGGAGCATCCATATGCTCCAAAGGGGAACAGAGGCTGGTTCTTTGCCCAGCCCAAGGCACACCACGGCAGGAATACTATCGCACCCTGCAACACCTCTGAGGAACAGGCATTACAGAGGGAGCAGCACATGCTTATTGAAGATGCCACACTAACAGCTACACAGGTATCATGAAATCACCACAGTCCAGCAACAGAAAGAACATCCACAGCTAACGAAATTGTCTCCTGAAAGCCAAGAGTCCAAACTGTTTTTAAAAAGATGACCTTGATATGCTTATGCATGAGGTAGAAAGGGGTAACTAGTGGAGACAAAATAAGAAACTTATGGCAGGATTCCCCCAGCACCCAGCTTGCCAGTTCCCCCTTCAGAAGGGAGTAAGAGCACTGGCTGGGCTCTGGCTGATCCCAGAAGAGTGTGTGTGCATGTGTAGTGCAGACACAATTCTTTCACTGCATTTCTATCTGTGATTATTTTTCTTTTATTTTCAAAGAGACTTGCAGGGGTCTTTGTATTTCTTTGAGTTGTTACACAGACCAGAGCACATCAAAGCCATAGTCATCTAAAACAACTGCCATACTTGGGACTGAGGACTCTTCTTTCACCATATACAGGTCACCATCAAATCACAGAATCATCAAGATTGGAAGAGACCTTTAAGATCATCAAGTCCAACCACCAACTGCCACTGTAACCCCTAAACCACTACACCACATCATCCAGTGCCAGATCCAGACATCTCTGGAACACATCCAGGTATGTGACTCCACCACCTCTTGGGCAACTATTCCAGTGCCTGGTCACTCAAACAGTGAAAACATTTATTCTAATATCTAATCTGAATCTCCCCTGTCTCAGCTTGAGGCCATTTTCTCTGGTCCTCTCACTGCAGACATGGCAGAAGAGACCAGCCCCCATCTCACCACAACCTCTTTTCAGGAAGAGCCTCCTCTTCTCAAGACTAAACAAACCCAGCTCCCTCAGCCCTTCCTCATAACACATGTTTCCTAAACCTTTCACAAGCCTTGTTGCCTTTTGCTGGAACGTCCAGTATCTCCATGTCCTTTTTAAAGTGAGAGGCCTTGTTCATCTGAAGCACAGGGCAAAAGTACTTCACAGGATCACTCTGGAGTTCTGTTCACAATTACCATTTCTGCAACATCCAAAGCACTGGGAGTAGCCTCTGCATCACAAGCTGGAATTTTATACTTTAGCTATAGGTAGAAACTTGGAAGAAAATAAAAATATTGCTGTGAGCCTGCTGCAAATGCAGAAGATGCCAGAACCCACAGGGAATGGGGACACCTGGGTTAGCCATGCTGGGGACCTCTCTGGGTCTCAAAGACTCAGGACATGCCAGCACAGGATTATTCTGAGAACATGAACACTGGGCAGTCTGAGCTCTGCTGCCACAGTATCACTCAGATTTGAGAGGGAAACCCAACATAAACCTTCCCAGAAAGCTTATATTTACTAAATGGAAATCACACTGTGGACAAGCAGGTCCTGGACTGTATCCCACGTGCTGTGAGAGCAGCACAGTGCCCTGGCACAGTGCAGGCTGCAGGTCAGACCTTTGGCAGCTCAGTGATGAAGCAGGTTCCCTGCTGCCAGTTCAGTTCCAGGCTCCTGTTCAAGTCAGCCCTGACTAAGGCCTGTCTATATTAAAGCAAACGACCAGGACAGAAATGTTCCAGGGCTTTGCTGAAATAAATCCTGGATTCACTCATTCTTCATCTACCGTATTTCTGTAGGGCAGGAAAAAAGCAGCCGACCTGACAAATCAGACTTGGAATTTCTTCAAGTCACAGAAGATCCCAAATCATGTCCCTGATAGGGAAGCCAGGCAAACCCTCCTACCCAACCATACACACGTGGGCCACAGACCAACTCCCAGCACTCCTGTCTCAACCTTTGCCACTCGCTGAGAAGAGCCTTCTCCCGTTTGCTCAGCTGCAATCCTCATCAGCGGGATCAGCAGGGATTCATGGCCAGTCTTCGCGAGCGAAGGTCTCTACCCATGTTTGCTACAAGCGCGCTGGTGATCCAGGGCTTTGCAAATGCAGTAAGGCCTTCGAGCCTGCGCAATGGATTTTTTAGGTGAGACACAGCATGTGCTGAACTGAGCCCACCCTTTAATCCTAAGGTTCATCTGCCGGGGCCAAGCAAGCTTGGACTGTGGCAGCGAGGTCCTCAGGACGTAGGTTTGTTTAGAGTGACCTTCTCTTAGATGGATGGCCTCACAGGGCTAACGAGCTCCATCTGCCCGGGTTTAGAGTTGTCCTTCTCTTGTGTGTGATCCGGCTTCCCCTCTCATCTCCCATGATGGCACTGTCCGCACAGGTGAAGCTCCCATTCTCTTGCTCCTTTCCGTGACCAGGGCCGGGCCCCAGCGACCGGGGCCGGGTCACACTGCACACGCGACTGGGGCCGGCCCCGGGATCAGCAGGGATAAACCCATGGGAACAGGCCAGAGAATAAATTCTTATTCCCAGCCCAGAGGATATCTAGCACTGATAGAGAGTGGCAATGCTTCCCAGGAAGAGTATCTGGCCACCACTCTGGTGAAACCAGCTGGGGGGATAAGCTCCAGGATATTACTCCAATTCTCCTCAAAAAGAAATAAACTAATTAGAAATACATTTTAAAATAGATTTTGGATTTCCAGGAGAATGCTGGCAGGCTTGTTCAGATATTCCACAACATGTGGTCCCAGAGCAGAAAGAGTTCAACTGCCAAGCTGCTGCCTAAAGCAGCACATCTCCAAACCTTTACATCCAACCTTTTCTTCTTCCAATAGAAGTCTGAGCTCATTCACAATTCTTTTGTGTAAACTTGCATGCAAACTTACACCACAGTGTCACACTTTCTAGTGACAACAGTTGGACTATATACTAGATCTGAAAGCAGAGAGCTGACCTCTACTTTTCCCCAAATCACAAAGGAAACCAGCTTTAAAACACTCCAGTTTCTGACTGATCTCACTAACCCAAGGCAAAAAGGACTTTGGAGGATGGACCAAACCTCCTCAACTCTGGGCTACAAGTCTTGGCCAGCATTATACAGAGCCATCCTGACCATCCTCCCCCTTCCTACCCTGTGTCTGTCCAGGTTTCTGAGTATGACAAGAGGAAAGAAGAGGACATCAAAGGTAGGATGAGGTTTCCAGTGTTTGACACAAGCCCAGGTCCTGAATTGACATCATTCAGGAGGGGAACTGGTCTTACAGGAAAACTCAGACATGGTCCCATCGCTCCCCAGAAGGGATTTCCAAATGCAATGCTTTTATCTTGGTCCACAACCCCTCCCAGGTCAAACAACACAGCCATATGTTTTTAAGAGAAACTGTTTTATCTCTGTCCACAAACCTCTTGAAAGTACAAACACTTTGCTCTCTGGTCCAAAAGCAAAGTGATGGCTAATTCAGTTCAGAGAATTAGGTCCAAAGCAAACCCTTTTGGTCCACAGAAAAAAATAAGCCTAGACAAAAACAGATAAAGGATAAACTCCCATTCAGCTCAGCTGTCTGCTCCCAACAGCTGTCCTCCTTACGCCACAGGGCATCTCCTGAAGCACCTCAGAAAGATCAAATAAATTATTCAAAACATAGACTAATTCCTGGCGCTTGGACTCTTTGTTCGCTCCAGGACCAGCAGAGCTGTCTGCTTCCTGGAGGGCTGGCCCCGCCTCCAGTAAAGGGCAAACACAGAGGCTTCGATTTGCACAAGAGGAAATCAATTTAGCAGCTAATAAATACACAATTTGTGCAATACATATACTCACTTCTCCCTTGATGCTCATGCAGAAGTTAATGGGTCGTACCCTGCTAAGCACCGTCACTGCACTCTCCATGTGCACAGCAGCTCAGCTCACCTGAGAGGAGAACCAGCTCAGCCCACCTGAGAGGAGAGCTGGGAGGGAGACAGGCAGCAGATGCTTGGCAGTACCATGTTGTACTTCCTCACTAATAGCAATTAGAAGAGATCCAGCCACAGAGGGCTACAGCCTGAGGAGTCAAGGTCACACATTTTGGAAGATGCTCTGCAGCATCACATGATGCTCCTGATGCAAATCCAGGCCAACAATATCTCCCAGGCTCCATGCAGGATCTGTGCAGGCATGGAGCAGGCACTCAGCAGGGTTGCAGAGAGCTCCAGTGGGACCTGTGTTTGCCGAGTCTGATCTCTGAAATAGTCACAGACCATGCACAGGAACTTAAACAAACCTATGGCATCTGATAAAAATTGCAGTTGCACCTTTCCACCTAATCATAAGGAGGCACAGACATATTGCACCTGCAGGACTAATTTTGAAGAAACATCCACCTAAGCAGACCAAAAAACGCACATCATGGAGATCTTCAAGATCTAAAGCTTCCCCTGAAACAAAAGAAATCCCAGTAAGATTGCAGATGCCCATAAGAACCAGATGAACCTAACCCAAAATAAAGTGAAATGGAAAGTTTAGAACCAAAGTCAGTGCCACAGCCTGTTCAGAATGATGACTCCCGAATGCTAAGGCTGACACAAAGTTTTATTGCTGTGGCTGAGGCAGCTCAACTGCTGAGGCAGAGCAAGTCTTCAATTCTCCCTGCCTCCCTTATCATCATTTCTAAATGTATTTGGCTGCCAGAGTTTATCAGTCTTCTTTCATATCCTTTGGCTTATAACACTTCCCTGCTGTCCTCTGGGTGCTCTGGGTTTACCATATTAAATCACAGAAAGTTCAAGTCTCTCCCACTGCAAATCTCCCTTCGACTTCAGGAAGGGTCTCGGGAAAAAGACCAATTCACTAAGGCACAGTTCCCAAGAGGTAAAAACACTGGGATTAAAAGCAAAAAGGAAGCTAATGAGCCCCAATTGGGTGCTCTTCTACCTGTAAAGGTCAACGTACACCAGAGAGCTGCTTCTTGCACCCACAGCTTCTCAGCCCAATGCAACTGGGGAAATCTGCTTCACCCCTGACAGGCAAAAATACGCACAAAAAAACCCAAAAACCAAACAAAAACCCAGAAGCCAGATGAACTACTCGAGCCCACCCCCACACAAAAGATTGAAAACAGCATCTGGGGAGGCTGCACAAATTATTTTGGCAGTGGCACAGCAGCTCCTCAGTGAGTCAGAAGCATCAGGCTGTCCCGGGCAGTGCACACCTCTGCCCTGCCAGCAACGCCAGCTATGAGGGCTGGCTGACACAGTGTCAGCACCCAAGGGAGCCTGCAAGGGGACCAACTGACTCGGGCTTAGATCAGCTTAGCAGGCACAGGATTTAGGATAAGCATGCACCCCTATGCCATACCGGCACGGTTTGACAAGTGATAGAGTCAAGTCACCAGGTTCTCCACCTGCCTCCAAGAAGGTGGGTTTCCTCCCTCCTGCCACCCCCAGCAGCATCATCCTGCCCCCTTCCCGCTCTGCAGCTCAGGAAGCTGTGCCCCTACAAGGGGAGGGCAGGTCCTGAGCTGGGACTGCTCACGGAGCCAGGGGACAAACATGGCCCCAAGAAGGGAGATGCCTTCAAGGTGAACAGAGGGGTTGCCTATGTTAAAAATATATGTATGGAAAAGGTACATCTGTACCAGCACTTGCAGTCAGTTCAAATTTGGAAGCACAGGAGCACCCCTTCGAGAGGCTGCCACACCACACATGGTGTCACCTGCAGTGGCAGTTTTCCAAGCATCTTGTACACAGTTTATGTAAGTCCACCTAGCAAACCTCAGCAAGAGACCTGTAACAGAGATAACTTGTCCAACAACTCAGCAGCAGTACAAGGAGGTAGGGTGGGGGTAGAAAACAGAGTGCAGAGTCACAGCAAAAATTACTTTGTCTTGTTCAGACAATCAGAAGAACCACAAGTGAAAACCAAAGAGGGCTCCAAGGCTGCATAAATCCTTCCTGCCATCCCAGGAGAATGAGATGAAACCCACTCTCCCTGCAATTTCATGCTTTATGGACAATGACTTAACCCCTTGGCACCTTCAGGATAACTCAGCACTTTCCTTCTCATTGATTTTGATAATCAAATATTTTAATATTTTAAAAGCCCCTGAACACCCAAGTGAGTGCCAACTGCGAGGGGTGAGCCTCACACTCCTGTTCTGACATCCTCCAAACACAAGAGTTGGTGTCACCAGAGGGGCATGTGTAGATGGAGAGATAAGAACCATGTAATAGCTATTCCACTCTTAGCCCAGCACAGGCACAGTATCCAAGTTATCTACGAGCTGAGCCAAAGAAACACAGGTGAAGTGTCTCTCACCAAGGATTTACCATGAGTAACTAGTACACAGTAACTAATCCAGCTATAGCAACACACCTTTTTGAAAGGAAGACCTTTTTCCCTGCTCAACGGGCACTGCACTATCATTTAACCATGGCTCACACATCCCTTCTGCAATCAAACAAGTCCACAACATGAAAAGAAACCTGAGTACCCAGAAGACAGACAAAAGCCGTTTGCAGGGAATGCCAGCAGCCTGGAATAACACCGGGCAAGATTCACATTACTGAGGGCATTGGACAAGGGAGCAGCAGCGGAACTGCACAGGGAGAACCAAAAAACAGAAGCCGACCAAACCTGTATAAAAACAGCTTAAAAAATTAATAACTACTGGCCCAATTGACTTAAAGACACAAATTCTTCTGAAGTGGTGTCTCCTTAGAGGGACTCGATTTCTCATTGCAGAAGAGATGTTACAGTCCAATAACCATAAATGACCAGGATCAACACAGGAATACCCAAAACATTTTTTCATCTCTCCAAAGCCAGCAGACAGACTGTACAATAATAATAATCCATCCTGACTAGAATATCTATGAAAAAGCCATACCCCAAGGTGACGCCTCCTGAACAACAATGAAAAGGTTCAGCCCCAAAATCAGGCAGGTTCTCCTCTGCCTGCTGCTGCAGCACAGCAATCCCCACCTCGAGTGGATGCTGCTGTCTCAGCATGTGCAACAAGGCAAGGCAAGGGCAACGCTCACATCCACATCTAAGGAGGTATTTGAATACAATGCAGCCTATTTTAAATAAGGTATACGAGAGTTGGGAACATCACCAGCACCTTTCCAAAGCTGCTCCAGATCAGTGCACTCCAGCCTTTGTGAGAGGATGCCAGAAGCATCATATCCATTCAGAGATTTTAATTTCTTTAAACATCACTTCAGTGAAGCCTGGATAGATATTTCCTGCAGGCTGCTACCCCATGGGGCAGAGCACTACACAAACTCTTCCCCTCATGCAGTTTTCCTTTCCAGTCTCCACAGGCTAGAACAGCCCTTCCTCCATTGGGAAGCAGACCCTCACTTTTAGTTTCACATAAAATCTTATCAAACCTAAATCCAACAGAAGACACCTGACTTCAAAACAGTGATCATGTACATTCCAGCTATACAACACTAACAAGGTGTTTATGTGTGTTTGATACATGCAGAGCTTGATGTGGTTACACAAGATTCCTGTAAGCAATGCTTCATTTAATTTGGGGGACTTCTCAACAACATCAATTTTAGAAAGTACACATTCTGACCTTTTTTTGTTTCCTCTCAAAATGCATCTTTCTCTTACAGGATGACCCCCACTTTGATGAGCAACAGTGTGACTTCCACGCCTCTTGGCTTCCTCAAATCAGCACAAAATAACTGAAAAGGCCTCCCAGGTCTGAGGAGACTAATTAGTACTTTTGGGCTGCCCCTCTAGCAGGAAAACAGGCAGATCAAGAATATCAGTTGATTACAATTAAACCAAAATAGAAAGCCAAAATGCCAAACACATGCTCACGTGCCGCCAAGACTCAAACACAAAGCAGACATAGCCACGGGATCCATAAAGGAATAAACTGGGGGCAAAAATGAACTGAAATACATTGGTTTGCTCACCACACAACTATCTTTACCTTCCATAACAAATGCAAATGTGTCCAAGTAGACACACACCCAATAATCTGCCAGCGTCAGCCTGCACCAGTGCTGTCTGCTAACACATACGGGTTTGATAATCCCACTGAGGGCAAGAGGAAGTGCAGGCACCCTCTGATTTTATTCAATCAGTTCCAATCTGCTGAAGACACAACTCACTTGGCCTATATTAGCATAAGAACAGGTAATTAATACACAGGGACAGATAATGCTTATTTTACTACCTACTGAGGATAGGGGTTAATTCTTCTCTCCAGTTCCCTCTTTTCTATCTTGTTCTTTTCCGTCTTCCTTGTTTTCATATCTACATCATACATTTCATTTTACCTGGCCATCCACACGCTGCTTCATACCTAACCTGCTGCTCCTTCACAACCCCTGCACCTTCCCACTCACTTCTTGCTCCTCAAATTCCCCTCTGAGGTTCCCTAAGCAAACTGCCATGTTTACATTGCTGACTACTCTCACTTTCTCCACCCACCCTGCCCCTCTGCTCAGAGAGGCAAGTCCCCCAGCCAACCTTTTGACAGTGCCCACCCTGTATCCCAGAGGATCCAATATCTCACTTCTCTCCTCCTGCCAGACCTGGGTCCACCTTCTGCAGTGGGGAGGGGAGCTGCTCCAGTCACTCAATGCATTCACCAAAGCAGCACTACAGCAGCGGAGGACACAGGAATCATGGCATCTCTTAGTGAATTCCTGTACCAAGGATCACTCTAGTCATAATGATGCCTACAAATGGTTTAAAGAAATATTCTGCTTCCCCCAGCACTGCTGCAGGAGCCATAACCACCCCACTGGCACGGTTACACACCCACACCAAACCCACCTGACTGGGAGACTGACAAAGTCCATCGCAGTGCTCACCAGTTCCGTCACCCACCACACACGAACAACTCCCAAGCCTTAAAAAGCCTCCCAGCAGCTCTTTTCCATCAGGAAGAGAAAGGTACAGGGCACAGCTTCCTCATAAACAGGCAGAAACTGATCACCTAACTCCAGTAAGTCACTGATGTTCTGAATGGCACCCAAGGGTGAAACGGAATCCAGTTCATCTCCTCATGCCCTTCTTGGCAACCTCCCTGCCCAGGCTCCTTCCCTCATATCCACAGAGGACTCTCTCACCAGAGAAAGACCTCTGATTTTTGCTTATAACAGAAACGTTATGGCTGAAGCCAGGTACAGAGGGCAAAGACATCAAGGAGGGAACAGACAGGACCACAGACACATGTGAAGGGAACTGAGAATCCTGAATTCCAGTTGAACGGGTCAGGAATTCCCACCCAACACAACTGAGCCATCATGTACACTCTGAGAAGTACACATACAGTTGTTCTGCTTGGCTTTTGAGAGACACCAGAGCACACCATGCAGCAAGGATCTGGAGAAGTCCCAGTTGCCTCTAGTCTTCCCCAACGCCCAATGTAGAAGTTAAGTCCGTAACAACTGTTTGGCACTGAAGTTAGGATGAGTGACTCCACAGGTTGTAATTAGAATCAAAATTCTCCCTATGCCTTGAAATTAATTACATTTTTAGATTTCATACCATCATTCTTCAAATGATCATTTTTTTCATAATGTGAGCAGTAAAGACTATTACTAATTTTGGCAATGAAACACAAAATTGCTCCAGTTACAGTTTGAGCGTTGTTTTTTTCTTAAATCACTGTCAAAGCATGGTATCCTATTTCCCACAGAATCTGTTTTCTCCCCAAAACATCCAGGACACTAAATATTCAGAACTGTTCCCAAACTTCAACATTACGCAAGTAAGAAGGACAACAACTCTTTGCACCAGCAGTCACCGGCGTCCAGACAGACTCCAGTGTGCATGCAATAAACATTAAAAAAATTATGGATTAGGATCTATTTTAACACTTAGAATTCCAGCTCTCCTTTGCCTCTTAGCTGTGCCTTGAACACAGCACCATGAACTGCACTGGCCGGCAGACCCTTTGGGAAGAAATGAAGCTCCAGGTCCTTTGGCATGGGCAGCAAATGCAGGCTGCCAAGAGAAGATGTGAGCATGAAGCCGGGGCACACAGAACACTAAGGGCAAGAAGACCTGAAGCAACCCCTTGCTTGATCATGAGGGCCTGAGGACCGTGGCTGCACTGTGAGCCCAGCACGAGGACAGCACAGTGTCCCCTCATCTCCATATGGTCACCTCCACATGGAGGACTTTAGTCTGTGTGCATCAAAAATGCTGTAGGATATCAAATTAAAAACAAAACAAGGTGGCCTGTAGAGACCTTCTGGATCCACTGCCCTAGCCCCAGACATCAATGTGATGGGCCTCAATTGCCACGAAGACTTCTCACCTGTACCACCACCCTCCAACTATCCCCCAGCCCTGCCGAACATCCTGACAGCAGATCCCCCTTATGAAACTGCCAGCCCTCACAGCAAAACAGAACTCCCTGCAAGGGTCTCTCACCTTAGTTCAGCTTGCCCAAGCACACGTCCTGTGGGCAGGCTCTCCAAATGCAGCAGATTGCTGTCCAGAGGAGCACTGCCACCGCCCCTTGGCGTGGGAGTTGTCCCACTCTCTCCCGCTCCCAACATCCCTCACAGCACCAGTTGCACAAGCCAGGTCAGAGTGTTTCTGGCTGAAAATTAACTGAGCAAAACTTTTTTTTTTAAATATAATTACTTGTTTCCAGCTTAATGACTTCCCTGCTCCACCTCGCCATGCTGTTTAAGCCAATTAAATCGACACTGACGCAGTCCTACCTACTCTTCTCCCCACCCAGCAGCGCATTCCTGCACCTCCCCTGCTCCCATGCCTGCCCAGCCCCACTACAAGCACACACTGGGCATCCCAACTGCGGAACACTCGACACTTTTGGGGGCTTCGCTTTGTTCAGGTCAGCTTGCCTTGGCATCAGCAAGGATATGTGCTGTGGGCAAGGCCACAGAGCACCTCAGAGGGCAGCCAGACCTGCCCCAGCAGCCTGCAGACCACCTGCAGGATGTCCAGCGCCTTCCCATCCCGCCCACAGACCACAGATGGCATGGCAACAGAGGGATCTCTGTCCTCCTGGGATGGAGTTTCTTGCAGGTTCCAAGAACCATCACCACCACAGCAACCTGCTGCTCCAGAGCGCTCCCAGGATCCTACACTCCAGTCCTCCTAGGCACCTAAACACTCATCTGTTGCCTTAGGAAAAACCACCCCAACACTGGCCTTCACTTGGGTATCATCATGATGGCCTGTTGTCCTGAGTCAATATTTAAACAGCCACTTAAACCAGATACAACAGAACCAACTGCCCTTCCTCCACCTGGAGAGAGGGTGCAGATGATCCACCACCACAAGCTCACAGGGCATCACAGGTTCTGAGATCACAGTGCAAATCCAACCCTCAGCCCTGGAGACACAGGGGATTCAGAGGAACAACTCAAATAAGAAAAATGGGTCAGGTGGAAACACAAGGGGCAACAAGAAGGGTTTTAGCTACCCTGCAACAAGGCTAGTTGTTGTTTAGTCACAACAGCTTTAGTATATCATGGTCAAGTTTTTAACATGTGCATTTAATTCACAAGGTCTGGGATTCTGTTTTTTGAAAGGTGGATAGTACTACCTTGACAAGGCCCAGTGGGTACCCAATCCTTCGCACAGGGGAAGCTACAAACAGCCAAAATTCACCTTTTTATTCTACATATACCAAACTCTTCAGTTTAACCATCAGTTCTCTGCCCAAAGAAGTCCCCATCAGTTTCAGCACAGACCGTCCTAGAGAGAACAGAACGTGGACTATAGCAAACAACTGTGACAAACATTATTTGCTGACAGTACCTGCACCTCTGTCACAAAGAGAGCAACCTTTCCTTCTTCCTGTTCCCAAAACAGGTCAAACAGCTTTTTAGTATTACCACTACTGTATTTAATTTGAAAAAAACCAAACCAGCACTGTGCCACTTCAGCCTAACAAGGACTAAAATGCTGCTCAAGCAGAGAGTATTTTCCAGTGATCTAACTTTAAAGAAGAAACTCAAAGAGTGTTTGCCGAGGCCTTTCTAAAAAATAAATATCCACCGTTTTTGTAAGGCTGCTCAACCATCAACAAGTGCCGGTGGGAACCAACATGACCCTGCTGCAGCACTGTAAATTTCCATCCGAAGGGAACAAAACTGAACCGCAAGTTCACGCTAAGCTGATTTTACTTAAACATCTGCCTTGAGGAGAGCACACTCCGGAGGCGAGGGCCCGGGCGCCCGCGATGGCCGAGCAGAGCCGCCCCGCCGCAGCCCCGGCCCGGCCGCTCCGCGGGGCTCGGCAGGCACGGCCCCGGGACGCTGCTGCTGC